>NC_136061.1:290571962-290946962 GCF_964261635.1 Lissotriton helveticus | reverse complement strand
ATGCTGTAACAATTGAGACAAAAATTAAATCCACAGTGGGTCTGGAGAGAGTTCATAGCACGCTGTGTTGCACCATACTACTTCAAGACAACAACCTCGCTGCCAAATGTGCCGTCAGTCGGGTGACTGCAGCACTTACCACAGACTGTATGGCAGGGCTTCTCCCACGACCGGGACCGGCCGTTTTAAATTTCAAACACACAGAGTTTCCCATTTAGGAGAGCACATCAGCAGGTAGGTTCAATTCTGTTTTATTCAAGAAGCTGCAGCAGAGCGGGTGAACAAACGCCATAGTTCATAGCGGCCTGACGCGTTTCATGCTATCAAAGCATTTCTTCAGAGGCACAAGGTCCATTACCAGCGTGCAGCGTCAGCACTCATTTGTATTCCTACCTCCTGCCCCAGTGGGCGTCGGCTCTCGCTGAGCACGATGGTCCTTGTCATGCTGTTGGTATTGCTCCAGTGAGTTGCTGGCATGCTGTAACAATTGAGACAAAAATTAAATCCACAGTGGGTCTGGAGAGAGTTCATAGCACGCTGTGTTGCACCATACTACTTCAAGACAACAACCTCGCTGCCAAATGTGCCGTCAGTCGGGTGACTGCAGCACTTACCACAGACTGTATGGCAGGGCTTCTCCCACGACCGGGACCGGCCGTTTTAAATTTCAAACACACAGAGTTTCCCATTTAGGAGAGCCACATCAGCAGGTAGGTTCAATTCTGTTTTATTCAAGAAGCTGCAGCAGAGCGGGTGAACAAACGCCATAGTTCATAGCGGCCTGACGCGTTTCATGCTATCAAAGCATTTCTTCAGAAGCACAAAGTCCATTACCAGCGTGCAGCGTCAGCACTCATTTGTATTCCTACCACCTGCCCCAGTGGGCGTCGGCTCTCGCTGAGCCCGATGGTCCTTGTAGTGCTGTTGGTATTGCTCCAGTGAGTTGCTGGCATGCTGTAACAATTGAGACAAAAATTAAATCCACAGTGGGTCTGGAGAGAGTTCATAGCACGCTGTGTTGCACCATACTACTTCAAGACAACAACCTCGCTGCCAAATGTGCCGTCAGTCGGGTGACTGCAGCACTTACCACAGACTGTATGGCAGGGCTTCTCCCACGACCGGGACCGGGCTCTGCTGTGGACTACAGATCTGCATCTCGTACATCTCGTACATGACGAGGTGCGAAAAGAACGGAGAGCCACAAAATTGCGAGACAGTTTTAAAGGCACCTGTTTGTTTTCCCATACGGCGCCAACCCACTGGGGTTATAATTTCATCATTCAAGGACTCAAGAGCACCCACTTGGATGTCACAATTGGGGGGAACTACAAGTTCCAGGAGGCAGTTTGCACACGCCCACAAGGGCGGGACTAATCAGTATTTAATGTTTCCCCCCAAAAACTGCTGTTGTTTCCTGAATGTGCCAGTGATCAAGGAATGCAAATTCTGAAACGCGTATGGCCGCTTGGAGCCGTGATGAAAGGACACTCGGCGTGCAGTCTGCAATTAAAGAAGTGATTTTACTCTCCTTGTGAGGCGTCTTCATTAAGGGTAAACCTTTTGTGGCAATGTTTGGCGGCTTTTCCCAGTCGCGAAGACGCTCTGCTGTGGACTACAGATCTGCATCTCGTACATGACGAGGTGCGAAAAGAACGGAGAGCCACAAAATTGCGAGACAGTTTTAAAGGTACCTGTTTGTTGTCCCATACGGCGCCAACCCACTGGGGTTATAATTTCATCATTCAAGGACTCAAGAGCACCCACTTGGATGTCACAATTGGGGGGAACTACAAGTTCCAGGAGGCAGTTTGCACACGCCCACAAGGGCGGGACTAATCAGTATTTAATGTTTCCCCCCCAAAACTGCTGTTGTTTCCTGAATGTGCCAGTGATCAAGGAAGGCAAATTCTGAAACGCGTATGGCCGCTTGGAGCCGTGATGAAAGGACACTCGGCGTGCAGTCTGCAATTAAAGAAGTGATTTTACTCTCCGTGTGAGGCGTCTTCATTAAGGGTAAACCTTTTGTGGCAATGTTTGGCGGCTTTTCCCAGTCGCGAAGACGCTCTGCTGTGGACTACAGATCTGCATCTCGTACATGACGAGGTGCGAAAAGAACGGAGAGCCACAAAATTGCGAGACAGTTTTAAAGGCACCTGTTTGTTTTCCCATACGGCGCCAACCCACTGGGGTTATAATTTCATCATTCAAGGACTCAAGAGCACCCACTTGGATGTCACAATTGGGGTGAACTACAAGTTCCAGGAGGCAGTTTGCACACGCCCACAAGGGCGGGACTAATCAGTATTTAATGTTTCCCCCCCAAAACTGCTGTTGTTTCCTGAATGTGCCAGTGATCAAGGAATGCAAATTCTGAAACGCGTATGGCCGCTTGGAGCCGTGATGAAAGGACACTCGGCGTGCAGTCTGCAATTAAAGAAGTGATTTTACTCTCCGTGTGAGGCGTCTTCATTAAGGGTAAACCTTTTGTGGCAATGTTTGGCGGCTTTTCCCAGTCGCGAAGACGCTCTGCTGTGGACTACAGATCTGCATCTCGTACATGACGAGGTGCGAAAAGAACGGAGAGCCACAAAATTGCGAGACAGTTTTAAAGGCACCTGTTTGTTTTCCCATACGGCGCCAACCCACTGGGGTTATAATTTCATCATTCAAGGACTCAAGAGCACCCACTTGGATGTCACAATTGGGGGGAACTACAAGTTCCAGGAGGCAGTTTGCACACGCCCACAAGGGCGGGACTAATCAGTATTTAATGTTTCCCCCCAAAAACTGCTGTTGTTTCCTGAATGTGCCAGTGATCAAGGAATGCAAATTCTGAAACGCGTATGGCCACTTGGAGCCGTGATGAAAGGACACTCGGCGTGCAGTCTGCAATTAAAGAAGTGATTTTACTCTCCGTGTGAGGCGTCTTCATTAAGGGTAAACCTTTTGTGGCAATGTTTGGCGGCTTTTCCCAGTCGCGAAGACGCTCTGCTGTGGACTACAGATCTGCATCTCGTACATGACGAGGTGCGAAAAGAACGGAGAGCCACAAAATTGCGAGACAGTTTTAAAGGCACCTGTTTGTTTTCCCATACGGCGCCAACCCACTGGGGTTATAATTTCATCATTCAAGGACTCAAGAGCACCCACTTGGATGTCACAATTGGGGGGAACTACAAGTTCCAGGAGGCAGTTTGCACACGCCCACAAGGGCGGGACTAATCAGTATTTAATGTTTCCCCCCCAAAACTGCTGTTGTTTCCTGAATGTGCCAGTGATCAAGGAATGCAAATTCTGAAACGCGTATGGCCGCTTGGAGCCGTGATGAAAGGACACTCGGCGTGCAGTCTGCAATTAAAGAAGTGATTTTACTCTCCGTGTGAGGCGTCTTCATTAAGGGTAAACCTTTTGTGGCAATATATATATATATATATATATATTCACTGAAAAAACCATAGGTTTCACACCAGTTATAGTTAGCTGGACTTTTACTCATACAAAAACATTGAAATTCCCCCGTTATAGGTAGTTGTACTCACTATAACTCGCACGCCCGCAATCCACTGCTGATGATGTCACATATTACATCATTCATGACATGGTCAATGACATCACTGATGACATCACTGATGACATCTCAAATGACTGGTTCTTGTAGTGCAAGCCATCTTACTCCAGTGAGTGGCCTGCTGCGTATCAAAAAATTAAAACAATATTCTCCAAGTGGATCATGGCATACATTTGCAGGACGCTGTACCGGCTTGTTTTCCCTTTAATAAAGGCTCCCATGCCATAAGCAAACTCGCCGCTTGACGGGTTCGCTGGGATGCTTCACCAGCATCGGAGCGTCTTCCGCGACTCAGGTCAGTCGCAAAATGTCCCAAACAAAGTTGCCTGTGTATAGAAGATGCCATCACCACAGGATGCTGTATGCCAACTCTTATTTATTTCAGGAAGCAGACACAGCATTTCCACATCGTACCAGAACCAGTGGGCCATTGTTTGGGCCACGCCCACTGAGGCGGGGTTCTTGGAACATATCAAGGTGCCGCCCAAAACGCTCTGCTGCTGTATTCAAACCCGAAGCCCCTGATGAAGAAGGAATGAAACGCGTCGGGCTGGGACTTTAATTCTGTGGACTACGATGTGGAAACGCTGTGTCTGCTTGATATGTTCCAAGAACCCCGCCTCACTGGTCTGAGTCGCGGAAGACGCTCCGATGCTGGTGAAGCATCCCAGCGAACCCGTCAAGCAGCGAGTTTGCTTATGGCATGGGAGCCTTTATTAAAGGGAAAACAAGCCGGTACAGCGTTCTGCAAATGTATGCCATGATCCACTTGGAGAATATTGTTTTAATTTTTTGATACGCAGCAGGCCACTCACTGGAGTAAGATGGCTTGCACTACAAGAACCAGGGGGCCATTGTTTGGGCCACGCCCACTGAGGCGGGGTTCTTGGAACATATCAAGGTGCCGCCCAAAACGCTCTGCTGCTGTATTCAAACCCGAAGCCCCTGATGAAGAAGGAATGAAACGCGTTGGGCTGGGACTTTAATTCTGTGGACTACGATGTGGAAACGCTGTGTCTGCTTCCTGAAATAAATAAGAGTTGGCATACAGCGTCCTGTGGTGATGGCGTCTTCTATACACAGGCAACTTTGTTTGGGATATATATATATATATATATATATATATATATATATATATATATATATAGATAGATAGATAGATAGATAGATAGATAGATAGATAGATAGATAGATATAGATATATATATATATATATATATATATAAAATCCAAACAGACCAACTTTGTAAAAACAAAGATTGAGATTGCGCCGAGCCCCAATTTCATGAAGAAGTGTGCTTTTATTTCATTTTCAAAGTGTGGCAAACAATGCCCCGACGCGTTTCGGAACTCGCGTTCCTTGGTCACAGGTAACAGGACGTTTGTCATAAATCACATGATATAGTGTGCAAAACAACACTAAGCATCAAAAAAGGACTACAAAGTAACCTGACTAGTATGACTAGCATAGCCTCCATTTTGTATTGGTTTTTTTAACAGTATAAGGTGTATTCTTTATCCAACATAATGAATATTTAATAGCTTCACTTCAGCGAGTTATGGCTATGATACATAACAATTTTAATGATTAAAAGCATATATCTGAAACCTTCTGTCCCACTAGAAGTTTTAATTACACCGAAAGTAGAATTGATCTATTCTTTTTCACCAGCAAGCTTAAATTAAAAAAATGGTTTGCTAACAAACAAAAGCTGATGGCACAACAATCTATAGATACGGAACCTACCATATCGATTGGAGACATTGAGACATTACATACACTAAGTGAATTGGGGCAACTGATTGGGTAGATGATCCACTTATTACCTTAGCACAAGAGGAATTGACAATTAATGCTTTAAGTGATAGTGGTTTCAAACCAAAATCTGTATTTTTTCCCCAATTACATAATGATGCCATAGAAGTTTTTGAGAAAGGTGTATTGACTGAGTTCAAGAAATTAGCCAAGCACAAACCCCAGTTTAACAGCAATCTTACTAGAAAACAACAAACAGCAGTCAAAGAATTACAAGATAATCGCTCTATAGTTATCAAAAGAGCTGATAAGGGGGGCAACGTAGTTTTATGGCCAATCTCTATGTACTTAGAAGAAGGCAAAAGACAACTCAATGATATTGAAAGTTATGTGATCAGCAATAGAAAATCCTGTGATGAAAGTAATGATATCTACAGTAGTCACCTTGACAGATGGAAGAAAGAAAATCTAATCTCCGGTGAGGAACACAAATATCTATATAATAGATACCCCAAATTGGCAGCTTTGTATTTACTGCCCAAAATACATCATTGATGATGCAGCTATTTATACCTGCTCCCTCCGGGTGGGAACAATGTGTGTTCTGTTTGCTAGAAACAGAACACAAGCCTGCTTCCTGACGGCGGGAGCATCTTTAACTCTCTCGCCGGCTGGTGGTAGACTGAGATGTTTTCTCCCATTTGGCAGGAGATTTAAAAATGCTCTTGCTAGAATGGAGCAAACAAATGTTTCCCTTCCAGGGAAACTGCTGTGTCCTGGTAGTGGGCTCCCCGGGCCACAGTAACTGAGACGGCCCCAGGGAATGGGGTCCCTGAGGCCTTTAAAGGCTCATGGTGGGGCTACATGGTTCCCTCCCTTCAAACTTTATTTTGGCCCTGGAGGGTGGGCTTCCCAGCGGCCACCTTTGGCTCGGGGATGGGACCGCGCAGCCCCCTCCGGAGATTTAGCCACGGGGGTAACATCCCAGGGTCTAACAAGTTTCAGGGAGGGGAGTTGCGCGCCCTTCTCCCCTTAAGACATTAGGCTCCAGCAGATGGGGTCCCCAGTACCTCCTAAGGCTCAGGGAGGGGGACAATGTGCTGCCACCCTACTCTCTCATTTTGATTTTGGCCCTGGGGGATGAAATCTCAGGGGTCTAACAAAGCTTGGGGAGGAATGACGCTCACCCTTCTCCCCTTAATTAATACATTAGGCCCCTTAGGATGGGGTCCCGGGGCCAACATCGATCAGGAGGGGGGCCGCGTGCCCCCTCAACTTCATTAATATACCCAGTCCTGGGCGATGGGGCACCTGACTTTGGCTCAGGGAGGGGGTTGCGTGCCTCCCTACCCTTCGTTAATATACACAGCCCGAGGGATGGCGTCCCAGGGGCCCAAAATGGGCTCACGGGTACCTCCCCAAATATTGAATTTTTTCTATGGTGAGTGCCATCCTTTTATTTCTGCGATCTCGTGGTAATCCTGTGGGATTGCAGAAAAAAACATTGAATTATTTTTCTTTTTCTTTTTTTCATTTTGGTGCTAGGGCGTCCCTCTGTGTGTCTCCCACAGGGCCAGGGAGATAGGATATCCCTACCCTGCACCCTGATATACTTTTTTTTTAACGTTCAGGACAGGGGACAAAGTCCCAGACTCCTGTAATGGCTTTCAACAACATGTTCCCATGTTGCTGGCAGCCAACCAGAGCGGTCCCAAAAGGTTCAATATGCAAATTGGTGGCAACAGCTCACTGACACAAGATATCATGCCCAAAATGTTACTGATGATAGTATTAACTTCCCTGCTGATAAATTTGACTTTGATATTGAGAACCCACAAAAACTATTGACCAATAACTGCGTTTCCAGTACTTAGTAAAATCGCAAAAAAAAGTAGCTGTTCGGCAGCTACAGGTGCACATAGATAGTCAAAGATTCCGAATACTTGTCAATCCAAATTTGGGTTTATATATGGCAACAGTTTCAAGGATGCCTTACTGGGCATTACTGACAACATTCAATATTTTGAAGTGCAGGGCATTCAACACAATGGACCACACTATCCCCATCTTGAAGGACTTCAGACTGTGATGGAAAAACAGTTACCACATTGTCTTAGTTATTGCCAATCCTCATATTATCTCTTTAAAAGTAGGATACATGTGTGGAGTCCCTCAACGCCCTCAACGCCCTCTATCCCCTATGCTCTTTATCATATACATGCTCCCTCTTTAGAAGATTATCAATTACAAGCCTACACCACCCAAATACCAAATATTTTTTTTTGTTAGAAATGGTTGTGTACTCAGGTTACAAAATACATGAGTTAGAAATGTAAACACCCCTAAAAAACATCGGCTCAAGGAACGTACTGGTCACAGAAGTGTGGCTCAATGGTTAGAGCGGCAGACCCTGATGCAGAGGTCTAGCCCGGGACCAGGGTTCAAGTCCCACCTCGGCAGGTCTTGGGCTCAATGTCCTCGGTCCTGATCATTCCCGCCTCGGTGCCTATTCTAATCATGGGTCCCACTCTGCAACTCTGGGCAACAACTTGCTTAATCTCCACAACGGCCCCAACAATGCTAGGATGCCTGACTTCACCTTGGGGGTGCCCAGGAGTGGGCACTTCACAGGGAAAAGCCAGGAAGGGTTCCACAGCGGTATGCGTACAAGCGCCGAGATACCCTCATGGGTCGATTTGTGCGCTATACAAGTACTATTACATTACACATTACATTACAGATCAAAACAGTATTTATTATGGGAAGGTGCTGAAAATGTAGGGGGAGTTTCTCTACATGGGGAGGTGAATGAAAATTTGGCTAGCATCGTGAAGGTAAGTTTCAATTCTATTAAGGACACAGAGGCGAGGATTATGCTTTGTCTTTCTTCGCTTTATTTTGACAAAGATTTCACAGCAGCCATCAATAAAAACTTTGAGGAAAAACACACATTCCTATGAATCATAGGGAAAACCATGACAGTATAGTCCTTTCACAGTGTCCATGATGTCCAGCACAAAGTCCCTCTTCACTGACAGTGCCTCCTCTTTCTTCGTGCGAGTCACACCAACAGTAATGTTTCACTGGTCCTGTTTTGAACCGTTGTTCCCTGAAAATAGAGGCAGCGTAAGATTCCAAACAAAAACTGTTGAACATCAAAGGCTAATAACATTCTGTCCACCAAAACTGAAACATAGGAATGACAGTTGCGAACGTATTTCCGAAACATTCGGAAAACATAAAAGGGTTACTTCCCCCCATACGGGAAGGGTTTGTACCGGGATGTGCACCGGGCTGGATACTACTCACCTCCTTGTCCTTAATAGAATGGAAACTTACCTTTACAATGCTAGGCAAATTTTCATTCTATGTCAGGACCGGAGGCTCAGATTATGCTAGTTTAAAGCTTACTCACCACCAACTGAGAGACATATATCACTGGCTTTAAATAAAATCTTTTGTAGGTCGAGTATGAGCACCAGTCTGCTGCTCGCCTCTAGTCCTCCAGACGCGTCCCCAAACAGAAAGCCTTAGAGGCCCTGGCACCCCTGGCCGAATAGGCCCCAAATTTCTTCATGTCAATGCCTGCTTCTTGCATGACCCATCTGACCTACCTGGCTATGGTGGGGGAAGAGACAGCTTTGTGGGGGGTTTTCAGAGCAATAAGCAATTGACACTCGCCCGGAGAGCGAAATTCTTGAGTCAGCTCCTCATAAGCCTTCAGACAGCGCACAACGCATAGTTTTAGGGCATCAGGGAACGACGGTATGAGACCGTGCGGGTGAGTGACTTGGTGCGCCGACCCACTTTGAAAACCACCCTGTCTGGGGAGAAAACTCTTGCAGTAATGTCTAAGGCCCTCACGTCAGAAACCCTTATGCAGGAGACCAAGCATAGCAGCATCGCCAGTTTAGCCGAGAGTTCCTTTAGAGAAAAGGTATTTATTCGGCTGCCAGTCAGGAAAAGGTTCAGGACCAAATTGACATCCCACAAGGCTGAGTAGCATGGTTCCGTGGGCAAGGAGAGATGAATACCACGCAACAACCTACAAATGAAAGGGTGCTCCCCCATCGAAGCCCCCTCGACCGGGACGTGTCCTGCGGAAATCGCAAACCCGACTGCATTGATTGAGCGGTAAGCCAGGCCTTCTGCTGCCAGATCGTCCAGGAAATTTAAAATCTGGATGACGTCCACAACCACGGGATCCAGATTCTTCCAAAAACACCAACTAACCCATCTTGTCCAGGTGGAATGATAACGTCTGGTGGTGCTGTCCGCCCACGTCTTTGACAAGAAGAGTTCAGCCGGTCGCGAAAGTCCTGGGAGCGACCAGCATTTCCAGAAAGCCGCCAAGCCATCAGCTGCAGGGAACTTTGAGCAATGAGGTGATGCGGAAAGTGGTCCGGATTCAGAAGAAGGTAGGAAACAGGGGGATTGGGATTGGAGAATACCAAGAAAGTTCCAGTAGAACCGGAAACCAAACTTGCGATCTCCATAGCTGAGTCATTGTTACAACCTCCGCCGCCTGGCAACGGACCTGGGCAGCCGCTCTCATGATCATTGAGAATGGAGAGAAGGCGTAACCACTCTCTTTACTCCAGTCCTGGAGGAATGCATCCATGGCCACAGCCAGAGGGGCCGGCCTCCAGCTGAAAAACCGAGGAACCTGATGGTCGAGGAGCGACGCGAAGAAATCGGTTGAGAAAGGACCCCACAAGTCCGACAGCCATTGGAAAACATGTGGGTCCAGCTTCCACAGCTGGAATCGTGAAGGTGCCTCGAGTGCCAGTCCCTGACCTGGTTGGCCTGACCCAGAAGAAATTCCGCTGTTACTGAGACGTGATGGGCCAGGCAAAAGTTCCAAAAGTCCTTTGCCAGATTCGCCAGAGCACGGGCGGAAGCGCCCCCCAGGTGCTTGTCTCTGGTCCAACAATGGACAGCGAAGGACCCTGCCAGGAGTTCCAGGCAATTGATGTGAAGAGTTTGTTTGTCAAATGGCCAGCCTCCGCCAGTGGAGAACTCCCGGCAACGGGCCCCGATGACCAAGTCGGGAACAGAGCCGAAAATCGCCCATCCATGCCTCCGTATGGGTCAGCCACCAATCGATTTCTTCCTTCGCTTCCATGGTGAGTGGCACCAATAGGGTGTAAAACAAACCCCTCGGCAAATGGTGCTCCTTTAGGCATTGGAGGGTCGGATAGTGAAGGGGGCCAATTTGCCTGAGTGTTGTTCGGGTTTTGGAAATGGTCTGGCGGATCTTGGCCATCTTTCGGGATGGAAGGCTCAAGGAAGATTGGACTGAATCCACGATGAATCCGAGGCAGGTCGCTCTCTGAGTTAGGGCGAGGACCGACTTTGGTTCGTTGATGACGAACCCCAACCCCTGCAGGAAATCCACTGCTGGTTGGAGTTGACTGACCAGGGTTCTGGGGCACTGCGCCATGAGGAGAATATCGTCTAAGTACACGATCATGCGGATGCCCTGGGCCCTGAGAAATTCTACCACCGGGTGTAGCACCTTGGTGAAGCATCACCAAAGGACCGAAAGACCGAAAGGAAGGGTGGTGAACTCGTAAATGCAATCTCTCCATCAGAACTGCAAAAACCGACGATGAGGAGAGTAAATCGAGACAACCAGATAGGCGTCCTTCAGATCTAACCGCACCATCCAATCCAAAGGGAACAGGACGTCCCGCAGGAGGTGAATTCCTTCCATCATGAAGTGGCGGTATTGTATTGTATTGTAATAGCATTTATATAGCGCTTACTACCCCATACGAGGTGCCAAAGCACTTTTTCGGCGGGTAGCACGCTACTCCGGGACCCATAGAGGATTAGTGTTGAATTAGTATAGTGAAACATGCAAGTACATTTTAAGTAGTGGATAGGTTAGTCAGTTATTTGGATTTGGAATGATAGCAGAAGGATAGAGTAGGACAAAGGTTTGTATTTATTTATCGCTCGCTTGTTGACGCATGCTATTGAGGGAGCCTATAAAGGATTAGTGGTGAATTAATATGGTGAAATATGAGGTAATTTCAGTGGTGGATATTAGTCTGTTACTTGGAGTGAGAAGGATAGCGGATGGATAAAAGGGGAAGAAAGATTTGCATTCATATAGCACTTGTTACCACTGATGGGTGTTGAAGCGCTTTTCTGGCGAGTAGCACGCCACTCCGAAACCCATAAAGGATTAGTGTTGAAAATTAGTATAGTATAAATATAAAGTAATTTGAGTAGTAGATATGTTATTCAGTTATTTGGGCAGTATATTATTATAGTTGAATATGGAATATGGTATTTGAGAAGTGAACATGTTAGTCTGTTAATTTTGATTGAAAAAGGATAGTGTAGAGATAAAAGAGTGGATGTGGATGGTGTGGGCTGGGTATTGTTAAATGAGAAAAAGGGCAGCATTTCTGGCCCTAGTACCGACCAGTCTCGAATAGGCTCAAACAGGCAACTACCCTTGCCCTCTCCGCCCTTAACAGGCTCAAACAGGCAACTACGCTTGTCCTCTCCGCCCTTAACAGGCTCAAACAGGCAACTTCCCTTGTCCTCTCCACCCTTCGCCTCGACGCCCGGGCTGAGACGCCCTAAGCCTGGCCTTTTTTGTAACCCTAGTAATCAGGTGACCCCTTCAGCCAATGGGAACCCTAGCCCTTACACTATCCAATCACAACACTAGCCCTAACATCAAGAACCAATAGGAGACCAGGACCTTGCAGCCAATCTTAACCCTAGTCCAAGCACCCAATCAGTTCAAAAACCCTGATCTCTACGTCCAATAAAGGCCTTGACCCAACCACTAGTCCCAACCCAAGTCCAAGCAGCCAATGGTACAGGTAGCCCTAGTCCCTACTTCCAATAGAAAGCCTAACCCTACTCTTAGTCCACAACTGGTCCAACAACCAATCACACCAGAAGCCCTAAATAGCTACTTCCAATTAAAGGTCTAACCCTAGCCCTAGTCCCACCCTACTCCCAACAACCAATAACATAGGAAGCCCTAGTCCCTACTTCCAATAGAAATCCTAACACTAGCCCTAGTCCCAACCCTGCAATGATTGAATCACAGACAGAGAAACCAATCAGAACCCTCAAATACCCAACCAATGAGGACATTAACCCTAACCCAATAGTAACACCAGATAAACCACCAATCAGTGTACACATGTGCCAACCACTAGCACACCATATAAGTGTCCAGCAACCTCAGACAAGGTTTGCTGGCCAGGGAGTTAAAAACTGCTTGCTCCTGTTCAGAATCTCCTAGGAGACAGACAGGCCCCAGTAAATACAGTTTAAACAGCTCACAGAAGCACCCTCTGATGTAGAAAATCCCTGTTGCTGGGGGGGGGGGGGCAGGGGGGCTGGCCTCACTGGCTTGTGAACACAAAATGGTGGCTGGGGGGTGCACTGTTTGAGCACACAGGCTTAAGCACAGAGCAAAGGAGAAATTTGGAGGGAAAACAGATTTGTCACCAAGGAATGAGAGGGACACACTACAGAGGTTGGACTGCAAATCCCACAATTCAACACACTAAATGAAGGCAATCATGGGCAGGGAAAACCACAAATTTAAAACACAACACAGGTGATAAAATATGCAATTATAGGCAGGCTAAAACTACAATTTTTAACTGTAACAACCACAGACATAGACAGTAAACACAGAAAGTGAAAATCGTTTTTTAAATAGCTTTTTGTCTTGGGAAGAGACAGCACTAGTCTGTCTCCTTACCACTTCCTGGCCTCTGCTCACTGCAATCTGGGGCACATGTAGGCTGCAACTCACAAGATGGAGGAGAATGATTTGGGGTGCACTCAGCAAGGCCTTAAGGGCCTTGGGCAGGTGTGAGAGGAGGGCTCAGACTTGCCTGGTAGCTGAATAGACAATGGTCTGCTGGCCTGGGGGTGGGGTCTGGGCAGCTGCTTGCTCCTGTTCAGAATCTCCTAGGAGACAGACAGGCTCAATCCACAACGTTGGACTTCTGCAGGTAAAGGCTTCACTAACTCGAAATCTAACAATATTGTTTGAATAAAGCTTTACTCCCCCTGCTGACCAAAAAACGAAGTGCACAGGCCCCAGTAAATACAGTTTAAACAGCTCACAGAAGCACCCTCTGATGTAGAAAATCCCTGTTGCTGGGGGGGGGGGGGAGGGAGGCTGACCTCACTGGCTTGTGAACACAAAATGGTGGCTGGGGGGGCACTGTTTGAGCACACAGGCCTAAGCACAGAGCAAAGGAGAAATTTGGAGGGAAAACAGATTTGTCACCAAGGAATGAGAGGGACAAACTACAGAGGTTGGACTGCAAATCCCACAATTCAACACACTAAATGAAGGCAATCATGGGCAGGGAAAACCGCAAATATAAAACACAATACAGGTGATAAAATATGCAATTACAGGCAGGCTAAAATTACAATTTTTAACTGTAACAACCACAGGCCTAGACAGTAAACACAGAAAGTGAAAATCGTTTTTTAAACAACTTTTTGTCTTGGGAAGAGACACCGTCCTCCATCGGATTTGTCTACTAGGAAAACATTGCTGAGGAAACCACTGCGATGCAGGGCCGATTAACAGATGGCTCCTTTGCGCAAGAGCGTGGAAACCTCCTTGTCTATACGCTCTGCATCGCGAGCTGTAAAACAAATGGGCCAAGGATGGAATGCTTGACGAGGATGATTGTAAAACTCTATGTGGAAACCCTGCGCGGTCTGCAGGACCCACGCGTCTGAAGTGAGGGAAGCCCACGCGGCCGGAAAAGCTGCCAAACTACCCCCATTGCGGATCTGAGCGGAAGGTAAAACACTCACCATTTGCATAGCCGCCTTCGGCGTGCCTTTTAAGCCTCCATGACTGCTGAAGCGCTGGTCCCTTGTGGGGTAGAAGTTATTGTAGTTCGCGCTAGTGTGGTACAGGCCGCGTACAGAGCCTTGTCCCTTGGGGGGATTTTGTTGGAAACCTCAGCCGACCGAGCGGCCCCTGCCTTGGCTGGCCCCATGGAAAACCCTCAGGGTAAAAACTCTTTATTTTATTTATTTTATTTTCAAAGTTTTTATAGCACGAACAAGATCTTTGCAGATATCAGAGCGCTTTACAGAAACAAGGGGTAGGGGCAAACAAGAAGGTGTTTAAACACACTATTAGGTACAATATAGTAGTCGGTAATACGTGAGTAACAACATAGGGTAGCAGTCAGATAAAAACTTAAAAACAGATAGACAATCAGGTAACCAATAATACAGAAAAGGTGCAAAGTCTTTGATCCAACAAAAATAGGGTTCAAGTGAATTTAGCCATAAGGATGGCTTTTACCTCTTTCTTAAAAAATGCAGTGGAGGAGATAAGTCTGGTTTCAGGAGGGAGTGCATTCCAGATCCTGGGTGCCGTCCCTGAGAAGGAGCGTTTGTATGTTTTTTCCTTCCGGAATCTTCGAGGTTTCAGGAGGAGATTTTTTGTGCTTCTATTGGATCTCAAGCCTCCTGATATAGTCAGCTTTTGAGTGAGGTAGTTAGGTGACTTGTGGTGTATGGCCAAGTGTGTCATACAGGCAATTTTCAACTGTATTCTGGCTTCAAAAGGCAGCCAGTTCAGGGATTTTAAGTCAGGGGATATATGCGAATGTTTTCTTGATCCAGTGATGAGTCTCGCTGCAGCGTTCAAGGAGGCTCTTAGGGGGGCGGTTGTTGATAGGGGGAGTCTGCTGAGAGCCACAATTCCGTAGTCTATGCGCGGGATGACTAGGGCTTGTACAGCAGTTTGGAAGTCTTTAGCTGGGAAGAAGGGCTTAAGTTTCCTCAAAGTGTTGATTTGAAAATTAGCTCCTTTAGTAGCTTTGCTAATGTGTTGCTGCATGTTGAGATTGGCGTCAAGTGTGATGCCTAAGGATTTTGCGGAGTCCACGATGGTGGGTTGGACATTGAGTGCAGTTAGGTGCTAGAGCCAGGTTTGGGTGATGGCGATTTTCGCAGGAGGTGAGATCAGCAGGAACTCAGTTTTCAGAGCATTTAGTTTGAGGTGATTATCTGCCAACCATGATTGGGTGTTTCTGAGCGTGAAGTTCAGAAGTTTGATGTCATCAGGGGATTGTAGTTTGAGGTAAAGTTGAGTGTCATCGGCGTACATGTGAAAGTGTACATTAGAAGCTTGAAGCAAGGTGGTGAGTGGTTCCATGACGAGGTTGAACAAAGTGGGGGATAGGGAAGATCCTTGTGGGACGCCTATTGTTACAGGCACAGATGAGGACAGCACGTTGTTGATCTTGAACTTTTGAGCCCGGTTATGTAGGAAGGAAGTGAACCATTTGAGCACAGTCCCGGATAAACCCATTCTGGTGTTTAACAACTCCAGTAGGTTCTCGTGTTTGACAGTGTCAAATGCTGAGGAGAGATCAAGTAGGATGAGGAGGCAGGAATCGTTGTGATCAAGGATTTGGAGGGCGTCATCAATTATGTGCGTCATAGCCGTTTCTGTACTGTGTTTTGCTCGGAAGCCTGATTGATGAGGGTTGAGGAGGTCAAACTGATCAATGTGTTTTGTCAGTTGGAGTTGTACGCATTTTTCCAGCAGTTTGGCCAGGGTGGGGATATTGGTAATAGGGCGGTAATTGTTTAGGTCAGCCGGGTCAGCTGTAGGTTTCTTGAGTATAGGTGTGACTTGCCTCACCTTGAGGGAGTCTGGGATGAGTCCTTGTTTAAGGGAACTGTTAATGATTTTAGTCCAGAGTGGGAGGAGCAGGGGGGTGAAGTCTTTTACGGCATTAGTAGATAAGGGGTCTGAGAGGTGATTAGAGGGTTTCAAGGTGCTGAGCAGTTTGTAAATTGATTCTTCAGAGTAGGTGTCGAAGGACGACCATGCCGCGTTGTTTTTGGGTTGAGTGGTAGTGATGCTGATGGGGCTGGAGTATCGGCTTACATCATTGAGGAGATCACTTCTTATATTGTCAGTCTTTAGCTTAAAGAAAGCAGAAAAGTCTTCACAGGATGGTATATCGCTTGTTGTGCTGTTTGATTGTAAAGGTTGCACCTTGGTTTGATTTTTGACTAAATCGAACAGTTTTCTTGGTCGGTTTTTTGCTTGGTCCAGCTGGAGGCTAAAGAAGTCAGATTTCGAGCGCTTGATTTTCTTTAAGTAGGCATTTCTCTTATTCTTTAGAGTTTTAAGGTGCAGTGCTGAGGGGTCTGATCTCCAGGTGCGCTCTGCCATTCGCATGGCACGCCTGTCTTCATTGAGTCTACCATCATACCATGGGTTCGAGTTCTTGATGGAGACTCTCTTCAGTTGCAGGGGGGCGGCTTCGTTGATTATTGAGGTCATAGTGTCGAGGTAGAAGTCGGTCAGAGATTGTACGTCAGAGGCGTCCGAAGGGGGAAGGAGGAGACTGCAGGTGTGGGAAGGCAAGGAGTTGGGGTTAAGTTTCTTCAGGTCCCTTTTCCAGATCTTGGATTTGGTGGGTTGAGCCGGGTAAGGTTTAACTTTTTCGTTGATGAAGAATGTGATAATGTGGTGGTCTGACCAGTCACAGGGTTGGATTGCCTCCAGTTGGGTAGAGTCCTCTTTAGCGATGATAAGGTCGAGGATAGAGCCTTTGTCATGTGTCGGGCTGTTGCAGATTTGGGTGAGGTCAAGCGCATTAAGGAAGGTTTTGAGACTATTCACCACTGCGTCATTCTGATCGTTCCAGTGGAGATTGAAGTCCCCCAGGTAGATTTGAGTGATCTGCCGTCCGGCATTGTATGAAATCATGTCCATGAGTTGTTGGGTGAAGGAGAGGTTGTCCCCGGGCGGGTGGTAGATGACATGTAAAGAGCATACAGGTTTGCCCTCGCTGGTTATGTGGAGGCAGATGAGTTCACAGGAGGTGAGGGTGGGGGAGGTGACTTTAGTAACAGAGAGGTTGCGACCTAAAAATGCATGCGATTCCCCCGCCCGTCTTGCCGGTCCTGTCGAGTCTAATGATGTGGTAGTTGGGGGGGACTAGAATGTCCATTATAGGTGTAGAGGATTCAGTAAGCCAGGTTTCGGTCAGAATGGCTAGGTCAAGGTCCATTGTTATGATGAGATCCGCTTTATGTTGGATTTCACTTTATCTAAAGAGGTAAAGGTCGCCACAAAGTTGCCAAATTCCTTGACAAAGGGGTCCCCGAAGAGGCCCCCTTGTGCCACTGTGCCTGCCTGCAAGGAAGCCATATCCCCAAGCTTGGGGTCCAGCTTGATGAGCAAGGAGCAGCGACGCTCGGTTGAGAGCGCACAGTTTGCTTTTCCCAGAAATATAATGGTGTGCTGGGCCCAATTAGGGAGCACTTCGGGGGAAATCAGGTATCCTGAAACCTTGGCCTCCTCAGCCATATCCAATATTTTGGTCATGAGGGCTGAGGCATCGAGGAGCTTGCCTTGGCAAAACCGCCACGATCTGTCAATGCCCTTGCGAGGATCCTTCATGTATTTGGCTAGGAAGGTGGGCATTTTTTAGTCAATTTCTGGAGTAAAAGTGACCTTGCCCTCAAGAGTGGAGAGGAGTGGGGAGAGGATGTAGCCATACGGTTAGAGCAAAGCTGGGGAACCGGGTTCGAGTCTCAGCAACGACTCTCAACATCCTGTGATTCTGGACAAATCACTGAATCTCCCCTTGCCTAACAAAAATTAATGTGTCCTTCTGCAACAAAACTGATGCTCATGTAAAGCGCTCTGATACCCGATGTCTCGAGTCTAGTTTGTATTATATAAAACAAAAAAAAGAGTGGGACGCTGACACTCAGCTTTGAGGCAATTCCGGGCCTCCTTCTCAAGGGGCTTGCGGAGTCGGCCGGTGACAAATTTGGCTATCTTGTTGCTGGGGGCCCAAGTGGCAGACAGTGGGTGGACATTATCATCAGGATCCAACATGCCTGAGTCCTCCCCGGCAGAGGATGGAGTCACAGCAGGGCGCCACAGGCGCAAGGAGCGCGCCTCACCCTCTGAGTTTCCCGGGGAGTTGTCATATAGGGGAAGGGAGGGAGGAGGAGGGGTTGACTTGGCAAGAAAAACACTCTTGAGGCACACAGATGAGTCCCTGTCAACCCCCTCCTCACATATCTTTTTAGGAATGGAGGTTTATCCCCCAAAGCTCATTGTTTTGAGCGCCTAGAGACCGGTTGGTGAGTTGGCGCTGTAGAAAACTAAGTTAACAATAACAATAACAATTCGGGGCGGGTGCAGAGTGTGCTGCACGGGCTTTACCAACTTTGCGCACTCTTGAAAAAATCAGTCAGACAGGCGTTGCTCCATAGGGCCAACAACCTCATTCACCAACCGGTAGATGGAAGAGTCAACAGCGTCGTAAAAATCATCATCCCATTGCACATACAAAAGGGAGTCCTCCTCCGCATAGGTGCCATCTTGGGCCTCCTTGGGGATGGAAGGCAGGCAAATGCTTAATTAGAGGAAGGGAATGTGGAGGTGGAGGAGCAGGTGCGCGAAAGAGAGGTGGCTGGGGAACCCAGACAATGTATGGGTGGACAGGAGGCCGATAATTGGGATGCACGTGTCCCAGCGCACGGAAAAAATTGCCCTCAGAAACTGACAGGGCTCCGCTTTCCGGCCATGCACTTTGCTGAGGCATTATTTGAGAAGAGCACAACTAGCCATCAGTGTTACCACGGGAACACCCGCTAATACAGACCCCTGCCTGGGCGTTTAGAAATAGAAAAAATGCGGGAATACAGACCCGGTAAGACCAGGCGTCACTGTGACAGTGGAGACAAGGCTTCGGCAGTACGCGGCTCCTGCAGCGTAGTCTCGTGAAGTGAAGAGACGCACTGGACAGGAGCCAGCGAGATGCGCCGAGCAGTGCCACTTGGCGGTTTGCTCGGAGCACCACCTCTCTTGTGGGCACTGAACGTGTAATGAGCGCAAAAGCGGTCCTGCAGACGGACGGGAATCTGGAAGAACAAGCATTGGAAATGCAATAGGTCTCGCATTAGGAAAGTTTGAGCTATTGGTCTTATAAATTACATTTTTTTTAATTTTATGTTGTTTTTTAAAATAGCTAAATTAATAGCTTTATCATTTACAATGCCAATAGTTATAACTTTCGCAAATGTGACACCTATAGCATTTGTAATGCTACATGTTTTGTATTTACGTGACTTAGATGTATTGATATTACAAATACAATGGCTTTTAATTTTTTACATAATTAATACTTAAATAATTTATTTAATTTGTAATGTCAATAGCTTAAACTTTTGTAAATAACTTTTGTGAAGATTATGTTCAGTGTTTTTTATTGTGACGAAAATCCAAGAACAGAAGTGAAATATTAACATCTTTTTGTGATTTGTAATAAAGCTTGAAAGCTTGAAAACAGCTTGAAAGATTGAAAGAACATATTTGAACCAGTGATGCTGTGGTGGTGCGGAGTGATACTGTGGTTGCGCTGAGTGATGCTGTGGTTGCGTTGAGTGATGCAGTGGTTGCGCTGAGTGATGCTGTGCTTGCGCTGAGTGATGCTGTGGTTGCGCTGAGTGATGCTGTGGTTGCGCTGAGTGATGCTGTGGTTGCGCTGAGTGAGCCAGGGAGACACGGACACTGAGACACAAACACTGAAACAGGGAGACATTGAGAAAGAGAGGGAGAAAATAACACAAAGGGAAAACAGAGAGAGAGACACACTGACAGAGCGAAGGAGACAGACACTGAGGGTGACATTGACATTGAGACAGAGAGACGCTAATACACAGAGAAGGAGACACCAACATTAAGACAGGGAGACACGGACACTGAGGCAGGGAAAAACGGCACAGAGAGGGAGACACCAACATGGAGATAGGGAGAAAACATTGAGACGGAGAAAACAACGCTGAGACAGGGAAAAATTGAGATAAGGAGACACTGGCAAAGAGAGGGAAGGTACAGACTCTGAGACGATGAGATACCGAGAGCAGACATTGGAGCAGGGAGACCTAGACAAGGACATATGGACACTGAGACAAGAAGACAGGGACACACTAAGATAGGAAGACACCAACTGTAATAGGAGCGGGAGACACTGATATGAAGATAGGGAGACACAGAGTAGGCGATATCAACATGGAGTAGGACACATTAATACTGAGACACCAACAGTGAGACAGGGAGCCATTGGCACAGGAAGACACATACACTAAGACTCAGACACACAGATTCAAGTAGACACCAACAGAGAGAGGGGGGGGGGGAAGAGAGAGCACTAATGCTGTGACAGTGATATAAAGTGACCCAAGAAACAGTGAGACACACAAAAGATCAGGGAACCACAAGCATGGATGCTGGAGCGGAATGACACGGGACACAATGAGGAGCAAGCTGCAATGCTGGAAAAAAAGAAACTGAAGGTGCGCGGCTGCTAAAATGAAATTGTGCCGTGCTTGTTTAAAAAAAAAACATAAAAATTGAAAGAAGCAAGGTGCAAGGAAAATAACGACGCGCAACGGCAATAAGGAGAAAGGCATGCCAATGTGATTGTTGGGAAATGTGAAGCTGATCCCCTCCCACTCTCCCCAATTTTTACAGACCAAGCTACACCCCTGGCAAAAGGAGCAAATGAGTTTGAAATCCGAGTTATAGTTTTCCTATTAAGTTATACAGTTGTGTTAACTCATGGTTTTGCATATGACAATTTATGAAGGAAAATCATCCGCTCAACAAACATTCTAGTGTTAAAGTACATTGTTTTCTTGTTGGTGTGCTCAGGGTTTGTGTTTGACCGACTTATATAGCTGCGAGAAGAACGCGTGGGCCATTCCACGCAACTTTTAATGGGTGAAAAGCTGCGTTTTCACCACACACAATCAACTAAACAAAAATATGTACCCTACTTTTCAAACAAAAATTACACATTATAACCGCATGGAAATTTTAATTGTTCATGTTAGCAACAAAAATAACACTCTATAACCGCATGCGAATTTCAATTGCTCGTGTTAGCAAAAATGTATTACATGTGATTTAAGCAGTGTACAGATGCAAACATTCCCTGCCAAGTTGTAAAATAAATCACACGCCATGAAAAAAACAAGGCTTAAAAGAGGGCAGCGCCGAAGGCATGTAGGGTCGGGGTAACCCAGAGCCAATCCGTGACTGGCATTACAGGGATGGGAGCCCGGTCTGAAAAAAAAAACTAGAGATATTTAGAAAGAGGTATTTTGTTTCTGGTCCAAAATGTGTGGTAAACATTTTGTGGTTTAATATTTAGAGACACGGCGAGCTTTGTCTGCTTGGCATTCTCAGCAGAGATGTGGGGGATGCAGCAGCCCCCGGTGGAATGCTGCTGAGTATAGAAAAGAAAGAGCGATGAAAGGAGCGAGAGAGAGACAGGAAAGAGAAAAGAGCTAAAGGAAAGACAATAGGAAGAGAGCGAGTGGAAAGACGAAGGGGTTCAGAAGGACAGCAGAATTAAGGGGAAAAGAAAGGAGAAATGATCTTGAAGAAGAAGGACGAAGAGAAAGGTCACAGGGGAACAGGAAAATGAGAGAGAGGGAAAGAAGAGCTTAGATATTCATAAGCAGAGGGAAAGGATGGGAGAAGAAGCGACAACTCAGAAGGGAAGGAAAGGGGAGAAAAGGAATGAACTACGAGGGAAGGAAGATGATGACGAGAGGTGAAGAAAGAAGAAAGGGAAAAGTTGCCTGAAGGGGAAAAAGAATAGGAACATGAAAGGAAGTACATGAAACAAGCATTTGAATGCAATCGCGGCACCGAGCTGTAACTTGAGATGTTTACAGCTAAAGCACGAGTGCCGCGGCCCGCGATTGCATTGCAAATGAGAGGTGACACCGAGGGAGGGGGGTGGGTCCTGATGGGGCGGGGGAGCGGACCCTTTGATGCCGAGGCTCAGACAACAAATGGTGTGGCACACAGATTCAAGGAGACACCAACAGAGAGGGGGGGGGGGAGGAGAGAGCACTAATGCCGGGACAGTGTGTTTGACCAACTTATATAGCTGCAAAAAGAATGCGTGGGCCATTCCATGCAACTTTTAATGGGTGAAAAGCAGTGTTTTCACCACACACAATCAAATATGTCTAAACATGCTACAATCCCGTAAATGCACTACGAGAAAGTGCAGCAAATGCAGAGTGAGGTGAGGACCTCCTTGTTGTAACTCTCAATTAAAAAGAGCATCTGAGCTCTTCTAGGCTCTCTGCGCTCTGGAATATTTCGCATTTAGACACAAAAGTGAGGGCTCGAGGCTCGATGTTGTGAAGAAGCATTAAGAATGGCTTCGCTGTAAGGAGTACTTCTGTTTCATAATCATCTGCAGTGCATTAGGGCAAGAGTGATGAAGGCACACTTAAATATGTTTCCGCCGCCCAACGTAATCCCTCGCATGTGCAAAGTCAATAGTGTATTTCAAAAGAGGAGCAGCCCATGGAAGACGCTACAGTGCCTCGATGCGAAGAGTTGTATGAAGCACTACGAAGCGCTATGTAACTGAAGATGATCAAATAAGGCAATCTGATCAAGCTATTCGCCCTCCAAACGCGCTTCGCGCTTCGCCCTCCGAACGCGCTTCGGCGCCTCGCCAGTAATAGGAAGCTCTATATGAATCACTGTAAAGCGCTATGTAATGGAGCATGTTAAAAAAAGACAATCTGATAGCGCTATTCATTTTGATAAAGCATGAGCTAACCAAGTTCCGAAGAAACGTATTAAACACAAATAAATTGTGATGGGACACTTAAATATGTTTCCGCCGCCCAACGTAATCCCTCGCATGTGCAAAGTCAATTGTGTATTTCAAAAGAGGAGCAGCCCATGGAAGGCGCTACAGTGCCTCGATGCGAAGAGTTGTATGAAGCACTACGAAGCGCTATGTAACTGAAGATGATCAAATAAGGCAATCTGATCAAGCTATTCGCCCTCCGAACGCGCTTCGGCGCCTCGCCATTAATAGGAAGCGCTATATGAATCACTATGAAGCGCTATGTAATGGAGCATGATAAAATAAGACAATCTGATAGCGCTATTCATTTTGATAAAGCATGAGCTAACCAAGTTCCGAAGAAACGTATTAAACACAAATAAATTGTGATGGGTTAAACGAGTCTGGCAACAATCTTCTGGGTGTCATCTAGAAACCGGTCTTTCAAATTCAGCATCATCCTGGGAGTGTGTGTCGGAGTTGAGAGCGAGGAGAAAGTGAGGCGGCGGGGAGAGGAAAACAAGAATACATGCGACTGCAGAGACAGGCGGGGAGAGGAAAACAAGATAAAAACCGGACTTTCAAATTCAGCATCATCCTGGGAGTGTGTGTCGGAGTTGAGAGCGAGGAGAAAGTGAGGCGGCGGGGAGAGGAAAACAAGAATACATGCGACTGCAGAGACAGGCGGGGAGAGGAAAACAAGATAAAAACCGGACTTTCAAATTCAGCATCATCCTGGGAGTGTGTGTCGGAGTTGAGAGCGAGGAGAAAGTGAGGCGGCGGGGAGAGGAAAACAAGAATACATGCGACTGCAGAGACAGGCGGGGAGAGGAAAACAAGATAAAAACCGGACTTTCAAATTCAGCATCATCCTGGGAGTGTGTGTCGGAGTTGAGAGCGAGGAGAAAGTGAGGCGGCGGGGAGAGGAAAACAAGAATACATGCGACTGCAGAGACAGGCGGGGAGAGGAAAACAAGATAAACAAGACGGAGGGAAGAGAGGGGAGGGGGGAGGAGAAGTGCGACAGGGGAAATGCGAGACGGCGGGGAGGGGGCGGAGCGGGTAAACAAAGACGGACGTGCACGCGCTTTTAAGCTCAATGCACATGCGCATTGAGCTTAAAAGTCACGGGCACTGCAAGGAATCGCCACGATTCCTTGCAGTGTGGATAAAGAGCGGATAAGTCCCAATACTCTCGCCTTGCTCGATGCGCATGCGCATCGACAGGCGAGACCTAAAAACCAACAATAACAGCAAATGTAAACCTCAAATAAACAGCAAACAAACCTCCAGGGGGGCGCCACAGTAAGCACAGTGAAACAGGGGAAAACCAGCAATGTTAGGCAAACGACATGCAAAGAAAACGCAAAAAACACATAACTGGCTGCGAAGCAGCGAAGAAAGAGGAGGCATTGTTAGTGAAGAGGGACTTTGTGCTGGATGTTAAGGACACTGTAAAAGGACTATACAGTACTGGTTCTCCCTATGGTTCATGGGAGTATGTGTTTTTATTGATGGCTGCTGTGAAATCTTTGTCAAAATAAAGCGAAGAAAGACAAAGCATAATCTGAGCCTCTGGTTCTGACATAGAAGTCTCTGCCAGTGTGCCAGGTGTGGAAAACCTGGAGTATTTGATTGAACCTGCTGGTGAGTACAATTTTTTGCATGCCTTAAGTAAAACAGGCAAAACAGAAGTAGCATATTTTTCTATAACAGTATTCATGTTCCAGCATTGCTGGGGCCCAAACCACAAAATAGCGTCTTTCTAAAATTTTAATTTGTGAACTGGTTCCCAAACCAGACTGCCATTAGAACATTATGTGGTGAATTTTCAAAAACGACTGTACAGATTTATAGCAAACCTCAAAAGTATTTTCATTCGAGCAAAACCCATCTTTATATTAAGTTTGGTGTAATTCTGTGACCTTGTTTTTGGTGTCTGCTTGAGTAGTAATTCCTGTGGAACACTGAATTAGAAGCACACATGTTGTCACCCTCCCTCTAACACTTGCCCCTCCCTCGAAGAATCTACACAAAACGTTCTAAGACCAATATTAAATAAATTAATACTTATCATGCAAAAAAAGTGTACATTCATCATTCGTGGCCAACGTGATGTTTTACTGACAAGTTGTCTGAACCATATCTATAAATCCCCTAGCACTAGCTATGCAGTATATATCACAGTCCTTTATTCTGCAGCTGCACCTGCTCAGCATTTCTTACTTCTGGGCCACTCTTGCTACAATAATGTGTGCTACTGAAACTAACAAAGGACTAGTGTTATGGATTGATGAGGAGTTTCCCATGACCGGGTTGTAAGATTTGTAGTGACAAATACTTGGTGGTAACAATGAGAATGGAATTGTGATTGATGGTTACTATTACTCAAAGGATTTATGAAAATGAAAATACCATTGAGGATTAGCAGTGTTTGTGTTTTAGAGATGGTAATAATGTTTGAACCTTCTTAACCGTAAGCTGTGGTACAACCAGATGGTTACACCGTCTCACAATTAGCACAGGTTCTTTGGAGACTAAAATCTGCCCATTTCTTTCTCCCAAATACTCCACAATTTCACATGGTTGGTTTATATGTAATAACCTGTTCTCAAAGAAATGCTATTGTGGATTCTAAACAAATAAAGTCTCTCTAGAAGCAGAGTGGGTCAAACTACAGCATATTTTGCATGTTCATACTACACAAATTAAGTAAAAGCATTTTGATTTAGTCGTTTTTTGCAGAAGATTAGATGAAGCAAACTCTGTCTACGAAATTGTTTATGCAATAATACACAAAAATGAAACAATATAATCCCAGCACTCCCAAAGTGTCAGCACACCAGTTTACTAGTCATTCCTTCCATAGGCTTCAAATTGTAAAACCACAACCTAGTTGTATGCATTGTTTGTGTCACATTTGTATAAAGAGTAATGCTCTTTAAAAAGACTTCAATCGTTTTTTTCATAAAATAAAATAAATAAAAATTAATAAACGATGTACAAAATTGTTTTTCTCTAACATTTCTAATAAAACAAATGTTTATTGATATTAGAAGTCAGTCATTCTAATATAAGACTTACTGTGAAGAAGAAAGGAAACAATCCCGTACTTGTCCAATTCTTCTTCCCGGGAAACATCATTTACAACGCATGTCATTATCCCGCATTTTTTACACTGAAAAAACTTTTACAATGCACGGCTTTACACTGCAAACCATTACAACGCATTACCCATTACAGCGCCCCGGTGGAGTTAGAATAGTAAATTACGTTGTGATGGACAATGTGCGTTGTAATCAATTGCCTTGTAAAAGTTTTTGAACGTGGGGTAATGGCACGCGTTCTTAATGCGTGCGGAATAAAGTGCCCTATTCTATTTCCCATATGCCAAGCGTCACCTTGGGTCCTTGAGTCCATCTAACTAACCTACATCCACGAGAAAAACCTCACACCTTTAACAGATGGGAGCAGTTGAGATGCTCCAACGCCCCCCCCCCCCCCTCCCCGCCGCCACCAGCTGTCCAGGGATGTCCCACACGAGGGAAAGTGCGGGTAAACCTGCTGTGCTCTAAGACGGCTCTCCAGGGGTTGGCTGTGATCTCAAACACATCCCAATCACGTGTAAACAGCTGCCCAAATGCACACAGCATGGAGGGGGGGGAGAGATTTCGAGCTAAAATATGCGTTCTCCCCCTCAGGATCCGATAGAACGTGGAAACTTTACAAAATAAGTGCACATAGACAACTTGAAAGCCAAGACCAGTAAAGTAAGATAGGACATGTCGCGATTCTTGCTAAAAACACGTTCTAACAGATTGAGACTCATTTATCTCCTTCCGGGTAAACTTAGTTTGACCTTTGGTCTCCGGCTACAGGAGAGCTTTCATCAATGCACCCTGCACGACTTTAGGCAGGGCTTTAAGTGGGATGAAAAAACTAGGGGGGCTCTCGAAGGGGCGTGGCTAATTAAATTAGGGCGTGGCATACAAACTTTAGCTAAAAATCTGTGCTTAGCACAGTGTGACGCCCGACTTGCATTTTGCTGTTTCTGTCATTGCATCCAGATATATGTTACAATAAGTAACATCATACCTACAACAAGGCAGGACAATTGGCTTTGTCAATGGCTGTTAGTTGCATAAGATAAATAAGCAGCAACTATGGCTTGTATATAATATTGAAAAAACGTCGACTTATAGCCCTGGTGACACCTAGACGATGTTGCTGCTCCCGAGTTTCAAAAAGAGAAGGGAAATCCAGAGAGAAAATGACTCTCTTTAAAGGATTTCCCTTTCCCTACAACGCTGACCTGGCATGACGTCATGCTGTAACTTCTCCACTAGTGAGAAGTGAGCAGTGTGAGCAGTGCACTTCAATTTGCCTGCTGTCACTGCTGTCAGCCAAAAAACGGACCACCAATGCCAGGGCACAAAACAGAGCTCGATAGAGACCCGTTTCAAGGCCCCCTTTAAAGAACTGCCGGTGCTCAGACCCAGGGAGACCCGGTCCACTTAAAGCCCTGACTTTAGGTGAATCGCTTCCTAACCCAGCTACTCACGCGATTGGCCGTTTGCGGCCTTCCTGACTTTACATGTGGCCCCCTGATGAACAGCAGCACTGGGCGGCTGTTTACTTGACGGAGCACCCAGCACATTCATTCAGCTGTTAAACGCTTATACAGGCAAGCAATTATTTACAGGTAACAAAAGTGAAGGAAATGAAGCAAAGCGGGTACTTGCACCTTTTATCTATAGGATACACTTTCATTGTTAAAGATGTGCAGCAATCATGCAAGAATATGATAAAATCTTTGCGCATTTAAAAAAGTGACTTTCTTTAAAATGCAGAACCTTTTCACCTTAGGCCCTCTGGGGCCTTGGCTAGCTCAGGTCCCCAGAGTGAAGAAAGTTCACATTGGTGGCAGTTTTTTTTTTTTTAGCTTTCTAGCACTCAAGTTATGGAACTTTCTTCCACATTATCCCAGGCTATCAAAAACAGAGCTTCTGTTCCACAAAAACTTAAAAACCTGGCTCTTTCGATGGACTGTCTCCTCATTGGCCTGCTGTGACTCTTTCTTTTGGGAGCTGGACTTACTAGAGCTGGGACACTTCTGTCGAAGTAGCTATGCTCTTTATAAACGTATTTATTATTAGTACATCAAATTATATCACTGCATTGAGAGGCATTTTTTACAAGTGATGTTTTTCAAACTTCAACTTTGAAATATTCATGCCTCCCTCCACCACCCGGACAACGATGCCACTAGTGCACCAAGGGAGTTATATGTCATGCACACCCACTGGGGGACCTAGGTTGGTATTTTACGTGGAACAACATTATAGTTTACCAAATCGAAAACTAGAGAAGATTTTGTACAGCGCACATCCTGAACTCATGTATTACATATGTGACAATGAATGAAGAAAAAGGAGGTAAAGTGAAATAAAACAATGTCCTAATATCACACAATTGGGGAATGGGGAAGCCGGCATTAATCCCAGGTTTTCTGGTTTCACATTCTGCAGTTCAGCTACTTTTTTTATTTATTAAATTATTATTTAAAAAATTAGAGGTTTAGTACATATGAATCCATACAACAAAGGGAAGGCACTTCCACTTTATGACACTATATATACATGGGAGAAACCCAGTGCGCTCTCAGTCGACATGCAATATATGACAGAAATCTGGCATTCAGTGAGTTATCACCCCATAAGCAGAGGGTTCGCCAAAACTATCCCCCATTAACACCCCTTTTCAGCGGGCTCCAAATGACTCTGAGTTTGGATGAGTGTGGCACGAGTTCTCCATGCAGGTCAAGCTATTCATTGTACTATATAAGAGAATCAACCCACTGTTTAAGTTTCAGACAACATCCTCTACCCTAATAGCAGGCGACCAGTCTCTTGTGTAACAAAACTGCCAATGCAATAATTTATTTTGTGAATGGTAAGGATTCACATCACCCAATCTAAGAGTGCGACTTAGTGACCCAATGATATTTCACGTTTGACAATAGTGGACAAAACAGATAGTGCCCCATGCCAAATATTTTACATTGCACTGCAGGACCAGGCCTGCACTATTTTGCGAGTCACAAAAAATTGCGACTTGCAAAATAGTGTTTCGCGACTCGCAATTAGTAAGGGGTGTTCCAAGGGGTAACTTCCTATTTGCGACTCGCAGCCCAATGTATGAATGTTTTGCAACCCCAATTGCGGTCGTAAAACACTTGCAATTTACTGCCCTCTTCAAGAGGGTGGTAATGCAGTCGCAAATGAGAAGGGGGTCCCCAGGCGCCCCTTCTACTTTGCAAATGAAGGGGGACCACAACCTTCCCTTAATAAATGAAACAAAAACGTTTCATTTTTATTTTTAAATGCAGCCCGTGTTCCTTTAAGGAAAAACGTGCTGCAGTTTAAAAATAACTGCTTTATTTAAAAACAGTCCCAGACATGGAGGTCTGCTGAGCCCAGCAGGCCACCATACCTGGGAGGGCCTGCCATTCTCAATGGGGGTCACAAATTGCTAGTGCCTCATTAATATTCATGAGGCATGCAATGTGTGACCCCATTGAGAATCGCAAACAGTGTCTCAGACACTGCTGTACATTGGCAATTGCGACTCGCAATTTGCAATTCGCAATCGAGTGCAAATTGCAAGTCGCAATTTCCAATGGTCATACATCTGGCCCAAAATCCCCAATACGTTTTCCAAGGGAAAAGGGCATTACACTTGCCCTTGTCAAGAGTAAATCTCAAACCTTTTCTAGGGTGGGAAAGGCTTGGGTGTTCGCAAGCTTTCAGAGCATTCTCACCCTGGGATACCCACTTCCCTCCCATAAGAGTTGTACTAATACAGAAACCTCCATGTGGTTAAATCCTCTTATGAGTACAGAACTACTTTTGTGAATTGTAAAAGTCCCTTTGCATTAAAAAATAAGCTATTTGATCATGTAAGTAGAATATCCATGCAAATAACTTTGTGAATGTCTTATCATAATTTATTTATTCTCTCATAGCCATTTCTAAGTACTATTGTTTTAAATATTTGCGCAGTGTATTAGCCTGGTTTTATAAAATATGATGAAAAGAAAATGAAACCAGTGGCAGTGGCTTATGCTTGCTAGGCTAATGCTGCTTTATGCAAACAACCACTACACACACATGCTCTCATACTGGACAAATCTGTTTAACCTCTTTCTAAGACAATCTTTTCCTGACGCCCTCAAAACTCGTCAGGTGACCCCACTACTAAAGAAACCCTCAGGTGATATGAATGACCTTAACAACTTTCGCCCTATCCCCAACCTCCCTTTCCACACCAAAATCACAGAAAGATTTGTAGCGGAGCAATTCACCTAACACATCAAGGACAACAATCTTCTAAAGAAATTTAAATCGGCTTCAGTCAAGGGTGCAGCATCGAAACAGCATTGCTACAGGTTATCCATGATGCCCTTCAAGTCTTGGGCTCTTGCAACTCCTGCCTCATGATCCTTCTTGACCTTTCTGCACCCTTTGATACTGTAAACTATCACACACTTTTTAACACACTAAAACAAAAATGGGAATTAAAGGAGCAGTGCTTAAGTGGGTTGAATCTTACCTCACTGGGAGATCTCAGATGAATAAAATTGAAAACTTTCTTTGAACTCCAAAGGCTGTGGATCAAGGTGTCCCCTCAAGGCTCTATCCTTGCTCCGACCCCATTTCATCTTTACATTGAAACGCAAAGAAGCCTATCAAAAGAGGCTGGGATTCTTTATCACTTCTATTCTGACGACACCTAACTCTACCTGGTGTCCTCGGCATACAACATCTCATTTGTCATCACCACCCTCAGCTCCATCCAAGAATGGATGGCATCTCATCACCTAAAACTCAATCCCTCTAAAACTGCTTAGCTCTACCTCAAACTCTCGACATCTTGTTCATTCATGGATGGATAACCTGAACATTCTTAACAGTAAACCTACCATCGTTGACAGTGCCAAAACCCTGGGTGTCATCCTGGACAAAAGACTTTACCTCCAATCCCAAATAAACACCATGGACAATAATGCATGCTTCCAACTGCGCCTTCTCTGGGAGATCCAACGTTACATTACTTAGCAAGACCTGAAAAGTCTTGTTGAATCTTTGGTACTCGCCAGACTGGACCTTGCAGGCCTCCACAAGGGCCACCTATCTTCTTTAAAATCCATCCTTCACTCAGCTGCACATTTCATCTATTGGGCCAAAAAAATGACCAAATCACACTTATGATGTTAACTCTTTGCTGGCTTCCTGTTGAAGCCACAGCCATGTACATGACTGCTTGTGTCACCCATAAAGTCATTCACACTTTCACCCCTTGCTATCTAGCAAACAAAGTCAAGATATCAGGTAGCTGTAGACCCGCACAAAATGCTGAAATTCCGCTGCTCGAATCTCCAACTTTCAAAAGGGAAAGACTTATGGTGCAATCTTTCTCAGGTAATGCTACTTGAATTTGGAACTCGCTACCTACAAAACTAACACTCCTCGCCAAGCTCCCCACCAGGCATACGTCATCACATTTAATGGAGTGACCCTGACTGTTACATTACACTCTCAAGAGCTATAGCGACTGTTCTGCTTGAACTCTGTAAATATGTGTGATGTATTTGTGTATCCTTAATCGCTTTAACTTTCTAAATATGTAATTTGTAATGAATATTTAATTTGTAAATATGTAACTCTTTCCATTAATAAACATAGTAGCTATACGTATTGTCCCCTACTTCCCTGTTACTCTGAATTTCTCAAGTAACATTGTATGCTCTATTGTAAAGCGCACTAACACCTCTGGGTAATGTCCATGCCACATACAAAAAAAACAATGGATTCTGCATCAACTAGAGATTACAGATGCATTCCACCGTTTGAATTTCAAATATTCCCAAGACTGCTATAATTGTACTGATCATGAATATCTCTAAAGGTAAAAAGTCCCACCTCATTCTGCCACATAAGTAAGAATCAGACCTTCAAAAGTCTTGGACCAAATGTATGTTGGCTATTCATTATCCTCATCATATAAATCTTTATTTTGGTCAGTGGACCATAAAAGAACATTAGAAAAAAAACACCATATATAAAAACAGATAAAAAAGACTAAACATCCAATAAAACTAGATAGAATTGATACTATACACCTGTAAAAAATCATCAACATTAAATTAATTTTTCAACTCCTAGAACCACCTTACGCCCCTGCCACATAGAGATTAAAAAACATGCTACAGAGTATACGATTGGCATCTGGGTGTTATATTTCAGAAGTCTAAATGCTTCTTCACAACACCTTGTATCTAGGTTCTCTGCACAATTGAATAAACCATCTTTGCCTTATTTTTTTATATACAGGACAAAAGAAAAATACATGTATTTCAGTCTCCTCCATGCTACTGTATTCAGGGCACCGCAGGGGAGAACTGCCAGCCCATTTATTAGTACATGCGCGTAGCAGAAGCGAGCCATGCCTGAACTGTAAGTACAGTTTCCTTGCTTATGCCGGTTTTATCTCATCTAGACATGGCTCCAAGTTATAGGTATCCTTAATTTTTAGGAAGTTGTCTGTTAGAGGACCAGTGGCTGAGTGTTCATACAGTTGTGCAAGTTTACCCACCATATAGCTACTAACTAGTTGTTTGCGCGATATTGCAGAACCGTCTACCTACGGGTTACTTCACAGACTCTCCCTAACTATATTGTGAAAACCTGCCTTAATATATGCAAACCATGCCAGCTTTCCTTTACCAGGGAGCCCCAGTACCTCCTTTAACTCTGTCCTATACTCAGACAATTCAGGGGTCACCCATCATCGCCGCTAGAATGTTAGGGGTCTACAACCAATTTCCTTTACAATTGGTGTCACCTCTATATCCAAGCCCAGTGGAGTGAGTGGGGAACTCACTGGAAGGCCAAAAACCTGTCTACAAAATTTATTCTCAATCTTTATAATGGTTTTTGGAGAACAATGCCCCATAGTTCTGCCCCATATAAAGCAGCACCCATTAGTTGGGTTTTATAAATCTCTAGAACTGGGCCTACGGGCTTATGGCAGGAATTTCTATAAAGCTTGGCCAGCCCACCTATGGTCTGGGCTGGATTAATACTTGTTTTCTCCATTTGTGGCCCCCAATCCATACTTTCTGTTAGGGCGAGTCCTAGATAATCAAAAACAGTCACCCTTTCTAATTGGATGCCATTTACACGTGGGTTTTGGGCAGGTCGTGCTGGCGGGGTTGAAGACCATATATTTAGTCTTTTGTATATTGCTCTCCAACCCTCTACTTCTACAAAACTCTCTAAAGCCGTCAAGGATTCTCTGGATGCCCATCGGTGTCTTGGAGAGCAAAAGGGTGTTATCTGCAAACATCAATGCCGGCATGCGCTAGCTTGGGAGCGTCAATATCTTTCAAACAGCACAAAACACAGACCAAGCCACTGATATAAATACAAAGCAAGTTAGGGGAATACAACCCTGTCTAACTCCTCTATTGACTGGGATAGGTGAGGTAAGTTCCCCATGCTTCCCATACCTGATTTGGGTGAAGTTGCCTTCGTGGAGTCTCCTTAACAGGTTCAAAAGACTCCAAGATCACTTAATACCGCCCAAAGTGCATTCCTGGGCACATCAAAGGCACTTTTTAGATCCGCAGAGACCACATAAAGGCTACCTCCCTCGAAATGGACCGTTTTCCAATAGAGGAGCTGTAGCCTAAATATTTGGTCAATAGTGGATGTTTTTTTCCTAAAACCAGCTAGAAGTGTGCTCATCACATTGTGTTCATCCAGTCATGTCTGTAGGCGACTCAAGAAGATTTGTGCAAAGATGTTTTGGGTTACATCAATCAGGCTGATTGGCCTATAGTTAGTGGGTAATATAGCATTGAAAAACACCCATAAGTATTGCCCTCAAATGTTAAGCTCAGCAAGGAAGAGGTCCCCAGGAATCTTATCCAGTCCTGGGGTTTTACTGGGGGCTATTTGGCTTATGGCACTAATAATTTCAGTCAATGTCAACTCAAGGGTCACCGTATAGGAGTTTTGTGGTGGCTGGGTTGCTAAGGTCAACACACTGACCTCAGTCTCCAGGGGAGAGTAAAGGGCCTGGAAGTGCTCTTTCCAGCTGTTGGCTGCTATGTTGGGCTCTACAGTCGGCTTTCCATTATTACTACCTGTGCTGACAATGTTCCAGAAGGCTGTCATATCCTTAACAACTAGAGCCTGTTTCAGGGATGCCCCTTGATCGATTTCCCATGTTTATTTTACAAGTGTAATGCTATCTTTATAGATGTCCCTCGCTGTTTTAATTTGAATTCTGTTCTTGGATTTTATAGCTTCTATCAAGGCCATCTTTGCCTCCCGATAGCTGCTATCAAACCAAGACCGATTTACCCTCCACCCCTGTGTACCCACAGGCCCGAACGTGTCCACCAGGATAACTGTCAATTCCTCGTGCATCTTGGCTACATCTATTACCGATGTAGCAGTACCATCTACGGAAAAAAGCTTTTCTAGTTTCAGGAGAGTAGATATGATAGATTCATATAGGGAAGCCAGTCTTTTGGGCGATTGTTCAATCCATGACCATCTAATTTTCCTCCTATCATTGTTAAGTGTTAATCTATCATCTGCTAGCGTTTCGGAATCAAAATTAATCCCAGTGGCAGGCAACTGCAACTCCAAGATCAAGGCATTATGATCACTATCTTTCTGAGCATGTGCAGTGCTCTGGCCCAGTACTGAAGGAGTTAACTGTAACTGATGACTTAAGCAGAATACAAGGGCAGGCAATAGTAAAGAGAGAGAAAGCACATGGCGAGCACATGGCTAACTAAAATGGCTGCCAAAAAGCAAAATGTCTTCAGCTGATGCTAAAAAGCCATTTCAGCTAGTTTCCACAAGGGAATGAATGGTACAAAGAGTTTATGCAAAGATCGTGGTGGAGTCCGAAATTTAAATAACTAAATAAACTTCCATGATTTTTTAAAAATAAGTAGGTTTTCGAGGACATTCTGAATCTGAGGAGTATGGGAATAAATACCCTTATGCCTTCCGGAAGACCTCCACACATTTTTGGGCAGTAGTTTGCTTGGTTTGCTGCTTTGCCTTTTACTGTTTTTAAGAGAGCCACTCTGAGATGTGTGTTACATCTCTTTGACAATTGAAATGTAAAAAAAGTGATGGTTGGACTGCTTGAATCAATTTCAGCCACAGGTAATTATTTCGGGTCTTGCCTCTCACCAGCCATGAACTTCTTTAGTGACGAGGTCATCAGGGAGGTAACTTGGTTGTGATAGGTATATCACATGTAAGTAATGCCCAGTATCTTGAACAGCATTCTTGCTTTCAAGTGTAGATTAATTAGAATTGGTGCCCTTGAACAAACTTTGTTGCACCAGTTACAAACCTTGCAGATGTTATCTCTGATCACTGTCTTACACTCCACTAAACTCTCAGAACCATATAAAGAGCCTTGCATTCGTTTTGTTTTTGTACAGGGATTTATGAGAAATTGGAAAGTTTTACTTGTTTTGTGGGGTAAGGAAAAAATGAGGCAAGTAGCTACATTTTGGATTTATTGAAGTTTGTATTTGCTTATGGGATAGGCTTTGTTGGGCTCTCTTTCTAATAGTCAATTCTTTGTAATTTGATGTCCTTGATGTTGTGTCTTCAGTTACAGGTGATGAGGTGGAAACTTGGTATCAAGATCGTTTTGATATTCAGAAAATACCTGTGAACCAGAGACAGATGACATACATCAACCTGAGCCAAGTCATTCGCTATCACCAGGAAATAGGCATGCGGGCGAGGATCACCCAGGTCTACGGACTCCAGAGTAAGAAGAGATTTAATCCTGTGCTGCCTCCTAAGTCTGGGTAAAACTGCAAAATTCTTTAGGGTACTCTTGTTTTGGGATTTCTTTCACATCCCTACAATGATTAGTGTGCTGCAAAAATGTTAATTCCTACATTAAAAAAGTGTTTGATAAATTGATGTGAACACGCTACACAAATTAGCACGTTGTAAAGTTCAGGTTCGTTTCTGACTGGAGTGCTTCACCTCGCTCCAATCACTGGCTGTGTCCCTGAGATCCAGATTGTGAGGAGTGAAATACCGCTTCCATGATCGCGTCTGACTGCACCCCCTGTCATACTCATTTCGCCAAGGTGCTAAGTTGGGTTCAGCAGAAGCAGCCTCTGTCGTTTGCAGACTCTGCTGAAAATGGCAGAAAGGATAGCGGGTCCCAGCATCAAACACCATGGTTTGCCTCACTCTAAACTTTTGCCTGCAGCCGTGACAATTACTCCACAATGCGAAGGAATAATCTAATAAAAATTGAAGCCCTACAAAGTAATGGGTGAGATAAGTGTCCTGGCACTGTTCCAAATAGATTTAGTCCATTAAATTGTCTTCAGACTGACATTATATATAGGCCTGGGCGGTAAATTCCGTTCCGCTTGTGGAATTTGTGGAATTTGGGTAATTTCTCGTTCCGCGAGAACACATAACTGCCCAAAAATATGCGTTCTGCAACTTCGCGGCATTTTTTGCTTTTTTGCATTCTCAAAATGCGTGTTCGCGAGATATTTCCCCCTGAGCACGCAAACAGCAATTGTGAACAGGAAAAAAGCACCGTGAACAAGCAATTATGTGTGTTCGTGGAATTTCTGCGTGTTCGCAGGTATTTTTCACTGTTTCGTGGAGATTTGTGTAACGCGATTACGCAAATTCCGCCCACCCCTAATTATATACCACCTTTAGTTCTAAAAGGATTTCATTTTTGATATTATTAATGTGCTGTCCTTTTTATCAATCTTGAAAACTGAATGCAACATCACACCTTGATGATGGGGGGGATAGTTTATTTTTGTCATGGGGCTTCTCGGCATTGAAAACAAATCCAAAAAAGATGCTTTTGATTTGAGAAATTGTTTTTGTTGAGATATTCTGTTCAGCTTTTTATGACACTTATCATCCAAGCTGCACAAGTAGTGCTTTTTTTAATTGTGCAACTAAATTACTATAAGGGGTATTTGAGTGAGTATTTGTTTAGTTAGGAAGGCAGCTGTCTTTCCTGTTCTCAGCCCTTTTTCATTTTCATAAAAGTTGCAATAATGAGCAACTTGGTTCAACAAGGCAGACTTCTGCATCCCTTTGCAGGGTTACTTTTCCAAGACAGACACATCCTTATAAAGGCGAGTGCCCAAGGGCTTCCTCTCCCTCTGCCACTGGCTACATTACATTCTGATCAACCTTGTGTCATTGTCACAACAATGTCTTTTGGTTGGTGACAGCAAACAGAAGGCAGTTGTAGTGTTCAATGTCAGAGTATAAGGGGATGCTCCTAAATCAGGAGTTGGGGAAATAGTGTACGTCTTGGGGTTGGGCTGGATTTTTAAGACAGAAGATTTCAACTGTTTATCAATTTAAAGTGACATTTCTTTCTCCTTTATTTCAATTTTACCAACAGTTGAGGGGCTTTACATAAATGCCTTTGCCCGAATCCTCAAGGGACATCAAAGCATGGATTTACCTGAATTGCCTCAGCGATGGGGAGGTGAGGAGAAATTTCTCACACGTCATCATGATTTTGCAAGCCTACAGAGATGCCCAAGATGGACAGACCCATCAGTGGTACGTTAAATCTCTTGTATCCTACCGTTAAACCATATGACAGCATCATCCGTCAATGTGGGCATACACTGGAATCAGATTTGTATTATGATAACTGCTTGCAGTGTGTAATTACAGAACACACACAGGTGTTGTACTAAGCTGCAATGAGTTGAGATGTTGCTGCAGCTGGTATACAGTGTCTCTCCTTTTATTTGAGTGATGCTGTTGAATGATGACTTTACGTATAGAATGATGATATGCTATTCCATTCAAAGAGGCAGTGTACCATCCTATTCCTCAGATACCCATGTTGAAATTTCCCTTTCCTCTATGAAGTTTAACTGAGGTCACGCTGATGTCCAAAGGCAGTGAAAAGCAGTTCCTCAATATTTGTTGAAAACATTCGTGACCTTTTGCATGACCAAAGTGGCTCCCGCATCATTTTGCATCAGTTAATGTTTCTTTCGTTTAAAATCTTTCAATAAGTAATACAAATCTTATGGCTATATTCAGATTATCGATTGATGTAGATCACTGCATAAAGTTCATTCCTGTGGCTTATACTCTGTAAATCTGCACATTAAAACATTGCATAGCTACAGACGTGAAATTGTGCCAAGCAAAGGCAAATGCACTCAGGAACCTTTTGTTTGTGGCATGTGTAGCTGTAGATAAAGATGCTGTGCATACTCCTGACTTCTAGTGTTGGGCTCGGACATGTGAAAGTTGTGCTTCTTCAAAGAAGTCTTTTGAGTCATGAGGTATAGTGACTCTACCCATTACTGGTAGTGCGCAAGGCATTGGCTCCATTGTTAGATTGTTTTTCTCTGCCATTGGGTACAGACATGTCTCTTCAAGTTCTGGTTCGATGCTGCCTGGTGTTGTCGCCGAGCCCGCACGGATCCATCTCACTCGTCGGACGAAACAACAGTTGTCTGAGACTTCAAGCGTTGCATACCCTTTTTTCTTCAGCTCTGCGATTGAACACCTTCCACGCCCCGAACAGGGCTCCATCTGTTCCTCTTTGCTTGAGAATGTGCCTGTGAAAGAAAGGACCCCATTCTGCTACTGCGCAAAGTATCGACCGAAAGGCCAGTGAACAGGTGTGTAACCTCTGTCTGTCCTTGGACCATCAGGAGGGCACCTTGCTGTTTGGCAAGCTTTGCCATCCGAAATAAGAAGATTTTCCGTTACTGGCAAGACTGTCGCATTGCCACGACTTTGATGACACAATGCAGAGAGGACGATATTCCAGACATGTTCAGAGAGGAGGACACTGAGGAGAAGCAGCAGCTAGAGGCTTCTGGCGCAAAGGTTGAGGTGTTCTCGCTGGAGGAGAGATTCGGATTCAATGCCAAAGCGGAAAAGACACCACCCGTACAGTGTCTAGCATAAAAAACAGTCACAGTGAGTATGGATATGCCACCACTCAATCCTTAAATTCACTCAGAAGGGGAGCATCACCCTCAAAGGGGTTGAGCTTAAAGCTCACAGGCCGTCTTGAGGCCTCTAGTCCACCACAAGGCCATTGTCAGCAACAAACTTTTGATTCGGACCCGGCGCCCTCCCACCTCTCGGTGTTGAAGTCCTCCTCAAGGCCTTGCCCTTTGACTTTGGATTTCCCTTCAGCTGCAGCCTCAAAACCACCTACAAAGCCAACCCCGGAGTCAGTGTCTTTGGAGCCGAAATCTTGGTGCGGGCGGGTCAACAGCCATCCTCGGCTACAAAATGACAGGCGTTTAGGGCAGCTTCCTCTACTGTTTCTGAGGATCAAGACCAACCCATCCTCCAATGCCTCCAAGAGGAGCTTGATGTCAGATGGATCTTAGCTCAGCTTCCTCTCAAAGCAAAGGATCCTATTCCTCCCAGGAGGAAACTGACTTTTGAGGAAGCATTAAATCCATCTTTGCAGTCTGTGCCTAAAAAGCCTTGGCCCCATGGCAGAGGCACATCTCCACTACCTCCCTTGCCTCGTCTAATTCCTCCTTGCCCTTCTGTTCCTCCTTCCATTGCCATAGTCCTACATGCCAGGTTACACATGTGATGTTATATTCCATATAGGTACCCTATATAAATGCAGGTAACACTGCAACCTTTCACCTATATCCTTCCCTACATGACATACATAACGGTTCATAGGGACTGAGCTTTTACCTAGATACGACACTGCATTCAGAACGCGGGTTTTTCCCTAGTTCGAAACTCATACATTATGAATGAGGCTTCTTGGAAGCGCAGCAGGACTGACAGCAGGACGAACATCTGTATAATATCTATGTATAAAGTTCAATCCCAACATGTCTTGCTTAGACAGAGGAGACCGTGACTTCTACTTGAAGTAGGTGGTAATTGCGAGTGTTTTGCGACTGCAATTGCGATCCCAAAACATTGGTACATTGTTTTGAGACTCGAATGTCCCTTCCAAATAGCAAGTCTAAAAACCTATTTACTGAGTAGCAAAACCTATTTAGCGAGTCGCAAAAAACTGCGACTCTCTAAATAGGCTATGTACATGGCCCAATATGTTTTTGCATGCACAAACGGGTTCGTAAACCCGTTTGCGCATGCAAAAACGGGTCGTACATGTGGCCCCAAGTCTTTATCTGGAGATGTACTCATCGCTCTCTGCAGTGGTGGAATGGCAACCTGTCACAAGGATGGGCCTTTTTGAACCCAGTACCGCACATTACCATCACAACAGATGCCTCTCTCACTGGTTGGGGGGCACACTTACATGAGTTGACCATTCAAGGGATATGGTCACCCCACCAATAGGGTCTTTACATCAACCATCTGGAGTTGCTAGCCATTCAACTGCCCACAGGGCCTTCCTCTCATGCATCCAACACAAGGTAGCAGTTTCCATGTTCTAGCTACAGTAATAGCACTCCCTCTCTACAGTTGTCTGCTCTAACCCAGGGCATTTGGCGGTGGGCGATCCATCACCAGGAGTGGGTGAGGATTTTGCAATTCTTCACAGAAGGATGCTGCAACAAGTACACATGTGGGTACTCCACCTCCTACTCCCATACGTCCGTCGTTGGGGTTTTGCTCACATAGAACTCTTTGTCACTGCCGAAAAAGTAAAATGCCCACACTTCTTCTCCAGGTTTCCACACCCACAGTCCATGGGCAATACACTATGTATGAACTGGTCAGCAATATTTGCCTGCGCTTTTCTGCCTCACCCTCAGTCATGATTCAAAGCCTTTGACAAACATCCTTCATTCTCGTCTTAGTAGCCCCCACCTGGGCCAGGCAGCCCTGGTTCAGCACCCTCCTCGACCTCTTTATAGTGCCTCATGAGAAGCTACCCAACTGGCCAGACTTTCTCTAACACTCAGAGCACACTCTGGCATCCCAACCCCAAATAGAACAGCTCAATCTTGCGATTTGGCTCCTGAAGTCCTAGAGTTTGGGTCGATTAAATTGACTTCAGAGTGTATGACCATCATTAATGAGGCTCGCAAGCCTACGACCAGAGCCTACGACACAGCTAAATGGAAAAGTTTTGTGCACTACCCTCTTCCTAGATGTATTTGCCCTCTCCAGGAAGCAGTCCAAGATATTATATTGTCAGTTATCTGCTCCACTTGCAGAAGTCAGGCCTAGTTTACACTTCTATCAGGTTTCCTTTGGATGCTGTTGGTGTTTACCTTCAAAACAGAGAACACACTTCCCTTTTCAGGGTTTCTGTTATCAAAGCTTATATGGAGGGACTCAAAAGGATTATCCCACCAAGGGTGCAACCTGCCCCTGTGTGGAACCTCAATATCGTTTTAACAAGGCTTATGGACCCTCCTTTCAAGCCACTCAACACTTACACCGTACAATTTCTTTCCTGGAAGGTAGCTTTCTTGGTAGCTATCATTCCCCTCAGGCGTGTCAGTGAGCATCAGGCACTTACTCTCGAAGGATCTTTTTTCCAAGTACACAATAATAGGGTAGTTCTCAGGACAAACCCCAAATTCCTTCCAAAGGTGGTCTCTTGCTTTCACCTTAACTGAACTCTAGAACTTCCAGTGTTCCTAAATCCAGAGTCAGTAGCAGAACGAACTCTTCACACATTAGATGTCCAAAGAGCACTTATGTCCTACATTGACAGGACTAAGCCCTTCCATAAAACACAACAGCTCTTTGTCTCTTTCTCCAAATCCCACAAGATTTGTGCTCTGTGCAAGGCAGGTATAGCACTCAAATGTAATTGGTCAAATGCATACAGAACTGTTATGCCAAAGCCAACGGACCTTTGCCTGTCCCTCCCAGACCCAACTCAACCCATAAAAAAGGAGCATCTATGGCTTTCTAGGGTAATAGTCCTATGGCAGACATTTGCAAAGCAGCTACTTGGAATACTTCCCACATTTTTACTAAACATTACTGTGCAGATGTTTTAGCTCGCCAACAGGCTAGAGTTGACCCGGCTGTCTCGCGCATACTTTTTCAGTCTTCTGCAGCATCCTCAGGTTAGCCACTGCCTTAAGTGAGGACTTCTTTACTGTCTGCACAGCATGTGTATCTACCTCCACACATGCAACAAACAGAAATTATTACAGCTGTTCGTGATGTGTAGTACTGTATATTCACATGCGCCCACCTTCCTCCCAAAAAGCCTTTCATTGTTGCAGACTTTTCTTCTTTCATCTTTAATATTCCTTCGCATGGTCATCTTTTCTGTATCTCTTTGCTCTACATCTTCACCCTTTGTGTGGAAAAAACAATATAACAATGGAGCCAATGCCCATGTGCATTACCAATAATGGGTGGAATCAATATACCTTGTGGTGTATTAATTTGTAGATGTTATTTAAACTTCAGGTCTTCATACTGATATTAATCACAATTTCCGGATTGGCCTTATTAGGGTTGAAGCTTTATTGCTGATTTTGTCAAAGGCATGAATTCTAAAACATGCCTTGCTGTCAGCTCTTTGACTGCTTAGCAGAAGACAGATACAACTGTCACAGTGTGCATTAAGTGGATGGTGTCAGCTGAGAATGTATGCTTTGCAGTAATGACAAAGGCTGGCTCAAAAGATTGCTCTATACAGCAACTGGAAACCTACTTTTCTCCTCTAAAGCCTCACGTCTTTCCTCTTGTGTTTGGATATGCAGCCAGCTTCCCTGCAAGCTATTTCCCATTCTTAAATGGTGGTGCATCATTTCTGTAATCTGCTGTGTACTTAGAGTAGGGGAAACTACATTTTTCCATACATGGGATTCACGGCTGGTTCTAAGATTTGTCGGTCCTGGGTTGAATAGGAACATGCAAGGCCTCTCTAAGATGTAACTTCACAGGAAGTGACATCAAATGACTATTCGTTTTCTTGCATTGTTGAAGCAGCTTTGCAAGAAGCTACTTACCTAGCATGAATATCACTTAAGTGACCTAAAATATAAAGAATAACCTTTAGAAAATAATAACACATGTTATAGGTATTGTAAGTGGAGATACATTACATTAATCAGTCTGGGTGAAAAAGCTAGGCCAAGGTCTCTCCAAAACTGATATGCTAACTCAGATGTGGGAACAGGTAGCAGAGTTGAAAAACCAACAACCAAGAGCTCACGTGATACACACTCTGAGTCATCAGCGTGATGGCGTTCACGTTGATGGGAATTCATTGGCCGATGAAGTCGCAAAGGGGGCAGAACAAACTGCTTTTCTGAAAAAGACTTACTTAGTATCACCTTGGCTCCAGCTCTGGATCATAACTGGAATATTTTTTTTTCCGTTCTGAATTGGCCGAGTGACTGTCTTTTGCTAACTCATAAATGGAAAATATCTCCCAGAATGCTCTGCCGTATCAAATGTGAACTTGGTCCTGAAACCTCATACATCATCTCATTGTGAACAAAGAGACCTGTTCTCAGTGAACATTACAACTGTTCCAATTCCTGATAGTATAGTTTGGGACAAAGTTGATTATGATGTATTTGATCCCACTGAACTTTTCAAAATACCATATTTGTTTAAAATGTCTCTAAATGATTCAGTAGAGGTGTGGCGCAGCGGTCAGGGCGCCTGACTCGGGACCACGGGGTTTGCGGTTCGATCCCTGGTGCCGCTGGCTGGTTAGTCCAGCACCATGTGACTGGGCAATGGCTTGGTTAATTTCCCGACGGCCTCCAGCGCCTTGACACTCTCGGGTAATTGTGCGTTTTACAAATACTGGATTTAATTTTTTTCATTTACCTCCAGTACATTTTCCGATGATTGGAATTTTGTAAATGTAAATAATATGTTGTCTGATTTAGAACAATCTGCTGCATTTTCAAGCACTGAACTGTTAGAAGACACATCAGACTATAACACTATCTACTGTCACCATTATTATGGTCATCACTTTTTACACAAATCCAGTATCCCACGAAATGTTTTTCCTTATCACCAATGGTAACATTGCCCAACACCACTAAAAGGAAGTTCGAAAACGTTTGTACAGAAATATTCTTATATTTCAGGGTTTTACCACTTCCGACCCAACCTCATATTACTATAACTTTGCACCTACAACTGCACAGAAAAATATGCTAACACCAAACACATATATTCTGCATCCTTTATTTCCCAACTGTCTGAACAGGGTTTCAACTTATGGAAGGACACTATAGACACAAAATAAGTCTGGGGTTCTGGAGAATGGCAAGTTCAGGAAATGGAAGGACTTTTTAGTGCGTGCCTCATTCCGCAGCAGATAATATTTCTGAATGACACTGTGGAACAGAATTCCTCTCTTGGACTAGCCAAGAACAACTATTTGAACACACCTCGGATTTCAACACCATCACACTTTGAGGGGTGGCAAAACTTTACATAGTGTGGAGGGGATACAATAGATGAGATCATGCAGTACAATACTTCAGACCCCAATTAGAAGGGATGGTTAGTTTGGCCCACAGACACTAAGATATCTCAATCAAGATTCAAGGGTACAACCGAAGGGTTTAGTATCCATAGGTCAGACCAACGCTATGTACAAAGAGAACATCCGGAGGTGGTGACATCATACAGTGTTGGGAAGTTGTGCCTTGATTGTGTGGTAAATAAAATAATTACCCTGGCATAATTTCTAGGCATTAACAATTAGCATGTATCAAATGAGAGGCAGAGAGTCCGTGGTGTCCAAGTTAAAAGGGCTTTATTCCAATAACTCGAGTTAAGGGAGAATCTGTTCCATCACCACTGAGGTTCAGGAAGGGTCTTCTAACATTTAATAACAATGAACAACATATATACATTTTACTCCTTGTACATAGGGAGGAGCGCTCCAAGCAGTGCAAGAGGGAAAGAGATAAGAGCATGTGGGCGTGCATGAGGGTGTACACTTAATGAGTCACAGGAAGGTGATAGGTAGGTGTCATAGGTGGGTGGTACACAGAGGAGGAGTTACATGGCAGGCTGGAACTTTGCCCTACTTGTGCACGCAACTTGAGCATGACGTGCAATTGACGTGTAACTGGGAGGAGAGCTGACTTTCAGTCTAGTAGAGAGATCTTTAGTGTCAAGGCGACCAGCACGTCTGGTACTAACTGATATCTTGATATCGGGGATGTATTATCTGAAGCAAAGGTTATTCATCGCTAAGAATCAGAAAAAGCATATATTTCTTCGTTCATTACATGGGGGCTGTGAGCTTTTTACAGATGCAAGTACTGTAATTTCATTTAACCAGAGACAGAAAAGCTGGGCCCTATCTCAGCAGACGGGTTCTGTTTACCTTTTTCACCGGGCATGCAGATAACTGTTAAGCAAAATATACTGTCTTGGCAGCCCTTGCTGGATTTCTTTCGGCTGAGCTAGAAGCATGCGAGGTCAGAGATACGTAATTGCAGCTTTCAGTGTGTCAGGAGTCATGAAAAACCCTTATTTCAGAAAGTGGCTCAGCTGAACCACAAAAAAGGTTTCATCGTGATTTATTTAAAAGTGCACAATGTAAATACATGGGCCTTCATGTTAGCTTAATATTTCTTGTATGGGAGACTTAAATACTGGCATCCTAAAGCAGGACGTAAATGCAGAGGCCTCTTTGTTCAGGCCACTTAAGGGAAAATATGCATGGGTGACATGCACATATATGTACCACACATGTAACATAGGGTACACGCAGGGGACATCTTGGTCAGGCAAAATTTCATTTTCCTCATTCCCTCCTTGTCCCCTACGTAACCCTTCAGGATACATCTATATTCATGAGACCGTATAGTTGATCATACAGCATCATTTGTTCGTCCTTAACCCTTTGTATACTTGGATGTGGAATACAGGCAGTTGCACACAGGCCGCAAATGGCCGGGCCACACTGCAGACAGAGACAGCAGCCAAATATCAGGAGTAGGATCATTCCTAGGAAGGACAACACTTTCCACCCCCAAGCAGATATCACACCCCAGAGCCAACTGGACCAAGTCCATGTGCCTGGGTCTTGATGTATGCCATGAGCAATCTTGTGGAGCCTTGTTATCGCTGCATACACAGATGGCGCGTTATTTGGGATGAAAACGCAACAACTAGATCGGATCACGCTACAAGCTTCGCCCCTATCTGCCAAGATGACGTCTAGAACGAGGCGATTTTGAAGAACGACAAGTCTAATGGCAGACTGCTCCTGGGTCAAGTTCGCCAGGGCAGATGCAGTCACATTCACTACTGCCTCAAGAGTCCTTGTTAACCTGCGTATCAGTTTACTGTTTTGGACGGGACCTATGAAGAAAAAGAATCCTTTGTTGAAATCTGTATATTGCTCCCAAGCTGTTTCAATCTGATCAATCCCTGAGGCATCTGTCTCTCTCCTTACTCTAACATGTTCTAGTCGTGAATCTCTATGATAATGGGATGGGGCCAAGAATACAGGTGGCAATAAGAATGCTATATAACAAGTCCCACCCCAGTCTAAGGGCAGATGTACATAGGCTGTCTGACCGCAAATGAAATAGGTATGGCGTGATGTTTTGAAAGAAGAAAGTCCTTTATCATTAAACACTACTACAACTTTACACTCGCTGTGTCCCATATGTACTGAGCCTTGCTTATTAACACATAAATCACCTTTTGCTGGTAGAACTGAAATAAACGGTGGACCTATATTTTGCTTGGGCTGAACATTTAACATTATAAAATTAACGGATGCATTTCCCTGCTCCTACTCTTCATTCTCTAGATCGGTTCCCTTCCTTTGAGGAAATCCGTCTTTGTCTGGAAAACATGCTTCATTCATTACTTTATTCAGGTTTCCATATATCCAGCCACCTGGATAAGCTATGTACTTTCTATCTATTGAGGTCATTAAGGCAAACCATGCTCCACATGAACCATTGTGTGAGAACGGTAGAGGATAGAAGGGCAGAACTCCCTTCGCCTTTTGATAAGGTGGCAGTTGGCCACATACCCAGCAATTAGTCGCATTGCTGGTCTGATGAGAATGGTGTAACATTTGAATAAAAGTATTGTTACGCAATGCAAGTCGATATGACAGTCCATGAGGTGGCAGTTCACTAAATGTATGCTCTGTGGTGTTGTTACTGGATGAGTGCATATGTGAGGCAAGAGGAAAGAAAACATGTAGTAATAAACTAACACAGATTATAACAATGCACAGAATAAAAAGAATGATCAAAGTAACTATACATCTACTGCGTAATAGCTTGCAGTACTTTTCTCTCATGTTTCTTTTCTTACTATTCTCGTATGTGATCTTATACATGTCAGAAATCTAGTCTAACCGATTCACCACCGAGTGGACTTAGACAATTAAACTACGTCTGACTTACTAGATCTTAACTTAGATTTATACTCCTGCTGTGGAGTCTTTTCTAGCAAAGGCGGCGCAAAGTCTGTATCGTCCTTATTGTCTATCAAAGTTCCAGATTGTCCAAAGAACTTCCTGCAATGCTGAGCGTGGAGCCACCCCTTGCGTCCCTCCACCTTCACTGCGGTCCTCGTGGTTAGTAGCACCAACTTCGGCGTCTTCCAACGTGGCTCAAGGGGGCTTGATCGATCAAAGTTCCGGACACATACAAAATCCCCAGGGACTATGGCGTGTTCCTTGACCTGGGTGTTGTCAGGGAAGGCGGCAGCAACCTGTGAACGACAAGAGAGTAGTGCAGACATCAAGGAAGCCAGGTAATCTGTCAGCATGTTACTGTCAACATCAGTTTTTTTTTTGGGCATAGGCGTACCCCACATATTTGGCGGTCTACCGAAGACTACTTCATACGGAGATAGGCCTGTTCTGGAATGAGCTACCATTCGCATGTAAAAGAGGGCAACCGGCATGGCCACCATCCAATCCACGCCTTTATCTGCACATATCTTTGCAAGTTTTGTTTTTAGTGTCTGATTATGTCTTTCTACAAGGCCTGCTGCTTCTGGGTGTCTTACACAATGTAATTTCCAAGTATATCCTAACAGAAGAGACACTTCTTTCATTTATTCAGAGGAGAATGGCTGACCGTTATCGGAGTATACGACCCGAGGCAATCCATACCTGGGGAAGTACTCGCGCACTAATTGCCTAGCTGTTGTCACAGCAGTATAATCTGGAACTGGATATGCTTCTGTCCATCTAGATAGTGCACACACAACTACCAAGACATACTTGTAACCTCTACATCTGTTCATTTGGATATAATCCATCTGGAGGACCTCAAAAGGGTGGTCAGGAGGATGAAATCCGCCTTGTTCCACCGGAATGCCTTTACCTGGGTTGAACTGACAACAGATCATACATGTTCGTACTTTCTGCTTCGCTGCTGCACGCATGTGCTTGTTAAACCAGATATTCTGTAAGCTGTCTAGCATTGCTTTTTCTCCTAAGTGTGCTGGGCTATATGCTGTATTTATGATTACTTGTACCATAGAATCTGGGAGAAACCATGAGCCTTTTCCCTTAGTCATCCAACCTTGTTCAGTCTGGACCCCTCCTTGTTCAGTCCATTTCTTTATCTCATCTGCAGTGGCATGTGTCTGTATGTCGAGTACATCTTGAGTGGGATCCCTGACTGTCATACATGTTGTCAGTAATGGTACCTCTGTCCTTGTCGTGTCTGTTGGTGTCTGGGCTGTCTGGGCTGTAAGTTTAGCTGTTCGGTCTGCCAGGTCATTACCCTGGGAAATGGTATCTGTAACTTTGGTGTGAGCTTTGCACTTCAGGATAGAAATGGCTGTAGGTAAATGTATTGCTTCCAACAGGGCTTGAATGAGCTGGCCGTGCTGGATCTTGGTCCCATGGGAGGTTAAGAAACCCCTCTCTCTCCATAAGACCCCGAAATCATGAACAACGCCAAAAGCATATTGTGAGTCAGTATAAATGTTTACTTTCAAGTGCTTAGCTCTTATGCAGGCTTGTGTCAGAGCGATGAGCTCTGCTGCTTGTGCTGCTAGTGTGTCTATTTTCTGTGTCTCTATGACTTTAGTAGCAGTGGTCACAGCATAGGCTGCTACTAATTCTCCTGCTCTTGTTCTCATGCATGATCCATCTACATAGAGCGTTAAGTCTGGGTCTGGGAGTGCAATATCTGTCAGGTCTTGTCTTGGTTTCGTCACTATATTCATTACTTCCACACAGTCATGTGGTGGTGCATTTACTGTACTTGAGGGCAAAAGTGTTGCAGGATTCAGAATATTACAACGTCTGATCTCTATGTGTGGTTGAAATAATGTCAGTTCATATCCTGTCAGTCTCGCTACAGTCAAATGTTGTGTCTGTGTCCTGTTTAAGAGAACCTCCACTGCATGTGGAACCTGTACTGTCAGAGGGTGACCCAACACTATCGAGTCACTTTGTCTTATGGCTAGGGCTGTTGCTGCAACTGACTTCAGGCACGCAGGCAGAGCCTGGGCCACTGGATCTAGGGTACTAGAAAAATAAGCTCAAGGCTTGTGTTTTCCTGCTTGATCTTGTGTGAGGACAGATAACGCTGTTCCATCCCGTTCAGTTACAAAAAGCATAAAAGGTTTACTGTAGCTTGGAGTCGCTAAAACTGGCGCTTGACATAATGCTCTTTTTAATTCCTCAAATGCCAAGGTGTGTTCTTGTGTCCAAGGGAGGACAGTCGAAGTGGCTGCCTCCTGTGTTGTCAATTGTATGAGTGGTTTGGCTAGATAGGCATACTGGGGAATCCATTGCCTACAGTATGAAGTGAGGCCAATAAATGCACGTACTTCTTTCTGTGTCTTGGGCTGTGAAAGGTTAGAAATTAACTGTATGCGTTCTCGTGTTAGTTGTCTACCCTCATTGGAAAGCAAGTGTCCAAGGTACACCACTTGCTTTTCACAGAATTGCAACTTGGAAGGGGACACCTTGTGCCCCTTGTAAGCCAGAAAATGTAAAACTGTCAGTGATGCATTCTCGCATTCCTTTTCTGAACGTGCTGTAATTAGGATGTCATCTACGTACTGTAGTAGAGCAGTGTTGGCAGGCATGTGAACACTGTCTAGCTGCCTTTTTAATGCTTGACTGTAAATGCTAGGGCTTTCTGTAAAACCTTGAGGAGCTCTTGTAAACACAAAGCTACGCCCTTTTAAACTAAATGCAAACAGATATTGGCTATCTGGATGAATGGGAACACTAAAGAAAGCATTCTTCAAGTCTATGACAGTGAAGAACGTGGCCTCAGAATCAATGGCAGTCAGTAATGAAATGTCTGGCACCACTGGATATTGTGGTACTACACATTTGTTCAATTCTCGTAGGTCAATATTCAGTCGGTACACTGGCAGTACACTAGGGTCAGATCGTTTAAGGATAGGGATGACAGGTGAGTTACATACATTCGAGTCAGTCTCTACCACTACCCCTCGTGCAATAAGTTCGTCAACTAATTTCAATAAGGCTGTTTCGGCGTCAGGTGGTAACTTGTATTGTCTAATACGTGGAAGTACTACTCCTGCTTTGAGGGTGACATGGTGTGGCGTTATGTCCATGTAACCCACGTCAGTCGGTCCTTGTGCCCATAGAGTCTGTGGCACATTCTTGAGTCTGTGGTCAAAATCAGTCAGCACATAATGTCCCTTAAAATCACGTAAGAACAGGCGTACTCCTTCTGGAGAGCAGCAGATAACTGCTCCTAGGTCTTTTAATGTCTTCATACCAAGTAAGTTTTCTGGACATGACTTAGTAAGTAGCAAGTCAGTGGTACGTGACAGTGGACCAACCCCTAGGGAAACTGGTTTTGATACTTCATTAACAATAGGCTTTCCTGAAAATCCCAGGGAAACATTCTGTGAGCCTGAGAGAGGTGCCCCTGGAACCTCGTCATGACTGATGGTAGTTCTGCTCGCCCCTGTGTCAATCAGAAATTTTCGGTCTTGTCCTAATACACGACTATGTACATAAGGACCCTCTTGATCTACAGGTACCTCAATAAGGGGCAAGCCTACTTCCCTCTCAAGGCTGTTTCATGAGAACTGTTGATATTCTGGATAGTCAGACTGTGTGTACTGATACATTTGTGGTGTGGCATTAACAGGCGGTGGTGGAGGATAATTCGCTACTGTCTGTTGCGTGTTCTGTGGTGTGCTATTCTGTCTAGGAGTGTATTGTCAGTCTTTTGTCTTGCCTGTAGCTATATTGTGTTTCAGGACAGTACATTCATTTACATAGTGACCTGGTTGTTTGCAATAATTACAGTTCCCTTTGACAGGTGTCGTGTTATTTCTGTTCTTATTTGCTGGTACCGTCTGGGCAACCAGCACCTTCATTTTTGTCTCTTTCATGCGTTTCTTTTCCTGATCCTGCTCTTCTCTAATTCTGTTCTGATGATATTATAGCATCTGTAACATTTGTGAAGGGCTGTTTGCTTGCCAAGTACTCTCAACCTTCAGTACTCTATTCTTGATCTGGGGTAAGGAATTCTCTACTAATTTGCTCACAAAAAGGTGTGGATATGATTCACTACCTGGCTTAAGGCCACTATTAATAGTAATATTTACAACAAGGGGTGGTGAGGGACAGAGTCTCTGAATTAAGCAGAATACTCTCACCCAGTCAAGAGATCAGGGCTAGATCCAACACCGTTTTTTAGCTCATTGCACCATCCCAGTTTCAGAACCCGGCTGTATGCAAATTAGTCTGTCCCTGGCCCAGTGCATCATGGGAACAGGGCAGACCAGACTACAAAAGCCAATTCTTACACTGGGAAGGAAACAAGCTTCCGGGGACCGGTTTCTGGCATTACAGCCGTCTTCAGCCCGGCTTGCTTGAATCCTGATGGTGCAATGAGCAAGGGACTCATGTCTGAGTATGCCCTTCCACGCTTAGGGTGGACAGAAATATTTACAACAAGGGGTGGTGAGGGACAGAGTCTCTGAATTAAGCAGAATACTCTCACCCAGTCAAGAGATCAGGGCTAGATCCAACACCGTTTTTTAGCTCATTGCACCATCCCAGTTTCAGAACCCGGCTGTATGCAAATTAGTCTGTCCCTGGCCCAGTGCATCATGGGAACAGGGCAGACCAGACTACAAAAGCCAATTCTTACACTGGGAAGGAAACAAGCTTCCGGGGACCGGTTTCTGGCATTACAGCCGTCTTCGGCCCGGCTTGCTTGAATCCTGATGGTGCAATGAGCAAGGGACTCATGTCTGAGTATGCCCTTCCACGCTTAGGGTGGACAAAAATATTTACAACAAGGGGTGGTGAGGGACAGAGTCTCTGAATTAAGCAGAATACTCTCACCCAGTCAAGAGATCAGGGCTAGATCCAACACCGTTTTTTAGCTCATTGCACCATCCCAGTTTCAGAACCCGGCTGTATGCAAATTAGTCTGTCCCTGGCCCAGTGCATCATGGGAACAGGGCAGACCAGACTACAAAAGCCAATTCTTACACTGGGAAGGAAACAAGCTTCCAGGGACCGGTTTCTGGCATTACAGCCGTCTTCGGCCCGGCTTGCTTGAATCCTGATGGTGCAATGAGCAAGGGACTCATGTCTGAGTATGCCCTTCCACGCTTAGGGTGGACAAAAATATTTACAACAAGGGGTGGTGAGGGACAGAGTTTCTGAATTAAGCAGAATACTCTCACCCAGTCAAGAGATCAGGGCTAGATCCAACACCGTTTTTTAGCTCATTGCACCATCCCAGTTTCAGAACCCGGCTGTATGCAAATTAGTCTGTCCCTGGCCCAGTGCATCATGGGAACAGGGCAGACCAGACTACAAAAGCCAATTCTTACACTGGGAAGGAAACAAGCTTCCGGGGACCGGTTTCTGGCATTACAGCCGTCTTCGGCCCGGCTTGCTTGAATCCTGATGGTGCAATGAGCAAGGGACTCATGTCTGAGTATGCCCTTCCACGCTTAGGGTGGACAAAAATATTTACAACAAGGGGTGGTGAGGGACAGAGTCTCTGAATTAAGCAGAATACTCTCACCCAGTCAAGAGATCAGGGCTAGATCCAACACCGTTTTTTAGCTCATTGCACCATCCCAGTTTCAGAACCCGGCTGTATGCAAATTAGTCCCTCACCACCCTTAAGCTTTTCATAAATCCCTGCAGGTAACAGTACTTTCAATAACTTCAGAATGTCATCGTACGTATAATCTCCTATGCGGAGGATGTCTTTTAATTCTCGGTGAAACCCCCCTGGGTCTTTCTCATGACAAGGCAGCATCTTTTTCATTTCTAAGATTTCTATTTTTGTTAAGGGGGTGTAAACATACACCCGTTGCAACACATTGTCCGCGTCTTTGACGGGATGTACCTCTCGTAGGGGGTTCTGTCTGTCTATGTGTAAGTTATTTCTGCCGTGGTGTGAGACTGGAGGCATGCATGTAGTCAGAGAATCTATGTACTTATGTCGTTGATCCAGAATAACATTAATTAATTCAGTACCTAAACCTGACCATCTGTCTAGTAGAATGTCGTTTAATAATTTATGCAAGTGACCAGGATCAGAATATTGACTTTCATACAACGTTATCAAGTGTTGGACCATGTAAATACCAGCCAAACGCTGCTCGTTCGGTGGAAGGCTTAAGAAAGTCTGAGCCACTATATCACTGCTATATATATCAGAATTAGACACCCACTGGGTGGCTGACCGGGCCAATTCAATTTCGTGTGAGGTGGGAGGTCTCTCACTCCCTATCCGTTTTTTCAGGGCTTGTTCAGTAGCTTGGAACAGATTTTCAAGGGAATATCTTTCTTTTATAGCTGGCCCTTGTTTATGGTAGTCAAGACATTTGGGTCTGTCAAATCGTCGGGCATTGCCTACATAATTCATTTTGTCTTTTGGCTCATCTACTTCTTCTGTTGATAACTCACCATTCTCATCAGACTCTTTTCTGTTTCTTTCTATTATTTCCTTACGTATTTTCTTGCACATGGCATCTATCTGTCCCTGTTTATCATGTCTACCGGCATCTATGTGCTCGCTCCATTCTATCAAACCTTGTTTTACATCTCCGTCTCCTTCGTCTTGTTCCCTGATCAGGCAGTTAATAATAAAACGTAGGATGTGGTTCCTAACCCCTACCTTTCTTTGTGCCATGGCTTGTGCTATACTATCTGGTCCCTCCCCCGTTCTAATAAAACGGTACATTTTATCTAGGTGTTCTTTCATGTCTGGTAATGTCTCTAGATATGCAACGGCTTGTCTTAGTCTTATTGAAATCACAAGCATTGAACCCTTTCCTGGTTCTGGATCATATATACACTGTGGAATCGCTACATCTACAGTAGGCACCCCTCCTACTGCCCCTGGCCCTACGTCATCTTTTACTAGCTGCTGCTGAAGTTGCTGGAGCTGATCTGCTGGTGGGGGTGGAGGGAAACCTGCATTAACGTAGTCCGGTGCGGGCTCTTCTAGATAGGAGGAAATAAAAGCCTCTGATGCTGTCGGCATCTTTCTACATACTCTAAATGGTACCGGTGGTGGCAATGATGGACCCTTCCTAGAGTCAGCACCTGACTAACTTACGCCCAACGATAATTAATAACCCTTAAATTACTGAAGGGGATTGTGTGCACACCGAATAGCACCCATCATCACTGTGCCTATTCCCCTGGGGAATTTGAATGCAATAGAAAAACAACCGCAAAGGTGCACCACAGCAGATAAAATAATAAGTGCAAAAATTATTTGAGCACAATAAAGAAAGAAGGAACACAACTTCGCAGGGGGTGTCTCGCTTGAACGAGGGATGTGGATGGACGCCGGTCGTTTTATCAGGAACGACCTGCTGTAATACAGTGCCCACATCCGAATCTCATGGAGTAATAGGACCTCCTGCCCTCCATCAGATCTATAGATCACTCAGTAATTGACCAAAAAGGGTATACTATCAAGGTGGCAAGACCGTGCTCACCACTCAGGAAGATTTGACAAACATCGCCATCTTCGCCGATTGGCATGTTTAAAGTCCAAATATCTTAAATTCGATATTGTCAAGAAACAAGACACAACAAGAGTAAAGTTGCTAGGAAGACTATCCTTGGACTCCAGTTCACTTTACTTTATCCCGCGTCCAGAAGCGACGCATTACCAAACTCAAAGCCCTGAAGAAGTCCCGGCTTGGGACGAAACGCGTCGGCTGTTTCTGTTTCACCACAAATTGAAAAATAAAGATTAAAAGAAGACTAACAACATTTCTTCAAGATATATTTCTTTATTGTGCTCAAATAATTTTTGCACTTATTATTTTATCTGCTGTGGTGCACCTTTGCGGTTGTTTTTCTGGTACCGGTGGTGGCGTTCGCGACCTACTGGGTCTCTCTAAGGTGGTCACTCTAGCTAGTTCTTCAGCCAGGACGGGATAAATACCATTAACGACGGCATTTCTTTCCCTATCAGTCTGTTCTGTTTTGACCCGTTCCCCCTCCTCCTGTAGTTCTTTTTCTTTGGCTTTTTCCCCTGCTTGTTTAGTTCTCTCTGCTTTATTGAATTCTTTCTCTGTTCTCCTATGTGACTCTTTGCGCCACAATTCGATGGCATCTTTCTGAGAGGGTCTTGACTTCCTTTTCCATAGCGCTTCTTCCACCCTCATAATGCATTCAGAATCCCATGTTCCTGAGATAGGCCATCTATACTTTTCCTCCAGGTCCTTTGTATAGTCTACCCATAAATCTAAAAACAAAATGGCGTCTAATCCATGCTTATTATACATATAATGACCAGGTGTGTCTCTAGGCGGGATGTTAACTGACTCTTCTAGTATACCTTTTCTGGTCCCTATCTGACGCAATTTTGAAAACAGTGGCATGTTTGAAACCAATATTCACAAAATAGACTGAAACAATAAACAATCATTCACACACAAACAAATATTAAACACTAAAACAGTTACAACCTAAACTGATACAGAGAGCTAAACATGTACTTGAAAAACTTTATGCACTGGAATACAGTACAACCATACCGGTCTCAAAAATGAGACACGTCTTTACCGTTCCCACGTTTTACCGTGGACCCGTCTTGAAACTTTATGCATTCCCCATAGTGGTACTCACCGGGAAGCAGAGCTTGAAACTTGAAGGCCTCGGATGTCTACGCATGCGCCTCGGAACAGGTGGACCTCTGGATACCTCGGACCTTGCTCTCTCACGGGTTGGGCTCTGGTTGAGACGATCCGCGTTCCTCACCGCCTCGTACGGATGCCTGGTCGCAGTCCGTCCTCCTCCTGGGCCTGAGGGAGTAGCGGGAAATCCCGATGGCGTGTACACTTGAAAGTCCGTCACGGCTGTGGAGGGGGGCAAAGGCTAGACCTACAACTCCGGCGCGTGGGGAAAGGGATAGTTCCTATTCGGGCGCCAAATTAATGTGGTAAATAAAATAATTACCCTGGCATAATTTCTAGGCATTAACAATTAGCATGTATCAAATGAGAGGCAGAGAGTCCGTGGTGTCCAAGTTAAAAGGGCTTTATTCCAATAACTCGAGTTAAGGGAGAATCTGTTCCATCACCACTGAGGTTCAGGAAGGGTCTTCTAACATTTAATAACAATGAACAACATATATACATATTACTCCTTGTACATAGGGAGGAGCGCTCCAAGCAGTGCAAGAGGGAAAGAGATAAGAGCATGTGGGCGTGCATGAGGGTGTACACTTAATGAGTCACAGGAAGGTGATAGGTAGGTGTCATAGGTGGGTGGTACACAGAGGAGGAGTTACATGGCAGGCTGGAACTTTGCCCTACTTGTGCACGCAACTTGAGCATGACGTGCAATTGACGTGTAACTGGGAGGAGAGCTGACTTTCAGTCTAGTAGAGAGATCTTTAGTGTCAAGGCGACCAGCACGTCTGGTACTAACTGATATCTTGATATCGGGGATGTATTATCTGAAGCAAAGGTTATTCATCGCTAAGAATCAGAAAAAGCATATATTTCTTCGTTCATTACATGGGGGCTGTGAGCTTTTTACAGATGCAAGTACTGTAATTTCATTTAACCAGAGACAGAAAAGCTGGGCCCTATCTCAGCAGACGGGTTCTGTTTACCTTTTTCACCGGGCATGCAGATAACTGTTAAGCAAAATATACTGTCTTGGCAGCCCTTGCTGGATTTCTTTCGGCTGAGCTAGAAGCATGCGAGGTCAGAGATACGTAATTGCAGCTTTCAGTGTGTCAGGAGTCATGAAAAACCCTTATTTCAGAAAGTGGCTCAGCTGAACCACAAAAAAGGTTTCATCGTGATTTATTTAAAAGTGCACAATGTAAATACATGGGCCTTCATGTTAGCTTAATATTTCTTGCATGGGAGACTTAATTACTGGCATCCTAAAGCAGGACGTAAATGCAGAGGCCTCTTTGTTCAGGCCACTTAAGGGAAAATATGCATGGGTGACATGCACATATATGTACCACACATGTAACATAGGGTACACGCAGGGGACATCTTGGTCAGGCAAAATTTCATTTTCCTCAATTGGCTAAAACCTCGATACTGTCCCAGGTTAAACAGCACTTCTTCTTACTCTCAGATGAGGTAGATCTAAGGGATGTTTTATTAGACCCCCGAAAGCCATGTCAGAAACGTTTCTATTACGCTGTCTTTAATGAAATCTGGAAAAACTCTCAAAAAGAAGCTGCGGGGAGACTTTGTGAAATTGATAGAATTAATCTAGAAAAGGCGTTACCTGTAGTTGACAATGGTATGACTACATTACCATCCAGGATTTATTCACTGGGCAACATTGTATCTTCTGCTATTGATATACTAGAACAGGACTTGTCCTTACCACAACACAGACAATCTCAATTGCGTTCTATTATGTTATTAAGCTGGAAGCTGCCATAATTGCGCGCAGGTTATGTGCCTTGGCGATTTATTAACAGTTCCCAATTTTCTGCATACAATTTAACTGAGAAGCAAATAACAATGGCACAAAGGGGAGCAAAATATACAATGCTACGTATTAAAAAACTTGACAAGTTACCTTTTACTGTGGCAGCATCACCATCCACATTATGGTCAATCCATGGCCATATAACACTACCGGTCGCAACTTTCCAGTTTCAATATTGCCTAGAACAACAACAGGCATGCAGATATGAAGTGATGGGTAGGGAATTCATGATGGAATCTTGGAAATTGCTGTACATATTTTTTTAATGATTCTTTTTATTAAACGTATTCATCGACATGCAGTATATGAAGCAGAGGAGACAGTATACCTTTTACCACGAGTACATATTCCAGTAGAGTCGTGCAACAGCACACAGTAGAAACATTTTATGGGGTGGGGGATTCCTCCTGAGCTGCACTCCGCGGGGGCAGATGTCCCCTCGGTAACTGTTCCAAGGGCTCCATATTTGAGACCACTTCCGGGGACAGCCCCGTGCCACATAAACTGTCTTTTCCCTGAACATACACCAGTCTAAATCATCTTTCCAAGGTTCAACTCTAGGCGGTTGCGAGGAACCCCACAGTTGTGCTATATTTCTCTTCGCTAACATGAGCCCCAGGGTAAACCATTGTTTGCTGTAGGTAGAGAGGTCAGTGGGCTCCAATATGTTCAAAAGGCATCTCCGAGCTTCCATTTGCAGATCTAGCGTGAGAACTTCACTGTGAATGCGGTGTATGCTGTGCCAATATGCTTGTATAAGGTCGCACTCCCACAATATGTGCATGAATGTACCCTCATTCCCAAATTGTCACTTGCAATCTCCTACTTCTGCTCTACCCATACGAACTAAACCGAACCCTGTAATGTAAATTCTGTGGAGAATTTTGAGGTGGACCAGTCTCTGTCTGGCCTGGATAGCCACCTCCCACTGGGAAGACACCGCCTCCTGCCACTCCTCATCGTCCAGCTGAATCCCGTCCCGAATCCACTTTTCCCTGAGTGACTGGAGGGGGTCCGCAATGTTATTGAATAATTATTTATAGGTTAGGGTGATGGCCCTCTCAGGCAGGTAGCCATCAAGCAGTCTATCCTCTAGTGGCGAGGCGTCAGGGGGGAAGAGCCTATCGGAAGTTGGGATTCAAGGGCATGGCATATCTGGGAGTATCTGAAATATTCTGAGTCAGCTAATTCGTATTGAAACGAACTGCCTCACTCCGTCCTTAACCCATAGATCTCTAACGTGCAAGAGTCCAATGAGATCCCATTTATCAAAACCTTTCGTCCTCCACAGGTTTCCCAGCCTCTCGGAGACCCACAGGGGGGTTGCTAATGTAAGTTTACGATCCCAGCCCAAGTGCTTGTTTACCACGTGCCAAATGTGTACTGAGTGTTTAGTTGGCCCAGTTAATAAGTATTTCTGAGGTCGAGAAGAGAGTGCTCTGCTGTAGTTCCCTCCCGATAGGAGCCACTGATCCATAGCATACCCCGGGTCGTTTGGGCGTCCGTAAGTGCCCTGATTGATGGCTGTGAGGTGTGTCGCCCAGTAGTATTTTTGGATATCTGGGAGACTAATCCCTCCGTCATACCAATTTAATGTCAATTTGGCTAAGGCTATACAGGGCTTTCCATCCCACAATAAGTCCCTCTGTAGGCCTTAAATTTCTTTAAAATATGATGCCGGAACTGAGTCTAGAGAGTTTTGCAGTGCATATAAAAAACGAGGCAGAGCCATCATTTTAAAAAAAGCCGCCTTACCCAGCAGTGACAGTGGAAGGCGTCTTCCAGCTTGCTATAGCTCGTTTCAGTCGTTGAAGAGGAGGGAGAAGATTACGATTAACACGGAGTGTATGGTCCAGGGAGATAAAAATACCTAGATACTTGAAGCCCATCATATTGATTTGAATCGGGCAACCCCTGGTAAGGGCAGGTGGATCTTCTTTTAAAACCTAAATGAGGGATTTGCCCCAATTAATGGAAAACCCAGCGTATCTCCCAAAGACAGCCAGAATGTTCAAGACCGCTATGAGCGATACTTTCGGGGAGGCCAGGTTGAGCAGAATGTCGTCTGCGTAGAGTGAAATGCGGCCCTCCCAATCGGGGGACCAGCCCAGACCTCGTATGACAGGGTCCCTAAGGATCCAAAAGACCAGAGGCTCCAAGGCTAGTGCGAATAGCAAAGGTGAGAGGGGACATCCTTAACGGGTCCCCAGACTCAATGTAAATACCATTGATTTCTTGTTACTAACTACAACCTGGGCCAGAGGGTCTGAATATAGGAGCCAGACCCATTCAATGAAACTCGGTCCAAACCCTAGTTTAGCAAGGACTGCAAAGAGATATGGCCATTCCAGAGTGTCAAATGCCATTGTTGCATCTAGGGACATTATTATAGCTGCCTCCTGGAGCGTAGCTACACTCCCTAACACACCATGTATTCTCAACAGATTTAGTGCGGTGTTCCGATGTGGCATGAAGCCCGACTGGTCAGGATGAACCAGGCCGCAGATCATCTTTACTAGGGGAATTGCCAGGAGCTTAGCTAGGATTTTAGGTTCTGCGTTGAGCAGGGAGATAGGCCTATAGGAGGCACAGTCAGTCTTTGGTTTGCCTTCCTTATGGATGGCAATTACGGTGGCCACTCTTTGATCGTCTGGTAGCATTCCCAGTTCCCTGGTCTCCACAAGCATAGCTCCTAGGTACAGGACAAGTTTATCAGGTCTAAGCTTGCACAACTCAATTGGGGTAGTGTTGTGTCCAAGGGTCTTGCCTGAGTGCAATTACCTGATGGCTTGCGCTATTTCATCATTGGAGAATTCACTTTCCAGAAAGTGGCGATTCTCTTCTGTCAGTGTGTGAAGTGCAATGTCTCGTATCAGCAACAGAGTTCTCCTCAGTGTATGCCCCGCTAGCACGGTAGACCTCCTGGTAATGATTGGCAAAGTGATTAGCTATGTCCTACGGGTCAGATTTAGATGTGTTGTCAGCACCCCGTAACTCCGGGACTATTCTGCTAGCCCACTCCTTTTTGTCGAGCCATGCTATCAATTTCCCGGCCTTATCCCCAAGGTCATATATTTTGCCCAGCTTTTCTCTCCCCAGGAGTTTAGCCCCATCAGTGGCTAGTGCTTTATACTCTTCCTGTTTGAGCTGTAGTGTGTGGAGTGCCTCATTAGTGACCTCGATTTCTAGCTCCCCTTCCAACCGGAGGACCTCCTCTTCAGCATCTATAATTTCTTTCTGTCTATCTTTTTTCATGCCTGCAATTATGGACAGTGTTTCCCCTCGTATTACCGATTTGAATGCTTCCCAAAGGGTCTGAGCCGAGTCCACCCTTCCCTCGTTTTCCTGGAAGTAGTGATCTATAGTTTGGAGTAATGCTTTACGGACTCCTGGGTCGCAGAAATACCAGGGGTTGATGGGTGCAATCCTCCCCACTCTTGTACAATCCAAGACTATGTGTACCCATATCGGGGAGTGATCAGAGATTCCCCTTTCTAGGTGTTTGATCTCTTGAATATTAGTTACTTTGGATGCTGGAACTAAGAGGTAATCTATACGAGAAAGGCTCTGGTGTGCCCCAGAATGGAAGGTATGTTGGATTCGGTCTGGGTTGAGCGTTCTCCACCCATCCACTAACCCCATTGCCTACAGAAAACTAGGCAGCCAGCTGTGAGAAGGTTCGATCTCGCACAGTGGATGGCGGTCTAGCGTGCCTGATACCACTGCATTGAAGTCCCCACTATGACCAGAAAACCCTCCGGGAGTGAAAGAAGATTGTACCTAGGTCTTTGAATGTTTCGTTTTGTAGGCCAGCAGGCACATAGACAGACATAAGCGTCAATATCTTCCCCTCCGAACTCCCTGAGATGCCTATGTATTGTCTCCTATCATCCATCCACGTGGAGACTGTGGAGAAGGGGAATGAGTTTCTGATCATTATACCCACCACCCGGGAGCTGGTTGTGAAGCCGGCATGAGCTATCCGTTTTTACAGGAATTGCCTACCAAGTGGGTCTTCTGAAGCAGTATAATGTATAATGTCTGGGGTCTGTCTCTTAATGTACTGGAGGAATACACTACGTTTGATTTTAACCCTTTAGCCTGTTAACATTTCAACTCAAGATTTTGGCACTTTTATCCCACTGTGCGCTCATTGGATCTGAAATGACTTTCTGTCTCCCCTGCATCAAGGTCGAATTGAACTGTCAATAGAAAAACAATACCAATCAACAACTGTAGAACCCCAACCCAACCACCCTCCTCCCTGCGTCCCTGCACTCTGGGCGCCGAACTGCCCATGACTAAACTTGCAGAGTGCCTGTCAACCAACAAGTTAACTAAGAGAAGAAAAGAGAGGTGTGTGGTGCCCCCCCTGAACCCGCCTTTTTGTATCCACTACGGTAAGTTCCCTGAATGAGAGAATGTTATGGGGTCTATTACCCAATGTCACGGAAGGAGCCCCTTCATTGATCAGGTCTAACATTAGTCCCCAATACCTGTTCCCTTAATGAGTATGTGTCCAGTGACCCTGGGGATTAGGTCCCACAGATCCATGGCCCCTGCCCGGTCCTTTGTACGACAGCTTGTCAGAAGTCATATCCTTCGGGGGCACTGTCTCATTCTCTCCGCGTTTCCAACCAGTCGGCCACCGCCTCTGAATGTTAAAAAAAAACAGACCCTACCTTCAGCCTCCACCCGGAGCCGGGCGGGGAACAACATGGCATATTTAAAGCCTCTCTCTCTCTCTCTGAGTTTCTTCATGATAGTCACAAAGGACCTCCTCTGCCTCTGTACTAGTTGAGTATAGTCTGGGAAAAAGGTAATGTCCGCATTTTCGTATCGGAGTGGCGGGGCTATTCTAGCGGCCAGCATTGGTCAAGGAGGGGCTCCAGGCTTTGGGCAACCCCCAGGGACTCTGTGCGCCCTCTCCACGACCAAGAATTTAATCAATTGTTTGGGCAGCAGGTGTTTGAGAATGAAATCCTCCACGAAAAGTTCAGGCGTCTGGCTTTCTGATTTTTCCGGCACCCCCAGGATGCGAATGTTATTCCTTCTGAGGCGTCCTTCATAATCATCCAATTTGGTTTCTGTGAACTTTCGGAAAGTTTGTAGCTTTCAGACCTCTCCCTGAAGTTGTGACACGTCGTCAACTAGGCTCGCCATGGTGATTTCGACCTGTTTGACTTTTCCCCTCATTTTCGTGATGTCAGCACGAATGAGAGTGACGTCTATTGAAATCAAATCCATCTTGTGTTCCAGCGAGGTTTTTCCTCCAGTTATAACCTCCATCACGTCTTTTAAGGTGAGTTGTGGGCTCCCATCCCCCGTCTCTCCGGTGCGTTTGTCACAGGATGTTGGGTCTGGTAGGGTATCTTTGGGGAACGCATAGTGGTCCAGTTTGTTAGTTTGTACTGATTTAGGCCCCCGCGTGGACGATATCGCAGCTGCCTCTCGGGCTGACCCACACGCTCCCTACTGCAACAAAGTATGACTGCTGCGACTCTCCACCTCCTGCAGGCGGCCTCGACAAGTGGCGCACAGGTAAGTCCAATCTCCTCCACAGGGCGCCATAGGTGCGTGAGCCCGCATGCACCAAGCGAAGGGAGCCCCGGGCCACCGGTCCCAAATCTCTGGGGCCTCGGAACGAGGAATGCGCTCAATGGACCCTGCGTCAATCACTGCACTCGTCTCAGCCTACGTTGGCTGCCTCCTCACATTGCAGTGCATTAGCCAGGGCTGGCCAACACAGTTTGTATGTCCGATGGGGTCAGCGCTCATTCAAGGGTCTGCAAATCCAATGCATTCACTTCGTCAGTCTGCACTGCTAGGCCAGTACGTAGGGTCACCCGTTCGCCTCTGTGTCCCTCCGTGAGTGAGGCCTGTCGACTGCGGGACCACGCTCCGCACCGGTCACCTATTCACCCAATAGGGACCTTTTACCATCGCAGATGCAGCGGTCGCACCGGGAGTCAATGAGAGGGGGGCCCTCCGGAGCTATGCAGGGAACCAGGGGAGCCAATGACTTACCCCGATCTCCGGAGCTATGCAGGGAACCAGGGGGGCAAACGACTTACACCGATCACTCCCGCGCCTCCCGTCCACTCTTCAGGTCCCAGATAATGTCACTATACTGCTGCGCAGTCTTTCTCATGTACTGCTGTGCATATGGTCCTGGCTTACGGTGGCAGCGTGGATGTACCTGCGCAGGACTGTAGATGGGATCACCCCTCTGCTGAGTGTCGCTGGCCCAGGGTTTCAAGACCAGTGCCCGACCACTGAACCGGATACGTAGCCGCTCTTGCCACTGTACGTAAGCAAGTTCGCGGCTGCTGCGATCACTCCAGGCCCCGGCTCGGACGCTCAGTGTAGGCCGTGAAAAGTTATGGCTTTATCTTCGTCCGCCGATCGTTCCCGTTCATGCTGGAGCAGGTTCGGGGCACCCTCCGGTCTTGGGACCACCTTTCAGTTACTCTATTAATGTAGAGGATGGCGGGGGGAAAGTCGGTTCTGACGGAGCTGAGTTAGGCAGCGACCATCTCGCTACGCTGCGTAGCCACGCCCCCGAAACAACATACAGATTTTGATGCAGGAATGGGGACATGGAAGTGTTCCTTAGAGGTACCAGCTGCGAGAATTCTTTAATTGGATCTCTCATATGCCAGGATATCATGCTTCATGGGGTCTGTAATGGTTTGGTTGCTAACTTATCCTGTCACTTGAAAGGGTCCCCAGCTGCCGTGATTAATCTGGTGTTCAAGTTGCTTTCAAATGGGAGTTACTTGATCCTGAATGATCAAGGTTGTTGTGGGATGCTCCCAGGCAACGCATATCTTGTCACTGTAAACTCCAGGGTTACTTGCTGTATGCAAGTATTGTTTCCACTGACCCATACAGTCAGGAAGGCACCATTATGGCCTTTGTTGAATGTTTCCTTTATGGTTTGTGACTCTGAGCCGAATGAAAGCCATGCTGTTACAACAAACTTTGCCCTTAACTTCCACCCGGGAAACTTATGATATCCAGGTTGCAAGGTCCTCGGCTGAGATACAGCCACTAGTACGAACAAACTGCCCTTCTCATTTAACAAAAATGGTACAAAGTATCTTTAACATGTCTGATATGGGTATAGTCCACCTATTTAAGACCATAGGTTCTGGACTGTTAAGCACCTTTTAGACAATCCTCGGACTTATTCCCAACTTCATACACTCCGTATTCGGAAGAATTTTTTGGAGGACTTCCGCTGATCCTGTTCCTAATAGCAGGTATCCTGACGTCCCAGTCATCAAGGAGATGGAAAAAAACGCTCTTGGAGGGCCAATACCGTGAATGGATGATAATCCATCTGGGCACACCTTGTCTTTGAGAGCTGAGCGAGTCTCGGTTCTTATCATTTAGACCAGTCTGGATCGACTGTATTCTGTCTGTCCCCCGATGCCTGTTCTGCGGATAAGAATGCGTGTAGGACCTCTGTCTAACACTTCCAATAGTTGCGCTACTGGACATTGATGCTTTACTGGACCCAATAATGGCCCATGTTCTGTAGTGTCCTCAGCATATTCCAATGTTGATGTCTGCATTCTTAGGGCCACCACAGGATGCTTCAGCTCCTGTTGGAAAGGATACCGGCTTCTCAACAAATACTCAGGCCTTGGATGACACAAAAACATCCCCAGCAGCGGCTGTGATGAATACGGAGGAACATCTGTTCTCAATTGACCTGATCTGCGAGGTGTTGCAGGGACCGTCATCTGCGATTGCAGGCAACAGTGATGTTGCGTCTCTCAGCCAGGACACATAAACATTTAGCTCATTGTGTGCTGGGAAAAATTCGGCTTTTTTCTAAACAACCAAATTTGGAATTTTACATAAGAATTTTTTTCTAAACGGCATGACTTTCAGTCACTCATTTTTCGGACTATATAGATGAACATGTTCAGTACAGACTTCTATTCATGCAATATTTTTGTTTTTCAGAATTTTTTAGAACATTTTATGGTATTAAAGTACTATTTTTTAATGGACTTATTATCAGTGTGCATACAACATTTAGCCGTACGTTAGAATTTTTAGTATGTCGTCCAGTTGGATATGGGGTGGATGTTAGGTTTCATACAGGTGCCCAAGTGCTCAGGTAGTAACTCGACCTCTCACCTATATTTCCCCTGCCATTACACTACATACTGGTTCTTGGGACTGACCTTTTACCTAGATAAATTGTCCCCGAGCACATAGATACAAATTCTTAAATTGTCCCAAGAGAAAAGATAACCACAATCAAAAAATGTTCTTTCAAAGTTCATCAAGTCAAATTCCTTTAATTTTCATTTCTTTTCTCTTCATATATCAACAAAATTCTTCATAGTCTCCTTCAAATTGATATAGAAATGTAGCCAATAGATCAAAGGACCAATGCCAAAGACAGATTCCAACATATATATCTAGATAGTTACGGTAATGCCTAAATGACACGGGGTTTTCTCAGAAAATTAGCCTAATTCATTATGCATGAGGATTCTTGGAATCACAGCAGGACACCATCTCCTGCATAATAACTACGTACAAGGGTCATTCCTTCCGTCATCCTAGTCCGACATGACACAGCAAGGTATATCCCATGGGGGTACCTTATTCACCATATCTTTCTGAGGTAGTCAGAGGAGAAAAGGACGTCCGTGCCGACACACTGATGCGAGACCCTGAGGTTCCTGCATACAGACACTCCAGCTCGCAGTGGTCTGACATCCCTTGCGGAGTGTCTATCTCGAGACCAAGACGGGGTCCCACAGTCTCTCACTTCAGGTAATGGGGTTGACTTTATTCTAGAGGGAGTCTTGGCTTTTAAACCCACATACATGCTCGGTACACTTAGGTACATCTAGTTAGGGTCGCATCGTACGCATTTCCTACTGTCATGTATTTTATATACTTGCCTTTATTCATTGTTTTAGCACAATGGTAGAAATCTACCATCCTTTTACTCTGTTAATGCTTATAATCAATTATATCTGTTACTGTCTAGTGGTTGTTTCAGCACACCTATTTTACACTAGAATGACGCTGGTTCAATAAATGCTTATTTAAAAACGTACCCACCATTTATACTGTGTATCTCTCTGAGACAAAGTGAGCACGAGTGACTGAACGAAAAGTATCGTACTGTTTCCACGATCACTGATGGGACAGAGTTGTCATGTTCGATAGTTGCCAAGAACTATTCTCTCCTTGGTAAGAGGGGTTTCTAGTGGCACTGTGAGCGAGCTGGTATACAGGCTAACATACCCGGTGGGGGTGTCTCGAATCAGTCCAGACACCAATCCTACAGTGTATGTTGTCTAAATACACAGATCCTAAAGGTTTATAGGAACTACACGACAAGGTTACATGCTTTTTTTTTTATATATTTCTTTTTATTAAAAATAAACAAAGAAAACAGCAAGGTATCAATAAATTACACAAAGCAAATAGACTGTACAAGGGCGGACCAACAGTACATAAACAACAATATAAAAAGGATATGATTGGGGGGGAGGGGGCGAGGAAGAAAGACAAGGAGGCCTCAAATATAATATTTAGTCAAGATTAGGGGGAAAGCGGGAGATCAAGTACAACTGTTTCAGGTGGCACACATATATCTCCTCTATAGCGATTCCAGGGGGCCCAGATTTTATGCCACTTTCGGGGACGACCTCGAGCCACATATACAGTCTTTTCCCTGAACATACACCAATCCATGTCATCCATCCAACCCTCAATAGTAGGAGGCCGCTGGGATCCCCACAATTGTGCAATATTGCGTTTAGCAATCATTGTTCCCAAGGTCATCCATTGCGTTTGGGCTACATTATGATCAGTGGGCTCCCAAACATTCAACAGGCAACACCTGGCTTCAGGCAAAAGTGCCACACCCGTAACTTCCTGAAGCACCTTGTGGACCCTGCACCAATAGTCGGCTATTTTCCCACACTCCCAGATGATGTGTATAAACGTGGCCAACTGGCCACAACCCCGCCTACACAGACCCTCCTCCGAAAAACCCATCTGAACCAAGCGGGGACCCGTGACATACACTCTATGTAGTATTTTGAGTTGGACCAATCTCAGGTGAGCTGGAATCGCGACCTCTTTTGGGGAGTAGATCGCGGACTGCCAATCTTCATCATCAAGTTCAAGACCGTCACGGGTCCACTGATCTCGCAGTTGCAACAGAAGGTCTGTTCTATGGTTAATCAGTTTTTATACACTAGGGAGATGGTACTATCCGGTATATAACCATCCAGAACACGGTCCTCCAGCGGGGCAGACTCAGGTATCTCCACCCCCCCAGGGAAGACCGAATCGAGCGCATGACGGATCTGTGCATAACTGAAGTACTCCGTTCCTCCCAGCTTGAACTCGGCCTGCAGGGCTACAAAGAACTTCACTTGCCCCTCAACCCAGAGATCCCCCACCCTGGAGATACCAATGAGGTCCCACCTGTCAAATCCCTTCGTGTTCCACAGTTTACCAAGCCGATCTGATCCAAAAAGCGGGGTCGCTAAGGTCAAACGATCTTTCCACCCCAACGCGCTGGTGGCGTCCTGCCAAACCCGCACAGCTGTCCGCGTCGGCCCCGCCAGAGACCTCACTACCGATTTGGAATATAATGCCATATAGTAATTACCTCCAGGGAGCAACCACCTATCCATAGCAAAACCTGGGTTTGGCCCGGGGCAATACGTACCGTGGTTGATGGCCCCCAACTGCGACGCCCAATAGTACCTTTTAATATCGGGAAGAGCAATACCCCCGTCGTACCAGGGGAGCGTCAATTTGGCAAGTGCAATCCGGGGCCTACCATCCCACAGCAATTTCCTCTGTCGACCCTCAACTATACGGAAGTAGCTACCAGGAACAAAATCAAGGGTATTCTGCAGGGCGTACAAAAAACGAGGAAGGGACATCATCTTAAAAAGGGCCGCACGTCCGAGTAACGAAAGTGGAAGTTTCCGCCAATTCGCCACGTCGAGCCTCAACCGCGCCAAAGGGGGAAGGAGATTTTTCTCATACCGGATCAAGGGGTCCATTGAAATAAAAATACCAAGATATTTAAACCCCTGCTGTGCGATCTGGATAGAACAGCCACGCGGCAAAACCGGTACATCACCACTGAGTACATAAAGAGAAGATTTCGCCCAGTTGATAATCAGACCAGAATTCTTACCAATGGAAATCAAAACGTCGCATAACACTATCAGGGACTTTCTGGGGGAGGTCAGGTACAAAAGGATGTCATCCGCATACAAGGAGATACGATCTTCGTGTTCCGGGGACCAATAAATACCCTTTATAGAGGGTTCCCAACGGATCCACGCAGCTAGGGGTTCAAGCGCCAGCACAAACAGGAGGGGAGACAGCGGGCAACCCTGACGGGTACCTCGCCCAAGACTAAACGTTGCAGAAACACGGCCATTTACCACTACCTGAGCGAGGGGATCCGCATAAAGAAGCCGCACCCAGCCAATAAACTCCGAGCGAAACCAAATTTAGTCAGCACCGCCCATAAAAACGACCATTACACAGTATCAAACGCCATAGTGGCGTCTAAAGACGCCAAAATGGCCGATTCACGCAGCGTCGCCGCCCTAGCGATAACACCATGCAGCCGCCGAAGATTCAATGCCGTTATCCGGTGCGGGATAAAACCAGATTGATCCGGATGAACTAGATCGCCGATGACCGTGATTGGTCTATTAGCTAACAACTTAGCAAGAATTTTTGGCTCGACGTTTAACAATGAAAACGGCCAGTACGAAACACATTTATTCCGTGGCTTCCCCTCTTTATGTATAACAACTATGGTAGCCAAACGCTGATCCCGGAGGAGAAACCCACCATCGCGGGACTCCATGAACATGTCCCTTAAATACGGGGCAATCCTGTCGGGCTGAAGCTTGTATAACTCAATTGGCAAACCATTGGGGCCCATTTCTTTACCCGAACGTAAGGAACGCATAGCTAACGCTAATTCCTCCTCCATGATCGCCGAGTCTATTAGATCCCTATCTTCCTCAGAAAGACTTGGAAGGGCTATATCTCGAAGCAGTAAACGAGAATCCTCCTCCGGTCTATCGGACACAGAGGAGTACACGGTATGAAAATGATTGGCAAAGCACGTCACTATCTCCTGCGGGTCGGTAACTAGGGCCCCATCCTCCATCTCAATCTCTGGCACCACACGACTTGCTCTATCTTTCCTATCCAACCAAGCTATCAATTTGCCAGCCTTATCTCCAACATCATAGATACGCCCCTGTTGCTCCCGGCTAAGAGCCTTTGCCGCATCGGACACCAATGACTTATATTCAAGCTGCTTCAACTGCAGAACATGCAGTTTCGAGTTCGTCACCTCCTGCTCCAAAGCCAATTCCAAATCTGTTATTTCCGTCTCTATCTTAACCACTTCCTCCTCTCTCTGCTTCTTCACTCCAGCGATCAATGACAGGGCCTGACCCCTCAGGACGGTCTTAAAAACCTCCCATAGAGAGACCGCGGAAGAAACCGAGCATTCATTCTCTCGGAAATAATGATCCAGAGCCTTCACAAGCTCACTACGAATTTTAGGGCTACGAAGATACCAAGGGTTAATCGGGGCAACCCGACCCTCGGCACCCGGGACTAAGTCCAATCGGAGCCATAGTGGGGAGTAATCAGAAATCCCCCGAGCCATATGACGGACCTCTGCAACACCAAACGCCTGTGCAGCCGGTACTAACACATAATCAATCCTGGAGAGACTACCATGGGCTCCCGAGTGAAAAGTATACTGCCGCTGAGTGGAATGAAGCAATAGCCAACAATCCACCAGACCCAGCGCATCAATAAAATCAGGCAGCCAACTATGCGTCCCCTTGACGTCCCTGGGTGGATGTCTATCAAGCCTACCTGAAACCACCGCATTAAAGTCCCCACCTAAGATCAGGGACCCAGCCGGGAGATCAAGCAACACCCGCCCCAGATCAGAAAAAGTAGTCGACTGTAAGCCTGGAGGAACATAAATAGAAACCACGGTAATAGTACGACCCTCCCACCGCCCCGAAATCGCCACATAGCGTCCCCTATCATCAATGACAGTGGATTCCACCTCAAGCGGGAGAGCAGTTTTAACAAGGATCCCAACTCCACGAGATCCAGAGGAGAACCCAGCATGGGCAACCAGACGATACCCCTTCCTGTTCAAGGCGTGACACGTATGCCCCACCAAGTGAGTCTCCTGAAGGAGAACAATATCAGGGGATTGGCGTTTCAGGAGCTGTAGTACCACCCCACGCTTAATCTTGTCCCCCAATCCATTGACATTCCAGCTCATCAACCTCAATCCCCTACCCCCCATCATAAAAGAAAAAGAAGATCCAACCACGAGCTGGGTCCAATGCTTCGATGAAAATGTCCTGCAATATAGCACCTTGCAAAAACAACGAACAAAACATCCACACACCCCATCCGCCCACCCCCAAACAACCCATTACAACACCCCCCACCCTGCACCCCTGCGTACGACTAAAAAGCCACCCCAACTTGCAGTGTGCCTGTCGCCCCACACCCAACTAAACTACGAGAAGTAAGGCTGAGGAGGAATAAACCCCAACGATATCCCCGCAATCCCCCGTGCAAAAGAAAACTGGCAGTAATAAGTCAAATCCAGAACCACCATATTAAAAGTCCTTTCTTAGTCCCCGGAGACCTGGAAGATGGTGCTCATTCCTGCTCTTCAGGTCCTCCCTCCGCTCCACCAGGCTGACTCTCAGAATCCTGTCGGGCCGGCAGGGTGTCCAACCAATCAGCCACCACTTCAGGCTTATCAAAAAAATACACCCTTTCGTCATATTCAATCCTCAATTTGGCAGGAAAGAGCATGGCATACTTAAGGTCCATCTCGCGAAGTCTCTTTTTCATACCCAGAAAACTGAGCCTCTGTTTCTGGACCATCTGTGTGAAGTCCGGGTAAAAACTGATGGAGGAATTTTCAAACTTTAGGGGACCACCCGCACGCGAGGCCTAAAGGATAGCGTCTCTGTCCCGAAAGTTGAAAATCCGTGCTATCAGAGGCCGCGGCGGGGCTCCCACTTTCGGTTTTCCACCCGGGATTCTATGGGCCCGTTCCACCATGAAAAACTTGCTCAGTCCCTTAGGTGCTAAATGATTGATGATAAGGTCCTCAACAAAAAAGTCAGTAGCTTGCTCCTCTGCCTTTTCCGGAACGCCAATAATACGGATGTTGTTCCGCCGGGCCCGTCCTTCAAAATCCTCCAGGCGACGAACAACCATATCATTAGAGGCCCCAAGAGTACGGACTTTGGTTTGTAACTCAACAACGTCGTCCGTAAGGCTCAATGTTTTAATATCCAGCGATTTAACCCTTTCATTGGTTTTTGTGAGGTCCGTCCGGATCAAATTCACATCAATCGCCCCGTGTCCAACTTGTGGGCAAGAGTCTCCATTTGCTTCCCGAGGGAGGACTGGATACCATCTATGGTGGCCATCACATCCTGCAGCGTCGGCTCCACCACCGGGGTCGACGAACTCTTCGCCTCCTCCAGCAACCTACCGGTTCCGCTGGGCGACCCCCGAACCTGAGCATAACGATCCATGACATTGGTTTGGGTATAGCTGCCCCTTCTGGTATTCTTCACCCTGTTTGTCTCCCTCAGGTTTGCCCGCCATGTCGGGACAGTATCGAACAATGTCCCAGGTAAAGGCGAGAGGAGGGGAGATACAGCAGACCGAATAGGGAGAAAAGAACAGATTCCACACAGAGGGACTGCCAACCAGGGCGATAGAGCGGCAGGGGGGCCGAGAGAGCGAAAGTCAGTGGGGCGTCGCAAGTCCGGAGACCACAGCGATAACCAAAAACGAAAGTGAAACTGAGCTGGACCAGGGCTCTTCGCTGCCCCAAGCCGTTGTTGTTCAATTATGCCCCGGGCACCATGTCAACTCGGGCGCCGGGCATCCAGGAGAAGAAGGCCGCAAACTTCTCAGCCCCACAACTCCGGCCTCCGGGGTCCGATCGGGACGGCGGAAACGATTTCAGGATCACCGGTGGTTCATCCGCACAAAGATGTCAACTGCAAACAGGATAAGTGACAGGATATATTCGGGAGGTTACGAGGGTCTCGGGAGTCCCTTGCTCACGCGGCCATCTCGGTTGCGCGCGAAGCTCCTCCTCTCCAAGGTTACATGCTTGATTCATTGGGTGACCTGAAAGTGCTGCAGCAAACCAAAATGTCACAAGATAAAAAGAGGAGACGGTGCAAATGTCATGCACAAATGTGGTGGCTTAAATATTGGCAGGCAAAAGCACTACAGCTGGACCACACCTGCACACTAAGCGCCTAAACACTGTCATTACTCTCAAACTCAATTTTCAAGAGTTGCAAAGAGTTGAACTAACTTAAAGATATACAAAACAGATGACTAAAAAGGAACAAACGTTTGTCGCCAGTAAAACAATACTGCCAAAAGCTACACTAAAAGCCAGTAACTAAAGAGACAATTAGTGCATAAAAGCAACAAAAAAGAGGTACTTACTACAGTAGACTATGTGGAGTATACATCTATATGGGAAGGAAATGTAGTTGCGTGAAAGAGGTAGTTTGGGGGGGTAAGGGAGATGTTGCTTGCTTAGTAAAATAAAGCTTTTGAGTCACATGTCCCTAATATTTGAGAAGAAACGTGCCAGATTGCAAAGGGACTAGAACCATACAGCTTTAATCATATTTAGCCTAAGACGTAATAGCCAAATTGTGCCTGTCCTTGGGTAAATCCATTGGTTCTTGGTTAAAGAGATAATTGAGTGCGAGACCATTTCCATCATCCACAAGTCACTCTAATCACGCCCCAGCCAACCTAACCATACAATTTTGGTTTTATAACTTCTAGTGTAAGATCTGCCTCCTTTAGCCTACTGGCTGTCTACTCATATAGACATGATGAATGGCAGTGATCACCAGAAACCGGTACCAAGATGCTTGTTTCTGGTTCAGGAAAGACATGGCTTGGCAGTTCGGGCTGGACTGTTCCCATGAGGCACAGAGTCAGACTGATTTGCTTATGGCCATGTCTGAACTGGGGTGGCAGAGTGAGCTAAAGAATGATGATGGATTAAACCCAGATCAGTTGACTGGGGGTGAGTGCTTGCATTGTTCAACACTCCGTCCATCATCCCCTTTGGTTTTGTTTTGTTCGCCCTAAGTTGGCAGGGTATGCCCAGACATGGGTCCCTTGCTCACTTTGCCACTGGATTCAAGCTAGCCTGGCTGATGACGGCTGATTAGCCAGAAACCGGTCCCAGGATGCTTGTTTCCGGTCCAGGGAAGACATGGCTTGGCAGTTCGGGCTGGACTGTTCCCATGAGGCACAGGGTCAGACTGATTTGCATATGGCCATGTCTGAAGTGGGGTGGCGGAGTGAGCTAAAGAATGATGATGGATTAAACCCAGATCAGTTGACTGGGGGTGAGTGCTTGCATTGTTCAATACTACGTCCATCATCCCCTTTGGTTTTGCTTTGTTCGCCCTAAGTTGGCAGGGAATACCCAGACGTGGGTCCCTTGCTCACTTTGCCACTGGATTCAAGCTAGCCTGGCTGATGACGGCTGGTTAGCCAGAAACCGGTGCCAGGATGCTTGTTTCCGGTCCAAGGAAGACATGACTTGGCAGATCGGGCTAGACTGTTCCCATGAGGCACAGGGTCAGAATGATTTGCATATGGCCATGTCTGAACTGGGGTGGCGGAGTGAGCTAAAGAATGATGATGGATTAAACCCAGATCAGTTGACTGGGGGTGAGTGTTTGCATTGTTCACCACTCCGTTCATTATCCCCTTTGGTTTTGCTTTGTTCGTCCTAAGTTGACAGTGTATGCCCAGACGTGGGTCCCTTGCTCACTTTGCCACTGGATTCAAGCTAGCCTGGCTGATGACGGCTGAGTAGCCAGAAACCGGTTCCAGGATGCTTGTTTCCGGTCCAGGGAAGACATGGCTTGGCAGTTCGGGCTGGACTGTTCCCATGAGGCACAGGGTCAGACTGATTTGCATATGGCCATGTCTGAAATGGGGTGGCGGAGTGAGCTAAAGAATGATGATGGATTAAACCCAGATCAGTTGACTGGGGGTGAGTGATTGCATTGTTCAACACTCCGTCCATCATCCCCTTTGGTTTTGCAGTGATCACTTCATGTGCATTGATGTACTCTATGGAATTCCCCCGACTCCTCAGGCCACCACGCCCGCATCCTCCTTCTCCTGTATACTCCTCTTTCGACTTCTCATCTCCCAAAGGAGGCCAATTCTAACAACAGGAATTTCCCTAGGCCTTTATCTCACTCCCTGAGGTTTGGGATTAGTGGTTGTGGGAGGATGCACACATCATACTGTGCTTGGTCCCGGCTTGTCCATTGTCATTCTGCACATCTTCTCTGCTTGTTCGACCATCTTAAATTCTCCTATCCCTTTTCCTTCTCCCCTTTCCATTGATCTTCTCTTGCTTGTTCTGTCCTTTTTACATAGACCTCTCCCATTCTCCCTTCCCTCGTTCCTTCTCTTGCTGGCTCTGCCTCTCTTACATTGACCTCTTCCTCCCTTATCTACTCTTCGTGTCTCACCAAGCATTTTACTTTTCTCGCTGATTTTGTCCCTCTTACACCAATCTCTTCTCCATGCTCTACTCTTTTCATCTCTCTCTCACCTCTAATCTTATCTTGCGGATTCTGCCCCTCTTACATCCATCTATCTCCTAGCTTCGCCCTTTTGTCTTTCTGGTTCTGTTCCTCTTTCATCCACCTTTCCCTTCAGGGCTCTGCACTACACCTCATCTCTCCTCAGTCTCTTACCTTTATCACCAATTCTGTCTCTATTATGCCCATCTTTCACCTTCCTGCTGTACTTGTCACCTCATCTCTCCCCACCTGCTAACTTTCTCTCTCTGGTTCTACCCCTCTATCATCTATCTCTCCCCTGCCTCTCTCCCTCAGCCTCTTACCTGCTCTTGGTGGTCCTGCACTCTCACAACCAACCCTCACATTCCCTTTCCCCTCCATTTAAGTTCTCCTGATGGTTCTGTCTCTTATATCTACCTCTTTTATCCATGCACTAGTTTTCACTTTTCATCTTTCCCTCTAGCCTCAATGTTTTTATCTGGTTCCGCCCCTTTTATATCAACCTCTGCCTTTCCCCCATCCTCTTCTCTTCTACCCCTCTGACATCCACATCTCTCCTCCATGCTCTATTCTTTATGTTTCATCTCTCTCCTGCCCCTACCCTCCCTTTGCTGGTTCTGCCACACGCTTTCACAGAAGGCGATGTTGCCTGGTCCTCTAGGCAAATCTCTCTGAGACAGAATTTTTTTTTAACATAGTCTTTGTCTATTGTAAAGCATCCTTATGTTTATGGGCAAGGTTTGTGCTAAGTAAAACTGTTAAAATGACAGCGTGAACTCTGCTTGTCAAACACGCTCTGGTCTTATCCTCTAAAAGCCCTCTTCACACCTACGTAAGTTCAAGTGCTCATCTAATCGCTGTTATGATTCAGATGCAGCAATTAGATTTCTGAAACCCTTTCAAGACCCAGAGAAACCGAAAAGGGACTCACAACCCTCCTCCGTCTACATAACAAAAAAGAAGACATACCTAAACAGTCAAAGCCTCAATTCAAAAAGAAGAAGGTAGCAGGACTTAAAGTCAAGCATGCCACAAAAATTGAGGGCATGGCTCCACAATAGTTCGTCGGAACCTGATGAATTGTCTGGTGGAAGTAGCATTGAGTGACTATATCCAGGTGGAAACACCGGATACGAGGGTAAGCTTCCCACATCACACACATCGTTTATATGAAATGCACCTCCAATTAGAGGGGGAGGTACGAGATATATTAATGTTTTCTTTTGGGAAAACTTGTTATTTGGCCACCTGAATTTGTGATGGATTACCCAGACGGAGAAACAGTAATTTTACATGCCTTCCATGACCTCTTTCCAGATTCAGTAAAATATTTGTACGCCAAGGAGTGGGCGTTAGTGCTAGCTCCTGAATTATACCGCAACCATGTGGGGTAGGATGATGGATCCCCTTATCATGTAATACCTTTGAGGTTAGCCCCACAACCTCAAAGACAATATCCAATTAAAAATTAGGCTAAGGGGCATGGCCTAGTAGGCATTGGCGGAGATCTTGCTCAGCTGAGCTCATGACATCCGAAGCACCCTGGAAATGTTTATCCTGTGCCAAGCCCTGTTTAACCCAGCTGTGCGAGGGGGGGGGGGCTTACACCCCTATGGCATTAAGAATTGTAGCAGGGCCGCCTGATGCTTCGGAGGGCATGAGATGCCATAATAATAGGACTGCCAGCTGTGGCTGGGTTACGCCACACACAAGATGGACCCGGGGGCTCCATATCAAGGGCAGCATTGCTGAATGCAGTGGGGTGAGCGTCTGGATCCTCAAAACCATGGGCGAGCACTCGGTGGGTGTCCGCGGCCCGACCTGGCTACTGTGCCTGTCAGTGGAGCAGTATTGAGGGGGCCCGACAGAGCCAGATGAAGCCAGGGCTTGTGACTTTGCGAAGACCCACGAGGTGAGCAGTTTTCAGGAGCACACTGGGCCTCCAGCTGGGCTGCGTCCGTGAGGCTAGTGTGCTCCTCCACTCTCCCCTACTCTCCTGCCCTAGAGGAGACAATTGGAGGAGCTATGGGGCACAGAAACTACAGGCAGACAGGGAAGGCTGCACATTGTGATGCTCAGTGTACAAAAGGACAACGGGTGCAATGAGATGGATGTTCTCCCCAGAAGTGCGTGAAAGATGGACAGACCAGGATAAAAGGGTGACCAGGTAAATTCCAAGACTCACCAGTCATGTATCACCCGGTGACATTGCACAACACTGCCTTCTGTGCCCTATGGAGGAGGTATAAGCTTATACTGCTTATAAGGGGAAGGGGAGACAAAGAGGAAAGTGTGACTGCCAGCCAGAGAGTGCTGTGGTATGGAACGCCCCCCCCCCCCCCCAATCACAAGCCACCACATTGGCCAGATAGACATGGGGAAACCCAAAGTGGCGCAAAGCTAAACGCCACACATGCCCCTGGAAGGAGGCGGGGAGAGAGGCCTGTCCCGAGAACCCGAGGGCAATCCTCTAGCCGCGCATACTGCAGTGATACTGGCGGCCATCAAAAACACAAAGATGTTACAAGAGGAACAAATAGCGGCAGTGGTAAACAAAGTTGGCATACTAAGGGCTGATCACAATAAACAAGTGGAAAGGATCCGAGGGGCAGAAACTAAGCTGGACACAACACACCTGGCAGTACAGGACATCACGAGGCATTGCACGCAGTTGGAGAAAGGGATGACTGTCCTCTCTGACTGCCTGGAAGATGCAGAAGGGAGATCTAGGAGGCATAATGTGAAACTCATAAGGGTTCCTAGAAAGGCAGAACCCTGAACTGTTCATCGAGGAATGGCTAGTCAATACAGTACTGCAGGGACGTTTCTAGTGCTTTTGTTCAGTAGAAAGAGTGCACAGGACACCAGCAAGGGCTCGGGCCCCCGGGCAACCCGACTGATAATTGGCTAATGAACTACAGACATGGGTAGAATATCGTCCAGATCTCCCATAACCATGTCCCGTGGCTAATTGAAGGACAGCAAGTCAATATATACCCAGACTATATGTTCCTGATCCAACGACAAAGGGGAGCATTTATGCCCGTTCTGAAAACTGGGTCTCAAATATGCCCTTATCTTTCCGGCAAAACGGAGAGTGGTACACAAGGATAATGCACATGCTTTGGGCAAACGACCTTAACAACACGGTCAAAACACAGCAATACATTTACAACGCAAGTCGTTACCACAACTTGCACTTGAGGGCGCTCTAGACTAAGAAATAGTGTGATTTACTATTCCAACACCTTCCCTACTGTACGTAGGCTGGAGTTGGAATAGTAAATCATACTATTCTTAAGTCCAGCGCCCTACAGCGCAAGTCGTTGTAACAACTTGCGTTGTAAAAACAGCTATGTAATGTACCGCGATCTAAATAATCGTGTTGTAACATCATACATCCATGCTTTGCTATCTGTACAATAGGTGTGGCTCTGGTTGAAACAAAAGGGGCTGTGTTTCAACCAGGAAACTTCACAGGAGACCGACAGTGAGTGGCAGCAGCAAAAGTCCAGGAAACGAAGAGATGTAGGCAACATATCTTCCCCGACGAAGTCACAAATGAAGTCGGAACAAGAAAAGACAGTGAAAGAAACAAAGAACAGTAGTGACATCCTTGACAATAAATGAAAAGCCATAGCACTGGGTCGGGGGAGGGGGCAGTGGGACGGATCCGGTGGGATCTGGCACAGAGACAGAGGGTGAACAACTGCCGGTGATTACCCCGATGACATCGGACCTCATTGTCTGCAACTGAAATCTCGCTTACCTATGTGAACTGTAAGTACAACCATGGGGTATGCATGCCAGAGGGCTGGGCACCATTAGATCTGGGTGTACCTGATAGCATTGGTAAAATGCTCTGGGATCGCACAGGACTGGAAGAGGGCCAGTGGGTAACACATGGTGTGTTTCTCTGTAATTGATATAGTGTCTGCAAGGACCGCTCTCTTATGAGTGGTCCATAAGGTTCTGCTTGTTTTGTAATACTTACTTGGTTAAGGGGACATTCATACCATGAATTGGGGAAGTGGTCATATTTTAGGTCACAGCACTGTAAGGTAGGCGTTTTTGAGAATGGACACCATACCAGACATACCCCACTACAAGGCAAATTCAGGCTCTCTTAGACAGGCAGGATTGTTATTGCTCAGTAACACAACTTGATTCTCGTCTCATGGAACGTTAATGGCTTCCGCGACAGGTGAAGAGAAGCCTGTTGACTAGAGCCTTTAGCAGGTAAAGGGCTGTTATTATACTCCTCCAGTAGACTCCTCTGATGGCTGCACAACAGTCTTGGCAGAGGTAAATACAGGGTAGCATCCTATGCGCAACACGCATCGAGCATGAGGGGTGGGTTAGTCATTTTAATTAGTAAGTCACTGGCATTCCATTTCCTTCATACCAGGTCAGATGCCACGGGCTGTTATACAGCTATAAAGGGAGAATTGGAGGGGAAACAGTGATTCTTCTCAATGTATACGCTCCCAGGCCTCTAATCGCAGATGGTACAAAAGGTGGGGCAGCTCCTGGTCCGATTTCTATGGGCCTTTACTATTGTAGGGGGAGACCTCAACCTAGTGCACGACATGCATTTGGATAGAAGGAGTAACAAACCAGAAGGGGAGTCCACTGTTGAGAAATTGGAGGGCTTCACACAGGCACTATGACTAACAGATGTATAGAGTGCTCTTAATGGACAGGAACAAGGTTTCTTCTTTTACTCATACTCGCACGACGTGTCCTTCAGGCTAGACTTTATTCTGACACCTAGAGATACCATGAGTGGATTCTTGGAGTCCAAAAATATCTTCTTTCCCCAGTGAGGGGATGGAGGCCGAAGATTCTGGTGAACCTGGGTTATATGGTTGCGAAAAGGGACATAGCCCAGAAATGGGGATGCAAGACACCCCCATCGCACAGGAAATAGGAAGTGGGTCTGACACAATGCAAAAATTCTCGAACCAGAAGTATACAAGGTCAGGGGTTGTGAAAAAAAGTATGAGATCCGGGGGACCTGGGATACCGGAGACATTGAATAGTAGGCAGGAAGGTAAGGGGGCACCACGCTGAGAGAAGAATAAGGGACAGGGGAGGAAGTACCTAAGAAGGCGGAATGGCACACAATGAGATATAGCACATGTTGGGACTTTGCAGTAAGATGCTCATATAGGTGCGAGGCATGTCTGGACAGTGGAAGGTGGTAGGACGGGTGAAAGGTATTGGTACTGTATCATTTGAATAATAATCTGATGCTGTGTCAGTATGGCGTTCATGCACTTTTATTGTTCATTATAAATGAACAGAAATAAAAATATTGAAAAACAAATAAGGATATAAACAAGTTAGAGAGATCGTCACGCAACTTGAATGCTAAAGTGTAAAAGAAAGTTTCACCTCTCCTATTAATAAAATGATCCTTGGTTTCCAGTGATGAAACCAGACCATTCATATCGTTTAGTATTAGATACAGACACCTGAACACAGATCCATGTACATTCAGTGTACAAAACGTGCATCGCACTGCACTAATGAACAACATAGTGCGGGAAAAATACAAAACAACTCTAGACATCTCAAATAGATTTTTCTGCCAACATTTAGCGCCTGAAAGCAGGTATCTGACAGCATTCAGTGTTTTCGGTTCTGAAAACAGTTCTGTTGATTACCCCAAGGTTATCAAAATAGTCACAGGCTATTCTCAGCATGGGTCACACAACTTCTGCAAGAATTTGACAACCAGGCATTATCCTATGTTGATGAAATATATTTGATGGATGATGACCTATCTACACACTTGACAAGAGAAGATCGCATAGTTCTGGGATTTGCTCATATGGACTACAAATTTAAATATAAGAAATACAAAATAGCCCACCTTACTGTCCTATTTGTGGGATATGAGCTGTCAAGTAAAGGTAAAAGCCTTGTGACACTTCTTAGAGAAGAGTGCACTCTCACAACCACCAAACACATTGAGGAACTTCAATCCATATTGGGATTTCTAAATTTTGGCAGAATTTATATTCTAGATTACGCAGAACCGGTTAAAAACCTCTGCGACTTGATTCATCTTGACTGTTCAAGCACACATGGGACAACTGAGCATACAGATCTTATGATCAGCAGGGCCGGACTTGCCCCAGCAGGCACCGGGCATTTCCCAAGTGGGCGGCAAGGGTGGGGGCCGGTTTTGGGCCCCTGGGGTCCAGTTTCGTTACCGAAGGGCCGGGAATGGGAAACATCCTTTACAACGCAACTTTTACCCCGCACTACCATTATGACGCAACTATTACATCGCAGTCATTACAACGACTTGCGCTGGAGGGCGCTCTAGGATAGGGAATAGTTTAATTACTATCCATCACCTTCCCTACTATCCACGGGGACTGGAGTTGGAATAGTAAATTAAACTATTCCACTATCCAGCGCCCCCCAATGACTTGCGTTGTAAAAGTTGTGTTGTAATGGCATGCGGAGTGAAAGCATGCGTTGTAATGTCATATATCCGCCGGAAATATCGCCCCCAGTAACAAAACCGTCCGAAACCGTCACTAGAAAACAGCTCGGCTGCACGCCCTTGCCCCTGGATGGGGAGCAGGCTGAGCACTTTGCCAGGGCCTGTTTTGGTTTCTAGTCCAGCCCTGATGATCAGTACAAACTGATGTGATAGCTTCAAAACACTTACATACACATGCAAACACAATAAACCTGGCGATCTGTATAATTGTGGGGTCATTGGGTATACCTATATTACATTCAATGAAGGTGACTCTGTTCCAATTGCATATAAACCACATTTATACACCAATGCAGAGACGCTCTGGTGCGAGAGAGAGCATTGACTCAGGGGAAACAAATAATTATCATGACTCCAGTGCCTGTCACAAAAGCCAGGGTTTCCAACCCAAAAAGCATTACAACCAAGATGGATAAAGTGGGCCAACTCTCTCACAACAACAGACTACAGATTTGACTCTACACTACAAACACAAGCATACTTGCATTACAAAAATGAATACCCACTGCCTAATGAAGTAATGTTCATCAGTATGATTACATCATTTATACTGACGTTTCTTCACAACTTGCGGTATCGACAAAAGACAAACTCTGCAGCCTGCGCCGCTGATACGGGGAGATTGAAGGATGGTGAATTCCACTCTGAAAAGACTTACAGTCAATTGGTAACTGCACAGTACAGTTGGCTGAACTAAGAGCTCAAATTCTGGCACCGGAGAGTATGGATCCTGGATTCCCCACAGTGATAGTGTGTGGTTTGTATTATAGTTTCCAGTGAGTATCTACGCTACTGGAGTCAGAATGGATTCAAGATTCCAAAGGGCACACCATAAAGCACAAATCGCTTTGGGGACAAGCGGCAACGCTGACAATGCTTGCCATGTACTCCAGTGATTCACACCTTGAATCAAATCAAATCAAATAAGCTTTTTTTGATTTTAATCATATAAAATCACAAAAGCAAACATCACAGTTAAAAACATTTTAAACACTCTTAAAATATTTAAAATGTTTCTGTTTTTACTAAGGATTCATTTTATGTAAAAAGGACCAGGGAGTAAAATTAACTCAAATGTTTAGAAGTGAGGAGGAAATTTTACACATTTTGTATAGCTTGCGATACCATCACTCACAGTTTACTTAATTTGAATTACCAATGACAGTTAACCATTAACATACTTCCTGGCTCTAAGTACACTTTTTAAAAAACTGACCATTGCAGCATAAAATGATTTTATTAACGTATGAAATTCAACCCTATTTATTATGTTGTTTAAGTGGTCATGACAGATATGTGCTAACGCGTTTAAGATTTGGGAATTTTTTATCGATTAATTAGCTACCCTAAAAGAAACGACTGGTCAAGAGAGCCATATTGCTGCCCCTATGATGATCTATCCCCACAATCTACAATGCAAGTGGTCCTTTTCTGTAAATTATATGCAAAAGAAAGAGCAAGATGGATCTTGCCTCTTGTGAAGGCAGGGGGATGTAGGCAATGACGACCAGCCTTCTTATATCTACAATTACTGGATAGCTTTTACAGCGTTAGTGTACAATTGTTTGCTTATTAATTTCCAGCGCAAGTCTATTTTCCTCCAGGTGATTCATACATATTTTTTTTAACTCTTTCCTGGAGGTAGAATTAATTGACTTTGGGCAATTATAGTACTCAGGATGGCCAAGATCACACACATTTTTTTAATATATTTTAACCAGGGGTTCTTGGTCGCATAGTCCAGCTTCATTAAGTCCTTTATTATTTCTTGGTTCAAGCCCGTACCAGTAGAAGTCCAAATCCTATGCCAGAGTAACACTGGCTGGGCTTTGAAGACATCTGCGATATATGGGATGCCCAGCTCACTATGGCAATTATATATTTATTTCAAAAGTTTTCTATAGCGCTGGCTAGACCTGGAGGTATCAGAGCGCTTTACATGAGCATCAGATCATAGTTACAGTTTACATCGTAACAAAGGTTATATAGTTCGTAGAGCATGGCCATATAGTTACTTGTAAGATCGAGATAAACAATAAGCACAAATACGTAAGGGGAAAAGCAGGCAAGGTGAGAGATTCAGTGGAGGGGGTTGGAGCAGGGGAAGTAGACAGATAATGAAGGCGGGAAAGAGGAGGGTAGGGTGAGAGACATAGCATGGGAAGAGGAGGGGAAGGGTGACGGGCACACAAACCGGTAGAGGAGTCAAGGCAAACGTCCAAAGTCCAGTAAGCTGTGATCCCAGGGGGGGTGGTATCACTTCCCTATCTCTGTTGCAAGAGGCTCCCTTTGCGCAGTGGACTCTCTCAGAGGGGTCTCTGAGACTCCAAGGCCTACATACGGATCCTTCCCCAGAAAGGGGAGAGGGAGTGCTTTGGCAAGGGGTGCCATACCAAACCTCAAGTGTGAGTGTGTCCCTTGGCGCAGTGGACTCACTCAGCGGGTTTGCTGAGACTCCAGAGTATAAATATTGGATCTTTGCCCAACAAGGGGAGAAGGAATGCTTAGTCAAAGGGAACAAAGGACAGGGGGGTAGGCAGAGTAGCAGGCAAGGGGAGAGATTTGAGGGAGAGGGGATAGGAGCTAGGGACTAGACAATAAGGAGAGACGAAAAGAAGTCTGACTAAAGACCGACTGGGTAGGTGACGACCAAGGAGGGAATTCACGGCTCATCTCCCCTATAGCTAAACCAAGTAGCTCCATCGGGCAGCAGACAAAATAATTCAGTCTCAATACATTGAGAGAGGAGGGAAGGAGAGACATAAAAAGAGGGCGGATGCGGTAGGAGACTGCAGGAGAGACGAAAGGAAGTGCAACAATGTGGTTCAACAATATATCAGGAAAAGATCAAACAAGTAAACATTATATCAAACAATCAGCAATACATTAGGGGAGGAGAGAGAGGAGCGAGAAAGTCGGGGGGGTAGAGGAGGAGGGAAAGTGAGGATAAGGGAAGAGACAACCATAGAGACGAAAGACCGACTGGGTAGGTGACGACCAAGGAGGGAATCCATGGCCCATCTCCCCTATAGCTAAACCAAGTAGCTCCATCGGGCATCAGACAAAATAGTTCAGTCTAAGGTGGGGAGGGAAGAGGTTCACAGAAAAACAGGGTGGGGACAAAGGGCAGAGGACAAAAGCTGGAAAGAGTAGGAGTGGAGAGGGAGGAGTGTTGGGGGAAGGAAGAGACGCGGGAGCGTTAGCCCGAAGTGTGGCTGGGTAGGTGAATAGGTAAACAATAAAGAGAGAAATGGTATTAGCCAGTACAGGCAGGACTGGGACTCCCTGTCCCCTGAATATATAGATAAACAACAATAAGGGAGTTGAACCTTATGGGTAAATCCCAGCCTCAGTAAAGGGAAGGAAAGTAAGTGTGTTAACCACAAACCAAAAAAGAGAGGACGTCCTTTGTCCTTGAGAAGACCCCTCACTCACCAACCTAGTTGGTGACATGCTTCATCATCGGGGTCCCACCCGGATAGCCGAATGCCATCCAGGTGTGCTGCGACACCTGATTACAGTGGAGCTGGTTTTTTCTTTTTATATGTGCAAAGGGGAAGAAAATGTGTATTAAGAAGTATCCGATACTACCCACTCACGGAGTTTATTCTGGAGTGTCTCGGGTACTAATAAAATAAGAGGCACCTGTTGCCTGTTAGGTGGGCTGTCGGTGTAAAAACTAAGGGGATGTGAGTTAAAAAGGTCTACATGTTTCAACCTATGTGTAAAGTTACAGGTTTTCGTCAGGACCAAGTGGAGTACCTGCGGGACGGTGTGCGCACGCTAAGGCGCACCCTATCCTCGTAGGTAACAGATGTAGAGTCTCAAAATGAGTCTCCAATAAAAACGTAGGTTTCTTCCTGTGTTTCCTGGGGAAAAAAAACCTGTGGAAAGAAAATGAGGGAAATAGGGTTGTGGGTAACAAACATACACGTATACTGGACATACACGTAAAACACACATAGGTGATAAATCACTCCGTGATGAGTGCACCTCATATTATAAGATGCTATCTCAAGAAAGCTAATTAGAGTCGTCCTAATGTCATAGTGACCCAGGGGGCTAGGACCACGTGGTTGAAGTGAATCCACCCACTGTATCGTTGGGCGTTCTTGGAGTGGATTAATACCCTGGATACCAATCTGAAATTCACACATACTAAAGACCCCACAACGATGACTTTCCTAGATCTGACAATCACTAAAGAAGGTGGACACTTAGAAACGAAGACTCACTTCAAACCTACTGCAAAGAACAATCTCCTGAAATTCGAGAGCTTTCATCCGAGACCCCTTAGGGAAAACTTGCCCTACGGACAATATCTAAGAATCAGGAGGAACTGCAGTAAAATTAGCGACTACCGCAAACAAGCAGGTGACCTAGGGCCAGATGTAGGTAGGGAAAATTTACCGATTCTTATTTACCGAATTTTACCGATTCGGTAAATAAGAATCGGTAAATAAGAAGGGGGGAGATGTAGGAACATCCAGATGTTCCTTTTACCGAATCGGTAAAAATCGGTATTTACCGATTCGGTAAATACCGACCGGTAATGCCCATTCATTCCTACTGGCTTTGAAGCCCATAGGAATGAATGGGCATTACCGGTCGGTATTTACCGAATCGGTAAATACCGATTTTGACAAGGGTGCAGGGGGTGTTCATGTGGTGTGGCTCATGTGGTGTTCGCCAGGGATTACCTGGTACTACGTCGCGTTCTTAACTTTCGTGGGGGAGGGGTTGCGTGACTTCTTTGCTTGCGCCGGTAGTCTGCTGCTCACTATTCTGCCCCTGATGTATTGTGTTGTCTCACAGAGCCTTGGCTACTCAGCGATGGCTGCAAACTTCTTGTGAAGCTCACTCGCACTCGTGGTGTTGACCCTGGGGGGAGGAGCTTGTACTTGTGGCCTCTGCTTTATACATCGCTCACTTCCGTCTCAGCTCGCTTCTTTGTTGCGAAAACCTCCCACTCAAAAATGGCGGCTGCCCAGTGTTAGGTTTCGGTTTCTTTTTTTCTTTTTCCGGGGGTGTCTAGGTTCTGGATTTCCCCGCTACTACCCCCTTACTGAACCCACCAGGGGTTTCATCAGGGCAGAAGGAGGTGGTGGTGGGGTGTAGGAGTCGCCTCACTGACCTTGAAACTGCCGCACTCACAGCGCTTTTGGCTTCGCAGTCAGGTGTGGTATTGGGGGGTTGTCTTCTGTTCCAGGACTGACCCCCCGTGTTCGCAATGCAATCACCAGGCTCAGCGGGTTCGCAGTGCACCCCACGTTGGTTTTAGCTGTGTGGGCTGTCTCAGGAGTGGTTAGTGGGTGGGCGCCTTCTTGGACCCGCGGATCGCCTCGCCACGAGGGTTGAAAGTGGATTCTCGATGTTCATAGAGCAGTGACGGGTCGCTACCCGGTTCTTCGGCTTCCTCGTCCTTTCCAATTTCAGAATCTACAGTTAATTCCTACTTATGTTAGGCGGATGGTTCATTAAAATGCCGCCTTCTTAGGGTCAGGCACGGTGATATGGTATATTATAAGGTTAAAATAATCCTGATTGCAAGCGGTAATTATCAGCTTATGTATGAGTGTTTAAGAGCCCAGGTGAGTATGGTAGTTTATGAGTAACCCAAACTGTTAAGTATTACGCTGCATCATAAGGCACATGCAAACCCCAAATTATCCAATGCTCACCGTCTGGTAGCTTGGCACAGAGCAGTGAGGCTAAACTTGAAGGCAATGTGTAAAGTATTAGTGCAGTAAAGATAGTGAGAACACCATACAAAAAGATCTCACACCAGGTTTAGAAATACTACTAGTTATAGCTAAAATAAAATTTTAAAAAGCGTTCTCAACACGCTGGATAAAGTTAGCATCATAAAAACTCACACTCCTGCCCCAAAAATGGCGATACTCACACATTTTGCTTTATATATTTTAAGGAGTATCTTGGGGGGTCTTTTTCCAAATTGTTTGCAAAGTTGGCAACCGCTGCAGTTGATTTCATAAAGAGAAGACTCCTGCTTTTAACAGGCTCTTGCCAAGAACCAGTGCCATAAAGTAAGATGCCCAAATATGTAAACGTTTTAGTGGTTTCTATCCTACTTTCCCCGTGGGGTAGGCTCGTACATTTCTGTCTCACTTTGCCACAGATCATAATGTAAGTTTTTTTACGTTTAATTTTAAACCCAGATTGTCCATAAAGGTTGTATAGAAGGCAAGGGCTTTCTGTAGGCCCAACTGTGTACGGGCCTTTAGTACTGCGTCATCTGCGTAGAGAAGGGAGGATATATAGCGCATATTTAAAAAAAACGCTGGTTCGCTCGTCCTTGCCACTATCACTTGTTCCAGATTGTTTGTATAGAGCGTAAACAAGAATGGTGCTAGGACGTAGCCCTGTCTGATCCCCCTCTCTACTTTAAAAAATGCAATACATTCCCCCTTGGTTCCATATCGAACCCTGGCAGTTGCCCCACTGTATAATTGTCTCAAGAACTGTACCAGGAGTGGGTCCACCTTTAATTCCATCAGTATATCCCACAATTTACAGTGAATACACAATCAAAAGCAGCTGTGAGGTCCACAAATGCTAAATAAAATTTCCCTTGCTTCACCTGGGTATATTTTCCTGTTAAAATGCTAAGATTCAAAACCTGCTCTGCGGTTCCTAAGCCCTGCCTAAAACCGTACTGAACATCAGTTAAAACATTTGGTTGCTCATTCCCAGCTTTGAAGTCGATTTAAAACTATCCTGCCTGCCACCTTCATCAACGAGTCTAGTATAGAAATAGGGCGGTAACGGTGAACTTTCCCGGTCCCCCTTCTTGAAAATAGGTACTATTGTAGACTCTGCAAAAGTTTTAATTAAATCCTTTGCGCAGCATGCTTGAAGGATCCGTGTTATTAACGGCGTCCACAGTGAAAGATTAGACTTAAATAGATCAATGGGGACCCCGTCTGGCCCCGGGGCCTTTCCACTCTTGCTGGCATTTATAGCCCCTATCACTTCCTCATGTGTGAATTGTACGTTGATTAATGGAGAGACCTGAGGGCATCCCTCCTGTTGATTAAATGGGGGACTGTCCCTTTCGATATCTCCCTGTAAGCTATACACACTTGAGAAGAAATTGACCCATTTCTGCTCCTCTAATGCCACCACCAATGATGGGTTATTTGCTTCTCCAAAAAAAGGTGCATTCACTGCTTGCCAAAAAAAAGCACTGTATTTCCTTAAGGAAGCTTCATGAAGGCTAACCCATGCGTTTTCCTTTAGCTCTCTTCTTCTTGTACTCCGTGCTTGATTGTACTCCTTCCTATACCCTCTGATTTCCTCCTTATCCCTCACCGTTTTATGGAGGGCCCTCTTTAAATGTGTGTAGGCTTTGGTAAAATTGGAGTCAAAGAGCCCTGACTGTGGGTGTGTATATCTTTTCTTTCAACCCTTAACAAGTTTTGAATAATTTTGGTGATTTTAGAGAATGCTGCTAATGTATCTTCGTATGTAGTGGTTTCCCTCAGGCAGGCTAAGATTGAGTTGTAGACCTCAGTTACAATTTGTTTGTTTAGCTCGTCTTTGTTACAGCTAGACCATCCAAGAGGATAACCATTTAATTTTCCCAACGTTATGTTTTGAGTCAATGCTATTTGCTGGCTAAGTTGCTGATCTAAGATAGTTGGAAGTCTAATGTTGATACTTACTGGTAGATGGTTGCTTAGTCCATTTTTATGAACTTTGTGGTTTGAAATGAGGGATGCATAGCAATTGGGGCTAATTAAAAAATCTATTGTTGATTCAAACCTCCTGCCAATAAAAGTATGCTCAAAATCCGCACTAGGGCGGCTTAAACAGTTAACAAAACCGAGTTCATGCGAGAATAAAATCTCGTTTAAGAGATCACCCCGGTCTGAGTGCATAAAGTGGTTCAGAGGATCATTATTTTCTAGAGTCAAACCACAATTGCCAGCCCCACCTAGGGGGCATAGACCAACATTAAAATCCCCTCCCCATATGATGATCACATCATGATCCCTAATTTACTTTATTTTAACAATGTCTTGATTAAGTGGCTTTAAAATTACCCAAAATTGCTCTATTGGTGTGTTATTATAGAAGTTGATCAGGACCAAAATACACTTGTTATCTGTATAAATCAAAACTATTTGGTAGTACATTTCAGATTTTAACATCTCTATCTTCACTGCCCTTACCAAATTAGAAGCATAAGTACAGATTCCCCCCCTTGTGTATCCCATGCATCGAGTGGACTGCAGGGGTGTGAAATGTCTTATAACCATTTACGTGGATTTCGTCCGCCACCCATGTTTCTTGGAGACACAAGACAGCACATTTCTCAATGAAATCCACCCAAACAGGATTATTCAGTTTGTTTCGCAAATGTGCCACATTCCAAAAGAGTACACCTAGTGTGACACTATTTTGTAATACCGGTTCCATTTCAGGGTGTTTTGTGGATTCCGGCGTGGCCTGTACAACTTCACTACAGTTGCTTTCCCCAAGCTGTACCCGTGTTTCGCTGGCAATATGCCTTGACCCTGATGCCAGATGTTCTGATGTAGAAAATACTAATGGATCAGTGGTAAATAAAGTAACCTCCTCGTTCAAACGAGAGTCAAACGAAGCCTATTTATGGGACCCTCTTCTTGTCATACTGTGTTTAGCTTGACTAGGTAGTCAGTCAATGTCATCCAGCATCTGAAAGGGCATAAATCTGTTCGAGACCTTTAGATTAAAGGTGGGACCATGAGAGCTGTTTGTGGTTTTGTAATTATCTGTTACTGTACTTGGGCTGACCTTGTGTAAGTGGTGAATTTTCGTTATACCCTGTGATATGCTGGGGTTGATATAAAAAACCTAAGGGAAACACGTTTATACAATTATAGGAGATGAGTTTTTTCCTGCGTTCTACGGAATATTTCCCTTACTAGGAGTGGAGATCTGAAGGTGAGGACGACACAACCTCCTTTTAATTTCTTTCTACTAGGACTAATCCAGCTAATTCTCCTAATCATCTTGAATTCTTTAAACATAGCATTTGCCAGGCCTGTTCTATTCCCCAGCCAGTGTATGGCTTTATTCTGCAATGAAACCCAGGTTTCATCTTCCCCCTGGTCAAGCGGCGTAACATTTGATAAAATCACAATATATGGTGTAGTAGTGGGGGGTAGATTTAAGTTAAATGGAATAGCTGTACTTTCTGAAGAAGAAAAGGGGGTCAGAATTCCCATCGTTGGTTCACTCACAGTTCTTTCACCCAAGCCTCTTCTATCTCCCCCTGTCCCCGGATTTGTAGGCACCTCCCCCTTATACCTTGAACTATTGTACAGGTTGGTTGAGATTTTTTCGCTAGGCCCCATCATGTTGCCTGTATTACTAACTTCGGGCTTTGATGTAACAATAGAAGGCACATCCTTCGTGGCTAAACTATGGGGTTTAGTGGTTGCTATAATTGGCTCATGATTTTGTGTGCTGCCCTTGAGATTACCCTGGTTCTGATTTTTTTGTAATCTCTCCATATGGTCCTCAATTTTGTCCAGCCTTCCTAAGATGGTGTCCATAGACTCTTTTACATATTTTGTTAATTCATAGATGGAGTTAAGCACACCCTCTATATCGCTAGAAGGAGCCTTACTGTTTTTTTTTACACGTGGAGTATTCTCCGAGTTTGCGCGGGGCTGGGTTTTACTTTTTTTGCCCAGCTGCTTTTTTGGATTCTTTATTGGCATTCTCAATGCTGAAGGGTCAATGTGCGTAATACACGTAGTTGTCTCAGGATTTACTACTGCCTAGGGGTTGCAAGGTCTTTTAGAGAGTGATAAAGTTTTCTACTCAGCATCAGTGGTTGAAATATTGTCGGAAACAATCTGGACACAGCCATTTTTTGGTAATTTGTCCACCCTGATCCCTGTGTCCTCCACCCCCGCTTCAGCTGTCTCAGCTGCCTTATGAGTTTTATCCCTTATTTTTAGTCCATGTGAATCCATATTCAATGATTCTTCCACCGAGGGTATTTGTTTTTCAATTGCTCCAACAGCCCCAGTGAGGTAACTGAGAAGAGTCGTACTCGACATTTTAGGCATACTGTGGGAGTTCTATAGGTTAAGAACAAGAAAAAGAGTCCGCTGCACTCCAAGGTAGTCGAGGTAATGTTCAAATTAATTGCTGGTATTCAGTTTAAGGTGCTCAGGGAAAACTCCTGCTGTCCGAAAGGGGCGAAGAGTAAATCAACGAGAAAAGAGCGACCTTACAGGCGTAAGGTGGGTGACCTGAGTACTCCTCTATGCTTATGAAAAAGCAAATTTAAACAAAATTATTTCACAAGTTCAAAGTTTTCAAAGATTTCCAAGTTATCAAAGTTTTATTCACTTTGCGTTGGAATGCATATAGTTCATCTAAGTCAATCCATGGTGATTAGTTTGAAAAACACAACTTCAAATGTACATGTAGAAATCACTCCAAGATTGTAGAAGGTTCATTTATCGACACATATGGCTTAATGTCCCTGATGCATTTCGAGCTGTGAAGCTCTTCTTCAGGGGGGTCAATATGTTCTAGAAGAAAGTGGAAAAAGCCAGTTTTAGTGATCAGGGTCCGAGTGCAGTTCGGAGTGTGAGAGGGTTCATGCTTGGAAGGAGTGAAGAATTACAAAGCAACGATGCGTGGGAAACTGGGCTTACTTGGGCCGGTGCGTATAAAAAGAGAGTGTGATGGTGGATTGATGGACTCGGGCGTGAGAGTAGAATACCAGTGCATTACGTGAAAAAACATTTCCATGGTATGCACGGTGGGACGCACAGAAAGAATGATATACGGAAATGTGAGCTAAGCCGAGAAAGAAAAAAAGTCGGTGCATGCAGTGAAGTAACCCAGACGTTTACGATATGTGCCGTGCAGTTCGTAATGAAAGCCCCGAAGTGATCAAAGGCAGAGCGCCTGGTGACCACGTCCCCAGAAAATCCAGGAAATGTAAAGTGTCTAGGTTACCGAATAGATGCGTAATCCAGTAACCAAATTCCGATACGGTGAAACGCCATAGAAACAGTGCGGAAGTGAAAGGAAACAGTAGCGCATGCGTGAAATATCCCAGTTGGGTGAAGTAAACGAAGGACTACGGTAATAGTCCAACTGCGGTGTCAGAGAAAACGGACTACCAAAAGAGTGTTGTGAATCGGGTGAAACCCGGAACAATAAAGTTATGAGAAATAGCCAAGTGCTTGGAATAAATGGAATAAGTGGAAAATTTTAAAAATAAAAAAATGACAGGTTAAAAAAATGACCATATAAAGGGTACAAAAAACATGTCCATGCGATAAGGAGGGAAGGTGATGTGGTGAGTGGGAAGGTAGACGTGAGATGAACGTGGGGGTGGAAGACAAACTGTACCAAAACATGAAAAACGTAACTGATGGTGTGTAAAGAACAGAGAAAGTGATAACAAGAGCTGGAAGGTGAAAGGATATAAGATGTGGAACAGTCAAGAGAAGCGATAGTGACAACAAGTGCTCACTTGATTTAATTTTACTGATTGTTGAAGAATTATCTAATATGCTAGAAGATCTTTCAACCGAGCTAGCCCAACTTAAAGAAGAATTGAGTTCTAAACTCACCCCAGAAGAACTGGATCAAACCTTGGAGGATGTCAAAACACAACTTGAAAAATATACTAAAGAAATTAACGAACGAAAGTTGCGCAAATTTAAAAGAGACACAGTTGACTACAAACTGGGGGAGGTGTACAACTGGGCCGAGATTTACGCGGCAAGAAGACAACAAAGAACGCAATTTAACTGATCAACAGAAGGAGATACATCATCCTCTGATGGTTCTACCCGCACTAGACCGTCCAGACAAGATCCACGGCAACCTTCAGGTTCAACACAGCCTCGACAGAGCAGTCAGCCACTACAAAGCGATCCATCCACTAGCCAACTTCCAACTCAAAGTACTGGACCTGCTCCTTTTTTAGAATCAGGCACAGATGCAACCGTCGATCGAGGCGGACGAGGTTCATTAGAGCAACAGCGCCCTATAGCACAATCGACGAGGAGTCACAGAGTATAATTATCAACATCTCTCAGACCACGATTTCGACCACTCAAATGAAAGTCCTTCAAAAAGGCATCTCTTTTGTCCCCACCTACACCACCAACGATCTAGAAACTCAAGTCAGCTTCTACAAGTTCATGCGAACATTGCGATTAAAACATTTCTTTTCCAATGTGTGTACGGTACCTACCACAAGTGAAAAAAATACCATTATGGACTTACGACCCAAAAGCACTTTTTTGGCACCAGTCAGTCACAAAGCGTTAGATTTATTTGAAGCACTCGTCCACAAAGACCTTGACAGTATCAATCAAACGACAGTAAGACACAAACAAAATCTTACAAGAAATGAGAAAATTGCCTTATCACAATTAGCAACCAACAGCAACATCAAGATCTGCCCGGCTGACAAGGGCGGTTCGCTGGTAATTATGGATACCCAGTTCTATCTAGATAGTGTGAACCATCATCTCTCGGATATCAACACCTATATGGAGATAAACCAAGATCCCACCAAAGAATATTCTGCCATCCTCCAGTCGCTCATTGACAAAGCAGTAACTTTTGGAACCATCACCACCAAAGACCGAAATTACCTCATCAAAACCCATCCCAACACTCCGTATTTGTACATGATTCCAAAAATCCGCAAAGATCCCATCAAACCTCCGTTCAGACCCATAGTCAGCACATGCAATTCCATTCACGAACCTATTGGCACTTACATTGATCGTCACCTTCAACCTTCAGTCAGACAGATGGAAAGTTACCTACAGGACACCACGGATTTCCTATCCAAACTCAGCAATATCATCATTGATCCACACACACACGTTTTGCTTTGCACCATTGATATTAACTCTTTGTATACATCCATTCCTCACAATCTTGGCATTCAGGCAATAGAAGCGACCCTACTCAAAACCAACAAACCACCTGATCTACAAGTGTTTCTCATGGAATTGGTCCAATTCACCTTATTGCACAGTTACTTTAAATACCAGGACAAATTTTTCATCCAACTTTATGGCGTAGCAATGGGAAACTGTGCAGCCCCATCATATGCGAACCTCTTCATGCACGAGTTCGAAACGCAACACATTCTGGCCATTCCGCATTGGCAAGATCATCTCAAAATCTATTACCGGTACATAGATGACATTTTCCTGATCTGGACTGGTACCGATCAACAACTGATCTTTGCTATCAACCACCTCAACACCATCAACGACAGAATCCAATTCACTCATCAATACAACTGGATCAGAAGTTCATTTCTTGACGTAGACATCACTATCAAAGACACCAAACTGGAAACTTCTATTTACACCAAACCCACCGACCGCAACAACTATCTTCATTACTCAAGCTTTCATCAACCTAGTCTCAAGAAACATCTGCCTTTTTCTCAACTCATGCGAGCTAAAAGAATTGCTTCCTCTGCAGAAACATTCGCACAAAACAGCACCATGATCATGAATAAATTCCGTAAAAGAGGTTACCCTCACAAGGTGATTCAAACAGCCCATGCCAGAGTTACCACCCTAGATCGACTTCATTTACTTAAACCCAAAATTAAAACATCTACCAAGGACCAACGAAACGTATTTGTATCCAAATACTCTACAAAAAGCTATTTGATTAAAAAAAGTATCATTAATCATTGGCAAATACTTCAATTGGAACCTGACTTCAATGCTATTACAATGAACCGCCGATCTTTGCCTACCAACGATCTAAAAACCTAGGGTCAATCATAAAACCTCGCACAATTCAGCCAATTGTCTACAAAGGAACTATTCCCTGCCACAACTGCCAGAATTGTCATAATATCATACCGGGTAACAATATAACTCATCCAAGCAAAGGCACACCGATTCCTCTACATGTCAATGCCACATGCGACACCATGAACGTTGTGTACTTAAATTAAAACTAGACTGAACGAACATCGCAGCAATGTTCGAAACAAAGACTTGAAATCCTGCGTTTCCGCGCATTTCACTCAACAAAATCACAACAATAGTCAAATTCGTTTTCTCATCCTAGAGGTGGTTAACAAACCAGAGGGCATTGACCCAAAAAAATTCTTACTCCAACGAGAATTGCACTGGATATTCAAATTAGGAACTGCCCATCCAAAAGGACTCAATGAACGTCTGGAATTTAGCAGCTTTCTCTAACAGACTTCATAGACTTTAAAGTCCACAGCTGTTGGCGCTTTGTCTTTTGACTGCATTCAGAAATGTATTTTTCTTTGTAATTTGTATTACCCTTTGATATCTCCGTATTTCATACATTGTTCCCATTTTCCTTGTTTTTCTTCCGTTTACCCATGATGTATATTTCATTTATTCTTTCTATCTTGTCACTATCGCTTCTCTTGACTGTTCCACATCTTATATCCTTTCACCTTCCAGCTCTTGTTATCACTTTCTCTGTTCTTTCCACACCATCAGTTACGTTTTTCTTGTTTCGGTACAGTTTGTCTTCCACCCCCACGTTCATCTCACGTCTACCTTCCCACTCACCACATCACCTTCCCTCCTTATCGCATGGACATGTTTTTTGTACCCTTTATATGGTCATTTTTTTAACCTGTCATTTTTTTATTTTAAAAATTTTCCACTTATTCCATTTATTCCAAGCACGTGGCTATTTCTCATAACTTTATTGTTCCGGGTTTCACCCGATTCACAACACTCTTTTGGTAGTCCGTTTTCTCTGACAACGCAGTTGGACTATTACCGTAGTCCTTCGTTTACTTCACCCAACTGGGATATTTCACGCATGCGCTACTGTTACCTTTCACTTCCGCACTGTTCACCGTATCGGAATTTGGTTACTGGATTACGCATCTATTCGGTAAGCTAGACACTTTACATTTCCTGGATTTTCTGGGGACGTGGTCACCAGGCGCTCTGCCTTCGTTCACTTCGGCTTTCATTACGAACTGCACGGCACATATCGTAAACGTCTGGGTTACTTCACTGCATGCACCGACTTTTTTTCTTTCTCGGCTTAGCTCACATTTCCGTATATCATTCTTTCTGTGCGTCCCACCGGGCATACCATGGAAATGTTTTTTCACGTAATGCACTGGTATTCTACTCTCACGCCCGAGTCCATCAATCCACCATCACACTCTCTTTTTATACGCACCGGCCCAAGTAAGCCCAGTTTCCCACGCATCGTTGCTTTGTAATTCTTCACTCCTTCCAAGCATGAACCCTCTAACACTCCGAACTGCACTCGGACCCTGATCACTAAAACTGGCTTTTTCCACTTTCTTCTAGAACATATTGACCCCCCTGAAGAAGAGCTTCACAGCTCGAAATGCATCGGGGACATTAAGCCATATGTGTCGATAAATGAACCTTCTACAATCTTGGAGTGATTTCTACATGTACATTTGAAGTTGTGTTTTTCAAACTAATCACCATGGATTGACTTAGATGAACTATATGCATTCCAACGCAAAGTGAATAAAACTTTGATAACTTGGAAATCTTTGAAAACTTTGAACTTGTGAAATAATTTTGTTTAAATTTGCTTTTTCATAAGCATAGAGGAGTACTCAGGTCACCCACCTTACGTTTGTAAGGTCGCTCTTTTCTCGTGGAGTTCTATAGTTGGCTGGCTGTTGTCTTTCTTTTTCCCATAGTATTATCTCGGCTCTGGTCAGCCAACACGGGAATTCAGATTACCTTAATTAACCCACTCAGGGCTCCGACACTTTTACAATAATTTATACTTGTCCCAGTGTCTATGCCCAGAAAATTATCAGGGGGAACAACAAAATACCCAATAGTTAAGCAAACTATCAAACAATCCAGTACCTCACTACAAAATCCACTTGTCCCTCGGGTGCCAAGTATTGCAGTGACAAATTATGGCAGCAATCTCATTATATAAGAGCTGTTATATAGCCTCTCTGATTATGCCAGGGATCATACCATAGTAGTGTTTGAATACTAGCAATCCCTTTATGTTGCCACGTTTACTGGGACTGAAGGTAGTGGTAAGCAATAGTTCCAGGGTTGGAATGCCCTTTTGAGTCTGTGCAAATCTACTAACTTGCATGTTTAAGGGTTTTCAACAACTCTTCTCTAATCTTTTCCCATACTGAGAAATGTTGGAAATGTACTCTTGCTAATTAATGGCAGACGTACACCTTCTTCCAGAGTTGGGAAAAAGTGGTTGCAGGGAAAATGAACTTGCAAACACTCAGGTTTTTGCATGAGCAAATCTACATATGCATATTTGCTCATGCTAAAATGCAGTTCACAAATATTTTCTAGGAGTACAATTTCTTGCCCTATTTCTGTAAATTCACAAAAGCCATATAGCTGCACTCTCCCTCACTGTGTGTGATCGCATTCTGCTCTTTCATAAGGAGCATATCGGCACACAAAGTAGTTGTGTTCAGTGCCAATAACTAATGTGGTAGTGTGTGCTTTAATGAGACAAAAAACAATTTTTGCTTTTGCCAATGTTTGTTATAATAGTGAGGGTCCAGCAGCTCTTGCATCAATAAGGTTTTCCAAAAACCATGCCAAAACAAGTCACGCATTGCCAAAACTAAAAAGCTGACCACCAATTTCAGACCAACTGGATCTGACAAAGCTTGTTTATTTTTATGTTTCTATTAATCTTATTAAAACTGGTTACACTGATTTTCAAATATGAATATTTTTGAGAAATACTAGCATGCATCTACACATTTTACTAAATGATGCTGAAATGAAATGGAACCTGATATTTTATGGTAGTTTAGCAAAATGGTTTTTTCCCCTACTTTTATTTTTTTAGGAACATTTTATATAAAAGCAAAGAATCATTAATCTTGCTTTCAAGCTTCTGCAAATATTTGCATCTAATCAGAGAGCATTCTGGGACCATTATGCATAGCCTCATATTGCTAAACTTTGAAACCGTGTTTACACATTTTTATACTGGAACCCCTGTCAATAGTGCAGTCAGAATTTACATTTACTTAGAGCGCTCACCCTAATAATAAAGGCTTTAAATTAATGAACCATAAATATAAGTTTGAACAGCATTAACATATGCACACAAATATTAACATAACTGCAGACAGTGGCCTTCCCTGACCCTTAATGAGGCACTGCAAACTGGCAGCCAAAGGGTTTGTGCTGCAGGGGGTTGGGCCTACTTGTCCCAAAGACAAAATACACATTAAAACTTGTTGCTCTTGACCCCAAACAATATGTCCTGGGCGTCAGGCTATAGGAATTCCACATCCCTGCATAATGTCTCAATCAGAATTCAAACTGACGTATCTGTCAAAGAACCTTTTTCAATCTCTTAGGACCTGTTCGTGGGGCCAAGGGAGGTGGCCCAGCCGGGCCTACTCCAGTCTATGACGGGCTAAGACAGGCCCGTCTTGGCCCGGTTTTTGCTCAGAGCATGCCCCCACCCGCATCCCTGCGCTGCGGGACCGGCTCAGAGTTCAAGTAGCTTCTGCCCATCACCAGGGACCGTGGCTAAAGTGCTGGGTGCAGGTCAGGGCTCATGGGTTCAACGCCAAAGTGCTGGTGCTGTGCCTTTCATTGTGAAGCGGCCTCCTGCGCTGCGGTACTGGCTCTGAGTTCAAGTAGCTTCCACCCACTTCCTGGGGCCGTGACTAAAGTGGTGGGTGCAGGTCAGGGCTCAGGGGTCCGATGCTAAAGTGCTGGTGCAGTGCCTTTCGTTGCGGAACGGTCTCCTGTGCTGCAGGACCAGATCCAAGTTCAAGTAGCTTCCTCCCACCTCCAGGGGCCGTGGCTAAAGTGCTGGGTGCAGGTCAGGGCTCAGGGGTTCGATGCCAAAGTGCTGGTGCAGTGCTTTTCGATGCGGAGCGGTCTCCCCTTGAGTCATCAAAATGTAGGAATACACGTTGCAGGGAATTCCATGGCTGATGAAGCAGCAAAAGTATAAGTGCAAACTGCTGCTGTCACTATGATTACTCGTTCCAGTACGAGGATAGATAGAGACATTATGACGGCTGTCAGCGCTGCACGAGATGGACACCCACAAGCGAAAGGCTTTCCACCTAAACACTCCTACCAGTTAAGTGCGCAAAACATACTATTTGCTCATATTCCTGGTGTTTGGAATAGAGTAATACCAAATTCAGATCGCATGTTAGGTTTAATCCTAGCAGCACGTGAGAGTCTGGCATGTGCACACGCAATTAGGGCATCTACAATTTCACTATTGCGGCAACGCTATTGGTGGCCAGGTCTATATAAACAAATTAGGGAATTTGTCCTTAAATGTGACCTCTACCAGCAGATGAAGGATTCTACTGTAGCACATCCACCACACACCTCTATTGATCTCGAACAAGCCTCTCGCTTGTGTTCATCTAAGCCACTGTGGCCCCCTACAATCAGATGGGGCTTACAAATATATCTTGGTTGCAGTGGATTCTTGCTCTCGATTGCTATGGGTTCGGACACAGCGATCGGCTGATGCCCGAACTGTTATAAAAGATCTGCAGGTCTTCATTGGGACATACACAGTTGGCACATTCCATTCGGACCAGGATCCGGCATTCGTCTCTAAGGCTTACAAAGACACCATGGGAAAATTGTGTGTGACCATGCGGTACTCCTCCCCCTATATTCCCAAGGGAAACGTGGGAGCGCAAAGGAAGAACTGGAACTTAAAGCAGTTTTTAACAGCTAGGGTACTAGGTTCATGTCGCTGTTGGGTCCATCAACTATATGGGGTCCAGAAAGCCCTCAACAAGCTACCTTGAAAATCTCTGGGTGGTTGGACTCCCTATGAGATCCTATTCGGTATTAAGATGTGTGTACCAGACCTCGACATTCCCAGTACCGTGGCGGCTGAAACACCATTTGACATCACTGAACGTTTGGATGTTTTACAGGAACTGAACAGCTTTTGGGACGCACAGAGTAACATCCAAGTAAAATGGACCACCACTGGTGAAGTGAAGGAAGTGCCGGCAACTACTGGTTGGATCCCCAAGATTGGCGAACCAGTCCGGGAGATAATGGACAAGAAAGAATTTGGGCTATCTTACTTATTGAAAGTACCAGAACTATACTTTTACCACCCGTTTCTGGCTGCAAAAACGAGAATTGTGTTCGGTACTACACAGTAGGCCACGTGGGCTCCTGGGTGGTTAACTGTCTCCCCTCACTACCCTGCAAGAAGTACAGTTGGAAGCTTTGACCAGAGATTAAGCTTCTTCTCCCTGGCTGGGGTTAGCTCATAATGAAGTGGCACTTCTACCTGCTACATCCACAACTATCATACATCCCACTTGTATGGTAAAACAGATTTCAATTCTAAAACCCAAAACAGATGGTATTTGCATCAATGTGCCACAATTCGAGTCAACTCCAAGTTCTACGCAGCCTCCAGAGCTGCCAAACATAGCCTCAGGTTACTTTGTCGACTTTGATGACTTTTCTTCGGATTCGTCTGAGCCACCTCCGCTTCCACCCCTACGAGGTAGATTGCGTCTATTCTACTTTTGGCTGAAGGAGTGTTTTGTTCCTCCATGGCCATACCTGTGGATTATAGTTTAGTTACTTTTCCTAGTCCTTTGGGTTGGTTTTGTGACAGTCTTTTTCTTACTTCAGAACAGACTCTTTCACCTAGAAAGCTCTGTTGTGCAACTGGTGAACTTGGCTTTAACATTACATTCTCCACCACACAAAGTGCAAAGAGACCTTTCCCTGGCGAACGTTTCTGCTGTTCCGGTTCCTGTCTCAATTGTTTGGGATAGGGTATAGTATGATATATTTGGTCCAACTGAACTTTTGCAAATACTGCTTGTCTGCCACATTTCATTGAATGACATTATCACCCCAAGTACTATTTCCAAATATTTGGAGATTGATACATTGTATGAAATGCTAGAAGATCTAGAGAGTTCCACTGTTTTTAACTCTAATGATATGTATGACTAAATATGATGAAATGTTCTTTTTTCATTATTATAGTCATCACTTCTTGTATAAAGCAAGTACGCCATGTGCCGTATTGAATTACATACAGTAGGAACACTGCCCTACACCACTGCGGGGTAATTCAAATGGGAACACTGGCCTACACCACTGTGGGGTAATTCAAAACAATTTGCAGAGAAGTTTGCATTTTTTACTAGTCTGAATACAGCAGACCCTGGGTCTTATTATTAAAGGCGTACACCATCACCAGCAAAGAAAAATATGCTCACTGATACAAAGATGATATATTCTGCATCTTTTCTGTTCACACAAGGGTTTAACTTTTATGGAGACACTGTTGATTTAAAATCTGTTTGGGGAACTAAAGAGTGGCAGGTTCAGGTGAACGTGGCATGCCAGATACCACATCAGCTGATTTTCCTGAACAAGACTGTGCAGCAAACATCATATATTGGCTTGGCTAAGATAAAAGATTTAAATACACCAAACATTGCACGTTTTGCGAAATGGCAATGATTCACAAATTACCTGGAGGAAATATTAGACACCATGCTTCACAGCAGTTCGTACAAATCTTCAGGTACCAATCAGGGGAGATAGTTAGTGTGACCTTTAGACACTAACGGATGTCATTCATGTTTCCTAGGTGACACCAAAGGGTTTAATATCAGTAGGCCTGACCTATGTCATGCGCAGACACAACACTTGGTTGGTAATGATTTACAGTGTTGGAAAGTTGTGCCTAGATTGGCTAAAAACCTCAACATTGGCTCAGGTGAAACAACACTTGTCCCTTCTTTTTGATAAAATGGGACTGCTGGACTTTTTATTAGGTCCCCGAAATCACGTCAAAAGCGCTTCTTGTATGCAATATCTAGTGAAGTGGGGAAGGTTTCACAACAGGAAGCTGCTGAGAGACTGCGCAAAATTGACAGGGCAAATGTAGAAAAGGTTATAGCAGTAGTTGATAATGGTATGCCTACATTGTCCACTAGGATTTAGTCTCTGGGTAACATTATGTCATCTGCAATAGCTATTGTACCAAATGACATGGCCTCTTTACAACATGGGCAGAGACAGCTTAGATTAATTATGTTACTTAACTGGACTCTTCAGATACTTTGTGCCGCTTGTGTACCATTGCCCTGTTTCATGCCACAGCAGCTCTGATCGTTCAACATCAAATAACTCCCATTTGAGAACAATCTGAAAGCCGGGTGGATCACAGCACCTTCACGTCATGACGTGACTCTAATGTGCAGGCATTTCACACCTTTTAACTGGAATTGCTCCAACGTTTTCTCTTTATGGCAGACGGCACCCGGTGTTTCAGTTCCTATGACTCTCTCTTTCATCAGTCAGTAGTGTCTGTAAGATTTACCCCTTTGCCTGATCCACATGTATGTCCTGGCTTTTCCCCTGATGGACGCTGTAAAATATTGACTCTGTGTATTCCCTGTTGCATACTCCTTCCATTGGCTTCTTCTAACCATTTTGCAGCATCAGTCCCTAAATCCACCTACACATTGTTCAATGGGTGAGTCGATCTATGCCTGTTCTTTTCAATTTCACTTTTTACTCTTACATGCAACCTCAGTAACAACGTTTTTTAATCCTGATAGGGATCCCGAGAGCGTTAGGTCCTCTACCTTTTAGCACTAATTTTGGTTGCCGCGCATTCATCTACAGCTTGACTGGTTGTTCTGCAGATGTCTATATTCACTTATTCCTGGATACAGATCCATATAGTCGTCACCTAACAGAGGTAATATCCTAGCCCATATACATCTATTTAACAGGGCTACTTAGCTCACCTAATGACAGGGCCACTTAACTAACAGCTTCCCTTTAACTACCATAGTCAAAATGTCCCCTCTTTGCATCCAAAGAAGTTGGGTTCTCATGGCCTATTTGAACAGGTAAATTGTACTTTTTTAATGTTTATGCATTTTGCTCCCATATATTACAAGTGTCGTTATATTTCAAACATCCAGAATCTGTACTTTTCTCCAAGGGTTTCTAGCATCCTCTCATTCCAACCATTCAGATACTGAACTTTCCTCCAAAGGCTTTTGTCTGGGTATAAAAAAGAATGTCAGGCTCTGCATTTAATAATGACGGCACCAACGTTCAGCGTGTGTGACCTCACAGTGTCCCAAAGCGGCACCCCGATGCTGTGCTGTGCTGATGCAGATGCTGTGTGTGTCTGTAATCCCCCCCAATGACACAGTGCGGAAACGCGCCTTACCCGTTTTGGCCTGCACAATGTTCCCGGGTGCCTCTGTACGCGATGCTGTTACCCCAATAACACATTGTGCACACGCGCCTCATCCGTCTTGGCCTGCACAATGTGCCCAGGTGCACTGAGAGGCCGTTACCATCTACGTGTTACGACGCTATCCACACACACCATGGGATGCTCTGCCCACGTCATAGGACGCTACGACTCTACCCGCACACACCATCGGACGCTCTGCCCACGTCATAGGAAGCTATTCTGACACCCCTGCACAGACGCTATTCCCTGCACAGACGCTATTCCCACGCTGCAGGCGGCATATGCTCCTCAGAGCCGGCACGCTATTCTCACACCCTTGCACAGACGCTATTCCCTGCACAGACGCTATTCCCACGCTGCAGGCGGCGTATGCTCCTCAGAGCCGGTGCTACTTTGTCCCGCAACGTGCTTTGTCCCTTGCAAAGTATATGTTGCGCTGGTGTATAGCCTATGTCCATCTGCATTGCCTTACCTTTCCATTGCTGCATGCGGTGTCCCGGTTGGCGCTGTGGTTCCTGAGCTTACCCGCCTCAAAGGTTTGGGCTCTCTCTTTATAATACTAGTATAGATACCAGGTTTAGTTGGTTAAAGACACAAAAATTGTACAATTAAGCAATATTCTTTTCACGGGGCAACATTCTCTATATAATTATAGGTACCATACAAGTGTTCCCAGTGGCTTTCCTATAGAAGGCACTCAGTGTCTAACTGCGCGTTGATGACGAAAGAAATATCATTGTTAAGCCACCGTTTGTGTTTTTCTTGATTTAATAATTCTACTTGCTTTATATCATTAATCCTTATGGATCATTTCTGTATCACACATATTAAGCACTAAATGTAGTGCTTCTCTTTATATATCTGTCGATGTTCTTATTTGTGTACCTTGATTTTATTATGTGGCCTAATTGAGTGCGAATGTAGATATGACTGGAGTGTGGATGTGAATTAGTATGTAACACATTTTGTCCAGATTTTACGAATGTTTTGAATAAATATATGCATTAACCTCCTCTATTGTGTTGTTGCCTTTAAATGTTTGCCTACGTTTTACTATACGTTATATGAAACATTGTGAGTTGACATATGTTTTGCGCGTTTTCTACAGGCCAACATATTCTGAGGGTATGCATGGAATCAGTCTGGCACAACCCTAATATTTATGTTGTCCAATAAACGTACAGTTTTACCGGGACAGTATAAGACATGCGACAGTGGTACGTTGTGGATTGTTGACCGATGGGTGATGGTGCAGTGAGGTTTCAGATGGTGTGATGTGTTGCTGTTGTATGGTGTGGCAGTGTATGTTATATAATGAGAAGAGTTATGTGTTGAAAGTATGATGTGCTACCTTCTGGTGTCAAATGATGTGCAATGTAATGTAGTTATTAAATAGAGAGAAGATGCTTGGTTTGCAATGTGGTGCGGTGTAATGAGTGGCAGGATAATTCTGCATCCTGATATAGGTAGTTGTGTTAGGTTGTGTGTTGGTGGAGGTTTATTTTCTCTAGTGAGATATGGTTGGGGTAGTGGTTTTGTGTGAGGTGGTGTATTGTATTATGTGACAAGCAGTCAGATGGGTGGCATGTTGGAGATTGTTGTCAGGGTGATGTGGTGTGATGAGGGCTTGCATGGTTGTGTGTGATGTCTGTTGAGGTAGTTTATTGTAAGATACAATGTGCTAAAGTTGCAAAATATGTGGTGTTGTGTTACATGGTTTTAAACAGAGAAGAGATGTTTGCTGCTACATTGTATGTTATTGCATGGCATTGGGTGGTGTGTGTGTGGTATGGTGAAATATTTCTGTGGAGCAGCAGCATTAAGGGAGGAGCAGGAAGTAAGCTAGAGGTGAGGGAAGCTTGGGGTAGAGTTAAGAGAAGAAATAGGAATAAACTGGGGGTAGGAGGTGTGACTGTAGATAGCGGCTAGCAGATGAGAGGGACAGTTGGTAGTAGGGAACGAGATTAGAGCGTGTAAACTAAAAGGTGGGAGCTAGGGTAAAGGTATAGATGCCCAAAGCAATGGCAACAAGGTGGGAGTAACAAGGGTGCCAAAGTTCCAAACGCAAACCAGTAACTGTGCTATCCATAATAGGTGTGCATGGGACTCTTTTCATTTTATGCAATTATGTTACTTATGCCTCTAGGTAAAGTGCAAGGAGAAGGAGGCTACTGAGGTGGAAGAGGGTAGGCGATGTAGACAGGGCCAGAAAAGGAATTTTAAAAAAGAAGACTATTGATAAGCACCACTGCACATAATGTCAAAGCTCCCTATGTCACAAGTCACATTATGAAAGTAGTTCAAGATATTTAGTCCAAGGTGGTTGTGCTGCAGGCTTTGAATGCTGGTACAGATTCAACACAAGACAATGCAGGTTATTTCAAAACTGAGACATTTTATGCATATCACTGGAACATAGTCTACTGGAGCACTTTTGGGGTAATGTAAAATCAAATTTGCATCTCATTTAAGGTAATTTAACTTCTGTACCTGAATCTTTTCATAAGATGATTGCCAGTGTGTCACACATGACAATGAGAGCTACCTAGGAATGTGGTCTGGAGGTTTCTTTGAAATCAGGAGACTAATCTCAGCTTTCAGATTATATTTTCAAATACTTTATTCCACTGTGTCTCACTTTCCTTCATGTGCCAAAATCTTAAAAACTAAGAAAGCATGATAATTAAAGAACAATTGACCAGTTCTCTTGTTACCAGTGCCAGTTTATTTTTCTTATTTAGGTGTTTTTTTCTGAAGAATTATCTAATTGGCATTACAATATTTTAGTAGTTATTGGCTGCATTCAGTTACATAGAAAGAAATGTCTCTGAAAGTTAGGTTTTCCCCCACAATCATCTTTGATTTGACTTTCCTGTACCAAATGGCCACAGATACCTGGAGTACGCATGTGCAAGTGAGGTATGAGAGTCCCCAGGAGAACCCAAAAAATTTCTAACCCAACAACTTCCCCTCCACATCCATCCCAAGCTGCAACCAGACAAACACCCAAGCCACTCTCAACAAAATCCCCAGTGCCCATGTTCCACCTCCTACCCCACACACCCTCCTGAAAGCATCGTGACATGAAAGAGGAAAGAGAAACAACTAAAATTCTTATTTTGACACAAGATCTGTGAACAAAAATCCCTTCTACATTTTTTGGTCTACTGTCAGAAACCACTGTAGATGTCATCTTTATTACAGAATCATGGCTCAGCGAAGACTTTGCACCCAGATGCCACAAAGCCATCTCACCACAATTTTGCTTCATCAACAAAATCGCATTGGCAGAATTGGAGAAGGCCTAGCTGTCATCCATACCAAACTGCTCTACAAATAACACATATTGAAATTCACACCATGGACTGCTGAGAATCCTTGATTCTAAGATGTCGATGTCAGCTCACTCCTACTATCACTTACTGTTTCTTCCTAGTATACAGACCCCCACCCAGCAATGCAAACTTTAAAGATGTCTTACTAGATACAGTTACCAAACCCCATGTCAACCATCAACACCTATACATTCTGGCAGACATTAACAAATGGTTTAACAAGAAGAATCTAACCATAGCTCTAACAACCAACCTTGGGACCTTCAACATATTGCGCCTGGCTCATCTGCCTGGTAAGCTGGTTGGCCACGACAGCGTCACCTTCAAGATCAATACACCCATCATCACCTATCATTGACAACAATTAAGAAAACCTAAACCAACAACAAACCCTCATACAGACAATGGAAAAAACTAGACGTCCACAAACTCAACTCCCATCTCAAGGCATACACACCTTCTACAAGTGCACCTCCAAAAATCTTTAAAGATATCCTTGACATAACCTGTGCAAGGGAGGTAGCTAGACGCTTACTCTATAAGTCAGTCAAACTAGGTTCATTCCCACAAAAGCTGAAAACTTCCTACATTAGACTACTCTTCATAAAGAAAAACCTTAACCAATCTGACCCAGCCAACTAATGCATATATCAAATTGACCATTCTAGGAAAAATATGTGAAAGAGCAGTTGTAATAAATCAAGTTTTGGTAGAAGGGGCGTAATCCCCACTCAGGCAATAACCACCATCTTCGTCGGGAAGAACCACAAAAGTCAGGAACTTATCCTGTGCTTCACCCTCTCATAGCTTGACACAAAGCAGTCATGCTTCACTTAGAGGCAATGTGCAAAATATTTATGCAGCACACTAACAGTAATAAAGTGAAGTTGCAACACAAGAAAAATCCCAGACCATTTAAAAAACAAAGCAATAGAGTAACGTTTAATAAATACAATGATACCAGAATGAAAAAAATCCAATTAGCAAAACCAGAGATATTCAGATTTGAAATTGTATGTAAATATAGTGCCTAAAAGCACAAAGCACCACTCGCGGTCATCTGGCATGCTAGACCAGGGGAAAGTCACAAGTTCCGGCAAACCACAATGGAATGCGGGCTAGACAGAGGGACTAGGTTAGTCCTGTTGAAAGAGTTAACTTCTCAAAACCTGGTGCAGTAGAGGAGGACACGAGGAGCAGGGAGAACATCAGGGATGGTTGTTGCTCTAGCATGAAAAGCAGAACCGGCAGCGCGGGCTGTAGTCATTGGAGTGCCAAGACCCGGTTGGGTGTCACAGACAGTCGTTGCAGTTTCTTCGCATTGGCATTCACTTTGGGCTGTCGTTGCTGTAGCGCAAAATGCAGGTCTCATGTTGCTGGTCGTTGTCGGTAACAGAGCCTCAGTGCGAAGGGGCACGTTCGTGGGCGTGAAGAATCTGAACTTCAGGATTTCATTTTTTCATCTTGGGAACAGCAAAGACTTATGCCAGCCAAGAGCCCGGGACCTGGGAGGGTATTCCTTGGGGATCAGGAACTCACATCACTAGAGGCCTGCAGTGAACAGGCAGATCCAGTTGCAACAGGTCAGCTGGGCAGTTAGCTGCATGGAGGCCTCTGGAGTGTGAAATGTCCCCATAGCTCCAACAGACGGGTCACTAACTCACCCTTGAAGTCATTCAGTTTAGCTGGGATGAAGGTAAGAAGGTCCAGTCTTCCTTTGCAGACAGCAGGGCAATCCTCTGGTAGCAGGGCAGTCCTTCTTCTGTAATGTCAACAGGTCCTGGAGTGTTCTTATGAGTGGATCCGGGGGTCCAATATTTATACCTGGTGCCAGCCTTTGTGTGCAGGAGGACACCCTACCCTGCACCAATATTTGGTTCTGGAATGATCTTTCTCACCACTATCAAGACTCTAAGACATCTGGAGTGGCAAAAGACATTACTGGCCTGGTGTCCGATTCCTTTGTGTGTGTGTGTGTGTGAGACAGAGTCTTATGAAGTGCAAGTGGGGCTGGGTACTGCTCCTCCCAGTCCTCCTTGAAGTATAGCCAATCCTGTTCATACCTAATCCCCCTTTGTGTCTCTATCTGGAAGGAATACACACATCCCAACGGTAGAGCCATTCACGTGACCTAGGACATTGACAGAAAGCACAAATGCTTAGGACAAGGAAATGACAAAAGAAAATGCTAACTTTCTAAAAGTTTATAAATAAGCAAGACTTGGCTCATCTAAATACCTGGACAGGACCACTACAATAGTATCAAACAAACAGAGTGTCTAGATAGATAATCCCAAATTCAATACGGCTTTAGACAGACAATTCTAAAGTCGACGTGCTTTATTTCACTTAGCTTGTTCAGAGACCAAAATTATACCATTCTTTTCATGTCATGAAATGGGTAACACGTCATTTAGGGAGAGAGGTTATCCCTACAAACTACTGAAACACTCCTTGAAAAGAGCCTGGTGCACACCCAGGGAACATCTTCTCACCAAAAAACACAAACCTCCTACTGACCGCATTGTTTGCGTTTCAACATTTGGACCTCACACCCATCCCATGAAGATAATCATCCGCACCAACTGGAATTTGAAGGAGGGAGCTATTCCGAACATCGGGCCCCCACCGTTTGCATTAAAAAAGAACCAGAGCATTGGTCAACAAATCACCAGCTCTTCTGTAACACCTAAATAACCAGACATGTTATGCACCATGCTCAATGTACAGCCCATACAAGGGCACCGCAAGTTTGGGACGTGCTCAGTGTGCAATTCCACCATAGAAGGTACACTCTTTACTGATGGGCAAAGACACTGGCGCCACAATTAATTTACAAACTGCAAATAAAAAATGTAGTGTACTCCATTATATGTCCCTGCAAAAAACATACATAGGAAAAACCAGCCAAGAAGTGCGGCAACGAATTGTCCAGCACCATTCCAGGCTGAAGAACAAGATTCTCACCACACCGATGGTTGAACATTTTGATACTTTAAAACATACACCAAATGACTTCAGTTGGACAGTTCTAGCTGTCATGAAAGCAAATTCAAGAGGTGGTGACCCGGAAGCACTCTTAGCTCAAAAAGAAGCATTTCTCATCATGAAATTCGATACAGCCCTCCACGGATTAAACAAGTCATCTGAAATTGCTAAATTATAAATTCTACCAGTCTAAGGCTGTTGCAGCTCCAGCATTCAACCTTCCACACTACGTGTACCATAATGCACCTGGGCTCAGAGCAACTAGGAATCCATTTCGGGTTTTATATATAGTCGATCCAAGTCCGCCTCCTCGATCTGTGTCTCACAGGGATCAGTGTGGCGTCTTGAACTGCAGTGCTCAACCTTCTGGGAAATACAGGCAAGTGACATGCGCTGCCTTTCTTAGGCACTCAGGCTACTAATTTCCAAATTAAAGAGCCCCCAAGCAGTGCCAACCTGGCGATACAGCAAGCGCAAGGTAAGTGTTTTTTAAAATAATTTTTTCATTTTCTCTTGTCATTGTCTGTCAACTCCACCCCACCCTGCCCCACCGCCTCACTGCTCTTACCTGCACGGGCCGCATCTGTTTGGTTTGTTACTGTTCTTTGAAGTATAGGAATTAAGTAATTTCCTCAAGGTATCATTATTAGTGGATGTGGAGCTCTGTAGAAAGGAAAACTAAATTATTTGTGAATGCATAACAAGGTTGTATTTAATTTAATCTTTTAGGCAATACACTTCCAAGTGTTGGATACATAGTTTTGAGTACAGGTTGTCAGCGGGAAAGAGGGAAGTTTTGGGTAAGATTCTATGAAAGTGTTATTAACACTTTGTTGCAATTGATATTTGAGAAAATCAGAAAAGGTAACAGCTTTCATCTTGTATTTTCAGACTCAGTGTAAGCTTTGGTGGTTGTGAAATCAGAGGGGTGCCTAGTGAACATCCGTGTGGATTCCAAGTCTTCATTTGAATATCTTATATCCTCCAAATACATTTTCCCCCGCAGTCTGCTGCGACCCGGAGAGTATACATTCCTCCAGTTATAGCAGGGCATGGTAGAAACGGGAAGTTAACTTCTGGGTATTCACTTCTCGCTCTTCCAAGATCTAGCGCTTCCATTAGTTACTGGTGGTGTCTATTGTTGCACTATGGAGGAAGGGGCTTCTTTTGCAATGGTGGTCCGGAGAGTGGCTGAGGTTCTGGACCTGACGCTGCCCACAGTTGAGGTCAAGACTAACGTCTGGACAGAGGTGCTTCAGCCCAGGGTATCCAACTCAGAAATATTATTTTTTAAACTTTCTTTTCGGTTTTTCATTACAAGAACTGTATATAATACGTCACAGCATCTTTGCAGTATACAATGAGTAGAAGCTTTCACAAAGTACTTCGCAGCATGTGTTACAATACATTTATCAATATGCCGTCATTACTTTCATGACCGTTTGTGGAAGAACATCGCTGTCTGTATTTGGCCTGTGTCCACTATTTATAACTGCAGTTAGGGCCCACGGCCCTCGCCAATAGCTTATGCGTTTCATAAAAGAAAGGAACAAGTAATCTAAAACTAAAAAATGTACTAAATTTCCCTGGTTCAGTCTCATAAGAGTTCTGTGTCGTGGGCAGAAATTCGGTTGTCAAATCAATGTCTAACTGGTGCTGGAGCCAGGGGCAAGCAGTTGATTCAATCTGGTCAGCGAGATTCATGTAGACATTCCTCATGGATCCGTTGGACCAGCACTCTCATATTATTTTTCAGTGTCTAGTAAGCACTTCACCACCTTCATCCACTGTTCCGCCAATCCTCGTCAGAAATCTTACTACCTTTTAATGAAGCCATTACAGATGCTTGGGACTTGGGTCAAGCCTTGCATAGGCATTACAATGCGCAGGACCACGCTGCCATCACCCCACTCCTGGGGATCCAGCCTTCCTCTCTCAGCACCCCACTCCTGAGAGTGTGGTGGTGCAGGCATCAACCTTCTGGATAAATCCTGATGTGTTCCCTACCACACCACCAGAAAGGGAATCAAAGAGGATAGGTATCTACGGTAAGAGCCTTATCTCTTCCTCCAGCTTGGCACTGCAGTCCATGAACATCACATGTTTATTGGGCTCTTAAACCCACACGGTGTGGGATTCTGTTTGGCAAGTGCTGCCGATGGTACTGTATGAGGCTCGGGTCATACCTTCCCCAGCAATTGATGACTGGAGAGATGTGGCAAAGTTCACAATCAGATGCGTATCGGATACGAGCAACTCACTGAGCAGATTCCTTGCTTTAATTATGGCACTTTGACGTCATACCTGGCTGAGGATTACTGGCTTTTTGGGGGTGTCCAGGCATCCTTTATGGACATGCCCTTTGATGGGATTTGCCCTTTCGGCGACAAGGCGGATTCAGCTCTGCAATGACTTGAAGGCAGTAGTACCACTGCCAGGTCATTGGGTCTCACCATGACCCCGGGACAGCCACAATCTGCCTACCTCCACTTCCATGGCTAGAGCAGGGGCAATCAGCCGTGCTCATTTCACCCCAGCCACCACAACCGGCAGGGATTTCAGTCCTTTTATAGGTGTGGACGCAGTTCCCAAAACACCCGTGCGAATCCGAGCCAAATGTTGACCCAGTGCCCCCTGCAACTCAAAAGCTTCTTTAGTTTGTCCTCTTCCTACAATGGGCGCCTAGTTGGTGGCAGGATTCGGTACCATCTGCACTAGTGGTGGGAAATAAGTTGAGACTAGTGTGTGCTTCAAATTCTCCAGCGACCCCACCCCACCCCCACCCTAACCACGGTCCTCTGATCGGCTGATGGAGGGCCACCTCTCGCTTTTGTGACAGGAAATACTCACTCTTCTGACCATCGAGAGGATACCAGCATCAGAAGTACGTTGTTGTTGCTATTCCTGCTACTTTCTGGATCAGAAGAAGGATGGAGGCCTCGATCTCATATTAGACCTACACCCTCTCAACTACTTCCCGAAGAAGTACGAATTTAAGATGTCCACCTCAGCTCTGTTCTTATCTGCCCTCGACCCGGGATACTGGGTGGTAGCGTTGGACTTGCAGGAAGCCTACTGCCCTATCCTCGTCCTGTCTGACCACAGAGGGTACCTGTGGTTCATAGTAGGCCAAGAGCATTTTCAACTCTCCGTTCTCCCCTTTGGCTTCACCAGTGCCCCTCAGGTGTCCACCAGATGTTGGCAGTGGTTGCAGCACATCTGCAGAGGATAGGGATCTCAGTTGTCCTCTACCTCAACGACTGCCTTTTGAAAGCAGGATCACCCCGTGCAGTCATCTCCCACCTCCAGACTATGGTGGACCTCCTGCATTTTCTGGGGTTAAATATAAACGTGTCAAATTCACACCTGAGATGCTCCTTTTCATTTGAGCTGTTCTAGATACAGTGTAGTTTCAAGCTTATCCTCTGGAACAGCTAGTTCAGAATATTTGGGCTATGATTCCAATGTTTCAGCCTCTATCCTGGATTTTGGTAAGACTGACTGGGCCTCATTGCCTCCTGCATTCTGTTGGTAAAAGATGGATTCAAGATAGCCTGGCTGATGAGGATTATGAATCCGAAACCGGTCCCAGGATGCTTGTTTCCGGTCCATGGAAGACATGGCTTGGCAGTTCGGGTTGGACTGTTCCCATGAGGCACAGGGTCAGACTGATTTGCATATAGCCATGTCTGAAATGGGGTGGCTGAGTGGGCTAAAGAATGGTGATGGATTAAACCCAGATCAGTTGACTGGGGGTGAGTGTTTGATTTGCTCAAACGCTCCGTCCATCATCCCCTTTTGTATCGCTTTGTTCGCCCTGAGCTTGGCAGGGTATGCTCAGACGTGAGTCCCTTGCTCACTTGGCCACTGGATTCAAGATAGCCTGGCTGATGAGGATTATCAATCCGAAACCGGTCCCAGGATGCTTGTTTCCGGTCCATGGAAGACATGGCTTGGCAGTTCGGGCTGGACTGTTCCCATGAGGCACAGGGTCAGACTGATTTGCATATAGCCATGTCTGAAATGGGGTGGCTGAGTGGGCTAAAGAATGGTGATGGATTAAACCCAGATCAGTTGACTGGGGGTGAGTGTTTGATTTGCTCAAACGCTCCGTCCATCATCCCCTTTTGTATCGCTTTGTTCGCCCTAAGTGTGGCAGGGTATGCTCAGACGTGAGTCCCTTGCTCACTTGGCCACTGGATTCAAGATAGCCTGGCTGATGAGGATTATGAATCCGAAACCGGTCCCAGGATGCTTGTGTCCGGTCCATGGAAGACATGGCTTGGCAGTTCGGGCTGGACTGTTCCCATGAGGCACAGTGTCAGTCTGATTTGCATATAGCCATGTCTGAAATGGGGTGGCTGAGTGGGCTAAAGAATGGTGATGGATTAAACCCAGATCAGTTAACTGGGGGTGAGTGTTTGATTTGCTCAAACGCTCCGTCCATCATCCCCTTTTGTATCGCTTTGTTCGCCCTAAGTGTGGCAGGGTATGCTCAGACGTGAGTCCCTTGCTCACTTGGCCACTGGATTCAAGATAGCCTGGCTGATGAGGATTATCAATCCAAAACCGGTCCCAGAATGCTTGTTTCCGGTCCATGGAAGACATGGCTTGGCAGTTCGGGCTGGACTGTTCCCATGAGGCACAGGGTCAGACTGATTTGCATATAGCCATGTCTGAAATGGGGTGGCTGAGTGGGCTAAAGAATGGTGATGGATTAAACCCAGATCAGTTGACTGGGGGTGAGTGTTTGATTTGCTCAAACGCTCCGTCCATCATCCCCTTTTGTATCGCTTTGTTCGCCCTAAGTGTGGCAGGGTATGCTCAGACGTGAGTCCCTTGCTCACTTGGCCACTGGATTCAAGATAGCCTGGCTGATGAGGATTATCAATCCGAAACCGGTCCCAGGATGCTTGTTTCCGGTCCATGGAAGACATGGCTTGGCAGTTCGGGCTGGACTGTTCCCATGAGGCACAGGGTCAGACTGATTTGCATATAGCCATGTCTGAAATGGGGTGTCTGAGTGGGCTAAAGAATGGTGATGGATTAAACCCAGATCAGTTGACTGGGGGTAAGTGTTTGATTTGCTCAAACGCTCCGTCCATCATCCCCTTTTGCATCCCCTTTTGTATCAAAAGATGCCTGTTGGCATATGCAGGCTCTGCAGTGGGATTTGAAGACCCAGTGGCACAGCATCAGAGAAATCTCCCTGACCTGGTCCAGATATCGAGAAGGACTTCAAAAACCCTGTTTTCTTAATTAAAAGCTGCCGAGCTCTGACAGTAGCTACCAGCCACCATCCCAGGTTGGAAGCATCCTGGAACATATACACTTCAGAAGGCAGTTGAAAACCTGGTTATTTCCAAGATAACTACATCATCTCACAACCCTGGAATTGAACCCCGTATAAGAATCACACCTTCAAGTTCAGTCTACAGTTTATACAGATATGGAATAACCCAATTGGCACACTTTCTTTCGATATTCGGGTAAGCCCAAAATGTCTGACCTTTGGTTAGCTTGGGTATTATGTAGATGTTGCAATGTTCATTCATATATAACCTTTCTGGTCCACACTTATACGGATACCATAAAATTCAGTGGTTATCAGCCAGCTTTAGCTCAATTTCCTTACTCTCACTTAGGCATGCATGGTACAGATCTCCTCTATCTCCCAGAACAATACCAGCCAATAAACCAGCAATTGCTAACTGAACAGGCTTGGAATAGTTGTAGAGATCTGTCACATACGGCTGGCCAATCGGAGGTATGTATTCCAGTCCACCACTGTAGCACCCAACTAGCTACACTTTATGATGGCATTCAGTCGTGATAATAGTTACAGTGTCCATCTCAGCAGATTTCCTCACCATTTCTCTCTCCAAAAATGCCTGCTAAGGACCAAAACCTTAAAGCAAATGGCCAGGTGGGGGATCTTAGTGCAGTAACCAGCTAAGTAGACTATGAATACTGGAAATACCAAAAATGGACCCGTGGAGCTGCTCAAAGCTGCCAGCTTACTGAAAATCATTCACTGCACATCTCTCTCACACCTTATCATTCACCACACTTCTAAGTGCTGAGTCCCTTTACACGCTAACCGCACCTCAATTGTCGTCAAGCATAACATGGAAACACTTTCGACATAGGAGCAAAAAACAACAAAGACAACACCCTTCCAGCCACACACCCTATATGGTCTATTGTACTGTCAATGTATGCAAGCGCTTCAGTGCACCAAACAGTGAGCTCTATATAAATGATGCAAAACAATTAAAGCACTGCAAAATGGGCTTGGATTCTAAAATGGCCACAGCCGATTCTGTATATCAAATCTGGAGAAATAGTCTTTCAGTGCACTTGATGACTCTTGCTGACAGTCTTGATGGCCAGCAAAACCTAGCTTGAATAAAGACAGGAGGAAAGATCCCCTGGGACCCTTATTTGGCAACAAGGAGCACTCACAAGCGGATGTATGACGTTACAACGCATGCTTTTACATCGCATGCCTTTACAACGCGGTTTTTACATCGCATACCATTACAACGCATAGCGCTTTTGGGTGTTGGATAGTGAATAGTTTAATTTACTATTCCAACTCCAGTCCCCGTGGACACCAGGGAAGGTTATTGGATAGTAAATTAACCTATTTCCTATCCTAGAGCGCCCCCCAACGCAATGCGTTGTAATAGTTTGCGTTGTAATGACCGCGTTGTAATGGTAGTGCATTGTAAAAGTTTCGTTGTAAGTGATGTTTACCCTCACAAGCATATCCGTGGATTAAGCATTCATTTGTTGCCATCAGGCAATGGATTGTCATGCTATAAATATTTGACTGCACACCCATAGTGCTTGAAAACAATATACTGGACGTGTTCCTGTTGCTACTGACGCAGCCAGTGTCCAGAAAGTAAGAGTGCCAAAGCACTTCAAGTACTAAACACAGGCTCCCAGGCCCCTAATGAGTGCTCTCAATTGTCAAACTGCCACAGGCACTTCATCTGCATGGATCATGAGACCAAAAGAGCAAAGAGGATTTCTGTCCAGGTATTACCTCATCACTGATCATTGCTGCTGTCTGGCAAAACTCAAGCACCTCTCTCCACCTTTTTGGTTAGACTTAAACACTGATTCTGTAACTCACCTAGCCCTCTTGCACTTAGCACCTCCCATTCTGGACCACCTTTGAATATTCTGCCCTCTTCCTTTCAACAGCCTTTTTTAGCTTGCACTATTTGTACCATCGCAAGCCTGTAGGAAGGCACATCTCAACAACAACATTTGGGGTAAGTTGCCAACATGCTCTCTATTGAGATGCTTTTCTTCTTGCCCAAACCATTTCATGTAAACCGGCTGTGGAACAACTTCACGTAAACCGGACTTCCACCATCATTCCTGCAGGTCAGAAAGTAAATGATAAACCACGGAACCAAGACAAAGGATGTTTGTCCGAAGGATAGATTTCTCTTAACCCTCAGACCATGTAGATTGCATGAGGGGAAACAGACAAGGATCTCACCAGCCCAATGGACGGGTCTGTGTGGAGACTGCTACAGACCTAGACTCCTCGCAGGATGATTATTTAAGTGCCTGCCCACTTAGTTCAGACAAGTCAGTAAATAAAATAGTGGTGTATTTACAAATCTGTATCATACACTAACTTGAAGTATGAAAAGTGACTCGCAATGGCAGTAATAATAAGTAGCACACTAGCATTAGCATAGGCGATTATTAGAACAGTGTATGCAAAAAAGAAACCTAACATTTTAGAACACAAGGAATTCCACTGTATTTCTAGCTGATCTTTCGAAAGTTACCCAGATCCCTTATTAAATGTCCTCTGGCTAGTCTGATACGAGCACAGCTGTGGTGTATACAGGCATCTGAGTTCATAGGCTTATCGCTTGGGTGTAGTTAAGAGTACTGTTGGGCTTAGAATAGCCCTCTCAACCGTGCAGCCAAAACAAGAGCTTTTTTACAGTCTTTAACTCAATTCTTCTTATTGTATGCATTGGGATACTAGAAAAGCATGTGTAAGGCATTGAGAACGCAGCGATGTAGACTACTAACTGTTACCAAATTAAACTATTAATACTAACAGACATTTATTTATATGTATACGCATATACACATATCTATATATAGATTATATATATATCACACACACATATATATCACACACATATATATCACACACACACACACACCGCTTGACTATGCAGACAACATCCTGGATGTGGAGCCCTTAGAAGCGATTCAGCTGGAACTTGATATGGAGGAGGATGGACCAGTCACTGAATGGTTTTATGATCACCAGCCACTGAGAGACAACAGGAAGTTTGTGAATGGGTCGACTTACCAGCGCTGGCAGTTTACACTTCCTATGATGTCAACCCTCTATAGGTTGGCCAATCAGCTTCTCACAGACTTAGTGGATGATAACTACTTCTACTTGTTTGAGCTAAAGGCTTTTTTCACCTCTAAAGCCCTGAACATGGCCATCCCCGGAGGACCCAAGTTTGAGCCACTGGTTCGTGATATTAACCTGCAAGATGAAGATTGGAATGAGTTCAATGATATCAACAAAATCATCATCAGACAGCCAATCAGAACAGAGTACAAGATTGCTTTCCCATATCTGTACAATAACTTGCCTCATCATGTGCACTTGACTTGGTACCACACCCCAAATGTAGTCTTCATCAAAACAGAGGATCCTGATCTCCCAGCATTCTACTTTGACCCCCTCATCATCCCAATCTCACATCGACATTCAGTCAAGAGCCAGGAACCACTGCCAGATGATGACGAAGAGTTTGAATTGCCAGAATATGTGGAACCCTTTCTTAAAGATACACCTTTGTATACTGACAATACAGCCAATGGAATCGCTCTTCTCTGGGCCCCTCGCCCCTTCAACTTGAGGTCTGGCAGGACACGAAGAGCTGTGGACATTCCTTTGGTGAAGAACTGGTAAGGGTGCTGTGCTTTAACTAAGAACCCCAGCCATTCTTGAGGTGGGCGGTAGTTGCTTGAATTAGGTCAAGATTGTGGGGCCATCTGAAACTTAATGATTCGAGATGTGGGATTAGTTTGCCTTATTTTGCACATGTCCAAATCCCATCCACTTCCAAAACAGAAGCAAATATTGGTTATAAGGCTGTACACCTGAGCTCACCCGGTTACCTCACCCAGAAGCTGACAATCTCTGGCGGCTCTAGAGGCACAAACAATCTTCTGCTAAAACCTCGAAGATTCCGGAAGGAAAAAACTTATGAACGCTCCTTCTCAGGAATGGCACCCAGGATCTGGAACTCACTCCCTCCTGAAACTAGACTCATCCCCTCCATCACACTGTTTAGGAAAGAAGTAAAAGCTATCCTCATGGCTAAACACACTTGATCTATTAACGTGGATTTCTAAAGTCTCTGCACCGATCTGTATTATCTACGATCCCTCGATTATTCGTATTACTTGCATTATTGAATTGTTAAATTGTTGAATTGCTTACACCTATTTTTTACTATCTGCCTTATTGATGTACCTGTTTTACTATGCCCCCCCATGTACATACCCCACCTATACCTACAACTATGCTGTACCTAAGGGCCTGTTATTCACTCTCCTGGTGTTATTCTATGCCTTGTAAAGCGCTCTGATATCTGCAAAGATCTTGTTTGCGCTATATAAAACTTTCAAAATAAATAAAATAAAACATACATTTCACTCTCTCTCTACACACACACACAGACACACATATGTATACACACACTGGAAAAAGCCCAGTTAAAAAATTGTTGTGGTTCTGACTCAAGCACATAAACACAATGAAACTCTCAGTTATGGGTTCCAATGCACACACACCATAACGGACACCACCCACCACATTGCTTTTTTGATGGCTATTTAGTTTTTTCATGCCGTTGACTAATTGGTGTTTTGAGTTGCGAGTTGTGCTATATGTGCATTGGAAACTATAACTGGCAAATTTCAGTGTTTTCAAATGTCTGAGCCAGAAACATAATCCATTTTCAACCGTGTTTTTTCAGTATTTCATTGTCTTTTTTTGGGGGGATACATTTATTTTGCTATCTGTCCTGCCCCTACCCGACGGTGGGCTGCCATCCACTGCTATGCGCAACCTCTGGCCATGCATAGGGCAGACTATGCGCAGGGCCTGGCCTGCATCAACTCACTGCAGGCTCCTCCAATCAGATGAACAAATCCTAAATGTAGAGCTAAGCAAAAGTATTAGCCCCTTAAAAACTGCTCTGTAACGTTTTTAAAAGCTAATATCTCAAAGACATTCAATATGCTTTCTGAGTAAAGTACTACTTTCATTCCAAGTTTTGGGTAAATCCGTAGAGTTGTTCGGTCTGTAGATATTAGCTACATTTCTTATCGGAGCTAAAATGAGAAAACATTTATTTTTTCATCCCCTTTTTAGCTTTTTTTTCCCCATGGACAGTTCTTCACAAAACCTTCCATGCCGAAACTTGGCTGACTGTTTTTTATCGGAGCGAGCACACTAGGCGTTGGGGCTGAGGCCCCCAACGGAGGCCCATTCTGGCACAATAATTGCTTGTTTTCTGAACTACCGATAGTGGGATTCCATCCTAAAGGCCTCGAGATCACATAAACTCATGGGGCTTATTTATGAGCCCATGCCTCACTTTTACGCTGCTGGTGCGTCACTTTTTGTGACGCACCAGCAGTGTAAAAAATGTGCCATGTTGCGTCATATTTACAAAGTGACGCATCTAGGGAGATGCGTCACTCTGTAAACCCCTGTGCTACATTATACCTGCGCCAGGTATAATGTATGCAGGGGGGGTGTTCCCACGCAAGATAGTGTCGTAGAAGTGACGCAGTGAAATCTACCAGATTTCACTGCGCCACTTCTAGGACTCAAATGCGTCAAAATCTTACACCTGCCTCACAGCAGGCGTAAGACTGACGCAGGCCCCTTCACATGGGGCTTGCCCCATGTGAAAGGACGCATTGCTGGAGTTGCGTCACTTTTGTGACACACTCCAGCAATGCGTCACTTTTGCACTTACAGATACGTCAGAAATACTGACGAATCTGTAACTCCTTGCGACATGATGCGTCATACTGTAAATATGACGCATCATTTGTGTCGCAAGGAGGACGTAATGAAAAGTGACGCATCGCTGTTTTCACGCAGCGATGCGTCACTTTTCATAAATGAGGCCCATTGTCTTCCCCTACTACTCTTGCCTCATTCAGCAGCAGCACCGCACCTTTGACCAGGGTAAACAAAAACGAAGCGCTATGGGCCTGCGCTACATGCTTCTGTACCCTGTGGTGGTGAAGGTCTCTTCAGTGAGAAAGCAGACTTCTTCGACTCCCTGGAACAAGCCTGCACTTGGGTGGAAACACGACCTGTGCTTCACGTTGGACCCAACGGAGCAGACCGAAGATGAGCAAATCTCGGCATCAGTGTTGGAAGACTCAAATCGCCGAGAGTGCAGATGCCCAAGACCATGCTCTGGTAAGGAACAAGTGATGGGTCACGGTCTAGGAGCGACAAGGAACAGCCCTCAGGCAGCGTTTCCTCCAATCACGATGCAGAGCCACAACTTAGTGAACTGGTGGCTGCCTCATCACCATCATGCGGGATATCGTTAGGACCAGGCCACATATCCCTGCCTCACACAACTGGAGGGAGCACTGCACCTACAATGATAAAGAAGCCACTGTAGGGCACTCCGCCATCATCACTGCCAGGCCCGATGCTCAACCCCCCCACGCTCTTGGCTCTTCCCTTGGCGCCCGTATCCTTGCTGGACCGACAGACTGCCTATCACGAGGCCCTGCATGTGAGGGGATAAGTACACTGTTTTTTGAAGGACTGAGATAGACGCTAGCATCTGCACCCCACTTGGTGGCCGCAGCTCACCCACGTTCTCTTTACCCCTTACTTGATTCCTTTTCCTTTTTTCACTCTTGTTAACTCTTATATGGCTTATTTTCACCAATCATAAAGCTTTTTGCTTTTCATGGTGACGGATATTTCTGGGGTGAAGGGTGGGGCAGGGGTTGTTGAGAGGTTGCGTGTTGTTTGCATGTGTTAGCCTTTCCACATATGTCACAGACACATATAAAACTTCTTCTGAACTAAATCTACCAGGGATACTGGAGGTTAATTTTTCAAGTGACAGATTAGCTGCATACAGAATGCTATCAGGGAATGTTAGCGTTATGAATGACAATACAAATCAGGGAACAGCCATGCATTATGTCAAGCAACATGCCCCAGCTATACTTTTTCTCCAGGAGGCACATCATTTAGGCACATGATGCGCCTTCATGGGCAGTTATGGATACCACCAAGTTTACCACTCTGGCTTCACCCGTGGTTCCGGGGAGTTGTGATTCTTCTTAGGAAGTCCTTCTCCTTAGAGGCAAGCGCAACATACACTGATAACTTAGGCCGTTATCTTGCCATTACAGGCTGGATGGATTGCCAACCCCTTACACTTGTTAGCATCTTCACCCCTTCAATTTTAGAAAAGTCGACCCTCTCCGCTCTGACCCACATACTGGCAGACTAACTTGCAGGCAGAACGATTGTAGGAGGGAACTTTAATGACATGCAAGAACCACAGCATGACCGCAACCTGAATTGTCTCTTCCACTAGACATACACAATTTTCTCAGTGGGCTACTCCTCTTGGTCTGGTTGCCCTATGGCACTGACAATACACATTATACACGCAATACACTTACTATTCTCCTCACCACGGGTCGTCCTCAAGGATAAATTAATTTTCTTGTTTTGAGGAACACACTGCAGACAGTGGGAGACATCCGCATTCTGCTACGTGGAGTGTCCAACCACTCTCCAATTGAGTTGAGCGTGCCAACTGCCCAGGGAAGGCTTCATGGGCTGTGGCAACTTAACGCATGGTGGTTGCGGGATTATGCCCTAGTGGACTGCCTCCATACTCACATTGCTAATTACTTTCTCCTTAACACCAACTCATTGTCCTCCATCACACTCTGGGAGGGGAGATGCAATTTCTTCTACCAAGGCCAAGTCGCAGTTCCGGGAGGTATTGGACCTGGAGGGCTGCACTGTGGCCCTTGAGAAACTGTTGGACGTCTCTCCTGATACAGCCATGACCTGAGCACTCTCACTTGCTAGAGCTAAACTGAAGTAAAGAATGCTTGACCCCGCCCACACAGGATGGATGGCGTCCTACAGTAGAGTTTGTAAGGTGGGCGATAAGGCGGGCAAGCTTTTATACTTAGACAATAAGGACCAAATAAATAGAACGATCCCCTCTGTTTAGGCTGAAGTTGGTAGGCTGATAAATGCATCAGTAGGCATTGCGGCGGCATTCGCCTCTTACTACAATATACTATACTCCTGTAGATAACCCTGACCGCAGAACATGCAATTCCAGTCGTTTACGACTTACTTATGCTCAAGTTGTCACCCGATAGCAAATCCATGTTGGACGCATCTAACACAGTTGAGGAAATAAGCCCTCTGGAAGAACCCTCGTCCCAATGGCCGACCTGTGGAGTACTTAAAAAAGTTCTCCTCTTTGTTGGCCCCACACCATCACAGTATGTTCGGTGAGGTCTTTACGACTGGTTCTCTTTTGCTAGGAACCACTGTCGCAGTCTTACTTAAACCTAATAAATTGGTGCATGACTGTTCTTCTTAGCATCCTTTGTGGCTCATTAATATTGAATACAGAATACTAGCTAAAATACTTGTGATTCGCCTCGCAGGGGTGGTGTTCTTTGGTTCACTGCAGCCAGAGTGGGCTCATCCCTGGTCAAAGCATCATGCGCTGCTTGAGACGTCTCTACTTAGTCCTCACACTGATACATGAGATCGATAACTGACTTTGATTTTTTCAGTAAACATGTACATAGTCAGCTATATAGTTTAGTATATATTATTACTATTCTTGAGTGTGAGTATGGGGAGGGGCCATGAATCATGAGAAAAACCTCAGGTGAGTCATGATGGTCATGATGCTCCTCTCCTCCCTCAGCAATGGGAATAAATAGCATATTTACTCTCCATATCTACATATACGGTTTATGCCATGGTATTTTTGAATCTTGTTTAAACAAAAGATATTTAACCAAAACCAGGATGCAAAGGGTTAATTGTATGCAGTAAGGTAGAATGTTGATCTAGTTCCATTCAGCAGTCAGTTTTTTTTGTATTGGAGAGCAAAGATTCTTTGGGGGAAAAAGTCCCTTTTTTGACCCGTCCCTTTTTTTCCCCCTTTTTATGCCGAATCCAACATCATCAAAGTTAATAAGAAATTAAAAACTGTAAATGGTGTCGCTTTTCCCCAGCACATACTTTCATATGATATGGCGATCCCCCCGTGTGTAGGACTACTGGTGCAGAGTGTGTAGTGCGCTGGGAGCAGTGGTGGGGAGGTCATTAAATCTGGGCAAAAAAGGAAGCTGAGCTTAACCAGGCAGTCATTAGAGACTACTTGTCTTGCACCCGTGGTTTGACAATCCCATGGTTAAAATACATCAAAGACTCCTTTTTAGCTCCGAGTTGTGTATATTTATTCGAGCAACCTGAGCCCATTGTGAAAAAAGATAAATCCTGGGTCCAGGATAACTTCACTAAGTATAGACTGGCTAATATGGAGATAGTGGAAGTGGCCAAAACCCTGGTTAGAGATTATTGTATTATCCAGACGGCTATTTACTCTATGTGACAAATGTGTATCAGAGAACATTACTAGCTAGATTTAGGCGGAGAAGTGGAGAAGTGTGGCTCACTGGTTAGAGGCGGCAGACCCGTAAGCAGAGAACGGCCCGGGACCAGGGTTCGATTCCCGACGCGGCAGGGTCGTGGACCAGGGTCAGCGGACTCGATAATTCTCGCCTCGGTGCCTACTCTAGTCAGAAACCACACTCGGCAACTCTGGGCATCAGCTTGCCTCATCTTCACAACGGCCCCCCAGGCCGCCGGGGATGCTTGGTCGCACCTTAGAGATACCCATCAGGGACCATCTCTCAGGGTGAGCCAGGACGGGTTCCCCAGCGGTCGAAGCGTGGAGATACTCCTCCGGGAGTCGATTCCTAGCGCTATATAAACCTGCAATTAAATTAGGCGGGGGTCCATACAATGGCTGCTATGTTTCCCATTAAGACAATACTCCACCGCAGACATCGGCACTTGCCCATGTGATGAGCAATCAAATCAATCCTTGTTGCATTTTGTTTTCTTTTGTTTTTATTATTTACCATTCACAAGGAGGTTTTGATTACCACTGTTGCGTAGGTATAAATTCTCTACGTGCAAAGTTGCCCAATTCTTTTTACAGCAACTTAATGACTATGACACATGTTACTTACTTGCTTGCTTTTTGAAGAGCATTTTAACACAAATGAGGAGTATGCTGTTTTAAATATAGGGCTTGTATATATAACTAGCAGCCCGTCCCGACGTTGTCCGGGTATGAAACAGAATGTGTGCAATGTGTGTAATAGGCAAGGGAAATTTATTTTAAAATCTCGCGGTAGAGAACATTTTTAGCATGAAGTGTCACAATAGTTAGGCATGTGTGTGCAGATACTGTGTGTACCTCGGAGTAAGAAGTATTAGCGGATGTCTCTAGTGTGTATGTACTCCACTTCCATAGGTAAGCGTGTGTGAAAGTGCATTCAGTGTAAATTTCGTGTCCCCGCAGGCACGCTGAATCGCGTCATCCCCCGCTTAAGGCCCGGCTCCAGTTTTGTTTGATGTTATGCTTGTGGTGTAAAGTCGTTGATGCAGAGAGTTGAGTGGGTGACAGCGCGCACTGGAGACGCTGCGCGTGTGGAAAAGTGCAGTCAGTTCAAAGGTTAGTGTCCCAGCAGTCGCGCTTAGTCGCGTCATCCTCCGCCTGGGCCCGGCTCCAGCCCTGGTTGATGTTGTGCGCCTGGTGTCAATTCGTTTATGCAGAGAGTTGAGTCTGTGACAGCGCGCAGGAGACGCTGCAGTTAGTGTCCCTGCAGGCACGGTCCTTTATGCAGAGAGTTGACTGGCTGACAGCGCTCAGGATACTGTGCAGTTATTGTCCCCGCAGGCACGATCAGTCACGTCTGCCCCCGCCTAAGCCCCGGCAATTGCCGCGCCCATTGGCCAGGCCCCAAGGCACGCTTTTTTTTTGGGGATGTGCCGCGTTATTGTTGCCGCGCAATTGCAATTGCCGCACCCATTGGCCTTGTTCACGCCCCCAGCACACGCCCCCAGAACAACGCACACGTTTAAGGAACGCTTTTTTTGTCGTCATGCCGCGCACGCCCACGCCCACAAGGGACTACTTTGCTGGTAAGGTTCTTTTACCTTTCAAATGTATATGGTTGGCATCTGTATAGCCTATGTCCTTCTGCTGCAACTGCCCTTTCCAATGCTGTATTGGGTGTTGTGATTGGTGCTGTGGTTCCTGAGATTACCCGCCTCAAAGGTTTGGGCTCTCTCTTTATAATATAAGTATAGATTGCACTTTGAGCTGCTGGTCTTCTACTATGATGATGAACTTTGATTTATGGATCTTAAACTCCCCAGAGTTGATGGTTTGCAACGAAAGTTTGCAAGGAGGTCCATACTAATCTAATATGAATATATTGATAGTGAGTCTATTTGTATTATATGCTGCTATTTACTTAAGCCGCTTAAATATTATTATTATTAGCACTTGTAGAGTACATGGCTACCCATAGGCATTCCGGCATTGAAAGTACTGCACAGAATACTTAACGGGGTAAATACACTGTTACTAAGTTATGTTTTGAAAAAGCCAGGTTTTAAGCCCTTTCCTAAAGGGAAGCAACCGGCTTTCAGAGCGCAAGGGGTGGGCATTCCAGAGTAAAGCACCCTTGTAGGAGAAGGAACGTCCTCTAAATCTTTCCCTCCTGATACGAGGAACAATAGCTAGATGAGCAGTGGAGGAGCGCAATTTTCTTTGAGGGGAATAGAAAGAAAGCCAGGATTGAGAGATCACAGATCCAATGCCCCACAATGCCTTGTGGGCAATGCAAAGAGACTTAAACCTAATTCTCTCAACCACAGGGAGCCAGTACATGGAATTCAAGGCTTGTCAGGCAGATTGATGTCTTAGGATGTGGAGCAACAACCTGGCTCTATAATTTTGGACCACCTCAAGTTTCCCAATTTTGGTGCTCCCAAGTAAAGGGAGTTACCCTAATCCATTCCGAATCGAATAAGGGCCTGGGCCATCAGTCTCCTGGCAGTAAAGGGGAGGAGAGGAAGTATATTCTGAAGCATTCTGAGAAGACCATAGCAGGTGGCAGCAAGCTTCACTACCTGATGGTCACATTTAAAGGACTTATCTAGCCATAAGACAAGGCTCTTGATGGTGTTTTTAGGTGGAGGAGGAGGACCTAAGCAGCTTGGCCAGTCCAATTTCCCACCCGGATTTTGATTGTTGCCCAGGAGCATAAACTCTGTGTTGTCTCCTTTAAGTTTGAGACAAGAGTGTTCCATCCACTTAGCCACCCTACCAAGGCAGAGCTCCTAGGAAGGTGGGAGCGGTTTTGGATTTGATTCAGAGAGAGTATCAATTGCGTGTCATCAGCATAAGTGACTATAGAGATACCAAATGGTAGGACAATGTCTGCCAGTGGCCTCATCTAAAGGTTAAAAAGTGTCGGGCTCAAAGATAAGCCCTGAGGCACCCCAACTTAAGTGGCAGGCTGTCAAAGAGACATCCATCTTCAAAAACCTGAGAAGACTTTTCTTCCAGGAAAGATTTAAGCCATGCAAGAGCACTCCCCGAGACTTCCAAGTTTATTAGTCTTTTCACAAGAATGTTGTGATTTACTGTGTCAAACTCTGAGCTCAGATCCAGCAATATGATGGCAACAGATCCTTCTTGGTAGAGTAAACTTTTGGATTCTTCAACCACTGCTAAAATAACGGTCTCTGTGCCATGGCGGGGTCTAAATCCCATCTAGGTAGAGTGGAGTAAATTATGACTTCCTAGAAGTTCTGAGACAATTTGGTTGACATATTTTTCCGATATCTTGCTTATCAATGGGGGGAGAGAAATGGGACAGTAGTTAGCTAACATCAAAGGGTCCAGGTTCTGCTTTTTCAACAATGTTTTGATCATATCGTGTTTCCAGGCCATAGGGACACAGCCAGAGGTGACAGAAAGATTTATCACTTCGAGCACTGCGCATGAAATATCAAATCAATGACTTTGGCTAAGATGTGAGGGTGGGCCGGTCAGACGGGGAGCCTGACTTGACATGGTGAAAAATCTCTGAGAGCTTGTTTAAGTCCAAGTTAGGAAATTCCATATGTCTAATATCAGTGGGGAGCAGGTGAGCGTTTTCGTACATGGACGAGACTGAGGGGGTGAATTTTCTTATGGAAACAGCTGGCTAAGTCACTGCACCTTATAGGTTGCGATACTAACTTAATGCCAGCAGAAGGTGGGTTAAGTAAAGTTTTGGCAATACAAAAAATTTCCAGTGGAGAGTTAGCTGCGATGTTAATTTTTTCTTCAAAATAAAGTGCTTGTCCTTTTATGATTTTTGCTTTATAGATATTAATGGCATCTCTATAATTCTGCTTGCTTGATTCTCCATAATCTTTCCTTCATGGTCTCCCTCTTCATTTGCAATTTTGTTTCAATTCATTCAGCTTGGAAGTATAGCAAGGTGAAGTTTTTTCCTTAGCTCGTCCTATAAAGGTTTTTGGAGGGCTGACCTGATCCAGGGAAGAGATAATCCAACAAGACAAATTATCAGAGGCAGAGGTAGGATTTTTAACTAGGGAGGGTCTGAGGTCGGCAGGAGATTGTTTCCAATGCTCCAGTGACAGTCTAGACCACATACAGTCCTTACCACATGTAGGATTGTGCCAACACAATAACATCCCCCAGAGGCGTAGCTAGAGCTTCTGGCGCCCGGGGCTATCCCCCAGATTGCCGCCCATGGCAGGTAGCGGCGGGGAGGGTGGATCTGGGGAAAAATTTTGGCGAGCAGCAGGGGTGGATTGGCAGGGTTTAAGTTACAACACCACTCTCTACTCCACTGCATAAGAAAGGGTGTGAAACTGCGGCATAAGCCTAGAGCAAACCTCGAAGGTCAAGTCTCAGTTGATGAAGGCCCACCAGCACTAAAATGGTAGCTAAATGCATAAGTAAATGTATCCCTATCTTCCCTTCCTCCTCTTACACCTCTCCATACTGACCTGCTGCTACAAGACCACAGCAGTAAAACCACCCGCTAGACATCAAGCACAACACCAAAACAACTCCCACATAGGTCACACTCTACACCCACAGTCTACCAAACAATGACAGTATTTAGAAATATAAGCAAAGCTATAGCAATAGAACAGCTTCATTATCTCTTCCATCCATGCATCTATCTATTCATTCTTTCACCCTTCCATCCACCTACTGGCATCCACTATTTCACCTTTAGATTCTGTCATCCATTCATTCTTTCATCCATCATTCAATATTTCCCCATTCTATCCATGTATCTATCTATCCATCCATCCAATTTGCCATCCATCTATTATGCCATCCATCTGCCCATCCATACAGTCTAAAAACCAACCAACCACTCTGCCACCCATTGATCTATTCACTCTGCCATCCATTCTCTTTGCATCCATTCTCCACTCTGTTATCTTACCATCACCTCTGCCATTCATCAATCAACTGACATGCTTTCATCAATTCATTAACTCTTCCATTCATCCACTTAGCCATCCATCAGCCTACTCTTCCATCCATCCATCAATCCACTCTGTCATTCACCCTCTCTGCCATCCACTCTGCCACCCATTCACCAGCCATCCACTCTGTCACCCATCCATTCATCAACTCTTCTATCTATCCATTCAACCACCCATCCACTCTGCCATTCATTCATCCATCAATCCACCCACTCTGCTATTCAACCACCCATTCATCCACTCTGTAAAGCATCAATCCCCTCCACCATCCATCCATTCTGCCATCCATCTGCTCATCCATCCATCCATTTAGCCACTCTGCCATCCATCCTGCCATTCATTCATCAATCCATCCACTCTGCTATCCAATCATGCATTCAGTCACTTTGCCTTTAATCCATTCACGCTGCCACGCATCCATTCATTTACTTTGCCATCCATCCAATCTGCCATCCATCCATACATTCATTCACTTTGCCACCCATCTATTCACCCTGCCATCCATTCATCATCCATCCACTACGACTTCCAATTAACAGATCTTTCGCCCACTCATCCAGCCCTTTACTCTATCCTCCTTTCAGCTGTCCCTCCACCTATTCATTCACTCAACTATTCATCCATTTGTTCTGCCATCCTTTCACTTGTCCATCCACCTATCCATTCACGCACTCACCCATCCACCCATCCCTTTACTATACTTTCATGTGTCCATCCATCATCATTCACTTCTTCTTTCACCACTCATTCATCCACATATCCATTCATCCTCCTACTCCATCATCCCTACTTCCTTTTGTTCACCCTTTTCTTCCAACATTCCTTCTTTCTTTCCCTGTTCTATTTACCCAGCAGTCGGTTTTCCTTAGTGACTGTGGGAGTGCTTCCGGTTTCCACGTGAGACATGTTTGGGGTCCTTCTTGCTAGTCCACAAAATGTAATGAACTGATTTTTTGCTTAATGCGGCGCTGGGAGTGAGCCTCGCATACCAGAGCAACCACACACTTTTCAAATGTACTGTCAACTAGTATAGATGGTGATTGAACACCTTGTTATCCTCATTCTTTTATAAAACATTTCCCTCTGTATAATGTGCGTGTGATGTAAAGTCCTCGTACACCTTACAGTGGAATGAGTGGTGCTATTAACAAAAGAAATGCATGTGAGAGGGGGCTATAGACAGAAGAGGGGCACTGTTGCAGGGTGGTAGTGAGGGAATCCGTGGAGAAGGGGATCTGGGGCGGGGCAAAAAATATTGTTGCACCAGGAGCTCCAGTGCTAAAGCCAGCCCTAGCATATATATATATATATATATATATATATATATAAATTAAAAGCGTATCCGCAGGACCTGACACAGGTTTTGTACAACACACCACTAACATTTGTGTTTCCTTCCGTAGGTCTTGCACCCTTACCTCGATGAGCACAGCGTGCTGCTGGTGCAGCTGTTTGGCATGGAGGCACTTTACAAGCCAGACCCGAGTGGGCAGAGACCAGGCGTAGTGGTGCCCAGCGATGGGCAGAACCTGCAGCTCTACGTCAAGCAACAGCTCGGGTGGGCCGCTGTGCCACTGTTTGAAGGGTAAAGTACTACCCCTTTCCCTACCCCAGATATGCCAACCATGACATGCTCCGTACCCGTAACTCTCCCCATAACGTAAACGTGTTTAAGCAATGCCACAGACTGGCGAACGTCATCATGGGAAATGTGACTAGAAATGCGCGTCCATTGTTGCTTCTGCTTGCTGCCTGCGCATTGCAACAGCAAAGACGTGAAGCACAATATCATGACTGAATCACTATTTTTATTGCTTCTGTTCCAAACGCTGCCTGAATAGCTGAATGTGTTAAAATTGCTTTTCTTTTTACTCGCGCATGAATAATATGCTTTTCCCAACAGTGGGTAAATTGCTCAGTAAGTGCCCCTGCATTATGCTGCCTATAAAAGAATTGTGCGCGGCACGTCAAAGGGAGAGGAGTCAGACAGCGCCGATAGCAGCAGATGTCAATAATACCCTCCTTCAATATGGCCGCGCGTGCGTTCAAGAGCGCCATGTGACGGCAGTGCACGAGGGCCTATTATTAAACAAGCTCTCAGTCGCAGTCGATATATCAGGCTAATTATAGTCATTTTTCATTTGACATTATTTTCAGAAAGCAAAACAGCAATGCCTGTGTATGTGTCATACTTGTGTGTGTGTTAAAATCGCCTTTTTTAGTGGGAATTAAGATTACAGCGGGTAAAAATGCAATACTCAAAAGTACTAAAAGGCCTTTGTTAAGATTCTCTTCATTTGTTATTTCTTAAAATGAGTTACAAGCATCACATCATACAGCTATAAAATATTCACTCCCAATAACTCATGCAGTGTCATGATTTATGACGTGGCAAACACATTTGAGTCTGCGCCGGGCAAAGTAGTCCACACCGAAGCATATGGAGCCAGGTTTAGGTTTGCATTCGTCAGACATTTGAATAACGGGATTAACCTGTATGTATGTATTGTATTGTATTGTAATTGCATTTATATAGCGCTTACTACCCCTGACGAGGCGTCGAAGCGCTTGTTCGGCGGGTAGCACGCTACTCCGGGACCCACAGAGGATTAGTGTTAAATTAGTATAGTGAAACATGCAAGTACATTTTAAGTGGTAGATAGGTTAGTCAGTTATTTGGATTTGGAATGATAGCAGAAGGATAGAGTAGGACAAAGGTTTGTATTTATTTATCGCTCGCTTGTTGACGCATGCTATTCAGGGAGCCTATAAAGGATTAGTGGTGAATTAATATGGTGAAATATGAGGTAATTTCAGTGGTGGATATTAGTCTGTTACTTGGAGTGAGAAGGATAGCGGATGGATAAAAGGGTAAGAAAGATTAGCATTCATATAGCCCTTGTTACCCCTGATGGGTGTTGAAGCGCTTTTCTGGCGAGTAGCACGCCACTCCGGAATCCATAAAGGATTAGTGTTGAAAATTAGTATAGTATAAATATGAAGTAATTTGAGTAGTAGATATGTTATTCAGTTATTAGTATAGTTGAATATGGAATATGGAATTTGAGAAGTGAACATGTTAGTCTGTTAATTTTGAATGAAAAAGGATAGTGAAGGGATAAAAGAGTGAAGGATTTTTTTATTTTTTATAAGTCTTAGCAGTAGGAAGAGGCTTTTGGATGAGTAAAAAGGAGTTTTGGAGGGAAGGAGTCAGAGGGCAGCATTTCTGGCCCTAGTCCTGACCAGTCTCAAACAGGCCCAAACAGGCAACTACCCTTGTCCTCTCTGCCCTTAACAGGCCCAAACAGGCAACTACCCTTGTCCTCTCTGCCCTTAACAGGCCCAAACAGGCAACTACCCTTGTCCTCTCCGCCCTAAGCCTGGCCTTTCTTGTAGCCCTAGTAATCAGGTGACCCCTTCAGCCAATGGGAACCCTAGCCCTAACACTATCCAATCACAACACTAGCCCTAACATCTAGAACCAATAGGAGACCAGGACCTTACAGCCATTCTTAGCCCTAGTCCAAGGACCCAATCAGTTCAAAAAACCCTGATCTCAACATCCAATAAAGGCCTTAGCCCTACCACTAGTCCCAACACAAGTCCACGCAGCCAATGGTACAGGTAGACCTAGTCCCTACTTCCAATAGAAAGCCTAACCCTACTCTTAGTCCCACAACTGGTCCAACAACCAATCACACCAGAAGCCCTAAATAGCTACTTCCAATTAAAGGTCTAACCCTAGCACTAGTCCCACCCTACTCCCAACAACCAATAACATAGGAAACCCTAGTCCCTACTTCCAATAGAAATCCTAACCCTAGCCCTAGTCCCAACCCTGCAATGATTGAATCACAGACCGAGAAACCAATCAGAAGCCTCAAATACCCAACCAATGAGGACATTAACCCTAACCCAATAGAAACACCAGATACAACCACCAATCAGAGTACACATGTGCCAACCACTAGCACACCATATAAGGTCCCAGCAACCTCAGACAAGGTTTGCTGGCTAGGGAGTTGGAAGCTGCTTGCTCCTGTTCAGAATCTCCTAGGAGACAGACAGGCTCAATCCACAACTTTGGACTTCAACAGGTAAAGGCTTCACTAACTCGAAATCTAACAATACTGTTTGAATAAAGCTTTACTCCCCCTGCTGGCCAAAAAACGAAGTGCACAGGACTCAGTAAATACAGTTTAAGCAGCTCACAGAAGCACCCTCTGATGTAGAAAATCCCTGTTGCTGGGGGGGAGGCAGGGGGGCAGGGGGGCTGGCCTCACTGGCTTGTGAGCACAAAATGGTGGCTGGGGGTGCACTGTTTGAGCACACAGGCCTAAGCATAGAGCAAAGGAGAAATTTGGAGGGAAAACAGATTTGTCACCAAGGAATGAGAGGGACAAACTACAGAGGTTGGACTGCAAATCCCACAATTCAACACACTAAATGAAAGCAATCATGGGCAGGGAAAACCACACATTTAAAACACAACACAGGTGATAAAATATGCAATTACAGGCAGGCTAAAACTACAATTTTTAACTGTAACAGCTACAGGCATAGACAGTAAACACAGAAAATGAAAATCGTTTTTTAAACAACTTTTTGTCTTGGGAAGAGACAGCACTAGTCTGTCTTCTTACCACTTCCTGGACTCTGCTCACTGAAATCTGGGGCACATGTAGGCTGCAACTCACAAGATGGATTCACGGTGCATGCACTTATGTGGCTGCGCTGGGCATATGAGGCTATTTAGATGCAGATGTAGCAGGACACGTGTTGCCACCTGGACAGTTTTCTTCCGGCACTACCAGTAGTTTAATGTCCTGGCTGCTACAAAAATAAGCAATATCTCCACAGGCCAGTATTTGAGCTTTTTTCTGTACATGCTACAAACCACAAAGATAAATAGCTGCGTTAATAATCCATCCAAGTTTCAACTTCTTGTTAGAGATCTAGATCTTACAATGAGATCTACAATATACAAAATACATCAATTAATATAACTTTAAAAAGTAGCAAAAAATGACAACACATTCATTTATTAACTGGGCAATTTATCATCTCCATAGCAGCTTTGGCTGTTGTAATGCCATATTTTTTTAAGTGGTTTTAAAAATCTCTGTTGGTAGACTTTTACAACAGCACAGACAAATATAACATTTTCCATAGTCTGTATGCCATTATAATATAAGGTGCATATACTTTCCTCCGTAACTTCATTCTGCCATGCATCCATCACAGTTTTTAGCGGTAAACATTTCAAACTACGTAGCATTTTACACCTTCGCACCCTGTGTTCCAGGACTGCTGGTGCACATGATTGAATAACACAGTGGAAACAGCTTTTTCGAATCATTCTCCGTAGAGCAATTTTTCATAGTATATTTTAGATAGGTTTGAAGATTAACTTAGCTCATATTCAGAATATCTAATCTAGTCTAAGAAAAGTGCTGTAGTGCAAATCAAATGTTAATGAAAAAAGAAACAGCCTTTGTAATAGGACAGAGACATTGCGAGTGAATCACAAGGAGAGGGACGGGGCTTGACAGGTCCAGTATAAGTGCCCCTATGTATGAAAAAGGCGAGAACAAGGGTATGCAGATCCCAGAGAAAGCAGGGAAAGCGGATACCAAAGGGGTCAGGATGAGGTAATCTACCAGATGCCAAAAGTATAAAAGATAGAGGGGTATAGTTCCTAATAGGAGCAAGGGCCCTCACACACCCCGAAAGGTGTCATGCACCATCATTGGGCAACTCCTCGTTGGGCTTGCGCTCCAATGCTCAACGGGCCCCAGCAAGGTGGCTCTTTGCCAGAGGTCTTTTCTTTTTGCTGATGTGTAGTCTGAGGGGTTATGGGGCATATGTGTAGAGAGTAATAGGAGTAGAGGTGGGAGAGGGTAAGTGCAGGATAAAAATAGCTATAGGGATCCCGCAGGATTCCTTTATTGGCTTACTAATCAGCTCATTCCACTCAGACTCCTTCCCACCAGCCACATATGAATAATCCTCCACTGCAGCTACTTGCAGGATAAACAGGGAAGGGCAGGCAACCTGCAAGCCGCACCAGCACCTAGGCTGACCACTTCCGCAGGAGAACTCCCCCTGTTTCCCCATGCCTAATGCGTTGCTCTGTAGTTCTGTGTAGTGCTGCGTAATTCTCCGGAATCAATCAGGCAATGGCAATGGCTATAGTAGTGACTACCCACAGCCATCGGGTGCCCAGTCAGGAATCCAGTGATGTAGCAGAAGCCTGGGACCCCACTTCCCCACCCCATTGGCCGCAAGCCACATCCAAACCTAGCCGGCTGCTTCTGCTGCCACAGGGTTATCACTTAAACCGTGATGTTTAAGGTGTGGCTCAAAGAGTCCAAGCTAGTAGTTAATTGCAAAAGCCTGGACCCCGTAGTCTAGCAGAAAGCTGAGGAGAATCCCGAAACAACTTGAACACCAGAACACTGAAGTTGAAGCAGGGTGCGATGCCTATATGCCTATAGCTGAGGCTCTGGCTAGGGCTCGAGGATTTAACAAGAGGTCCTAAACACTTGCATTGGCACAAAAATAACTACTTGTATTGCTGATTCACACTGCCGCATACTGCTGAACACTTGCTCACTTGCTGCTCGCCTACTTGTAACCCGCCTGGATGCCGGGAAGCTAGAAGGGTGCTGGGCTCCACATGCTCTGAAGCGTAATTACCGTGCCCAGTGGAGTAGCTAGAGCTTCTGGCCCCTGGGGCTATCCCTCAGATTGCCGCACATGGCAGGTAGCAGGGGTTGGGGGATGCTGAGTAAGAAGAACGGCGAGCACTTGAAAGAGGTCCTAGAGAAACGTGGTATCGCCGCTAATAGTTATCTCGATCATGGAAGTTACATGCACATAAATAACACGGGCCAAGGCAACACAGTTGAATACACCAGCAGTTTAAAGACATGCAATTGATGGACGGAATGCAGATCAATAAAAACATTCTACCCCAGCCAATAGATCAGGGTTAAATCCATCATTCTTTTGCTCACCATGCAGCCCCAGTTTAGACGTGGTCATATGCAAATCAAGACTGATTTGCATATGGCTGGGTTCAAACTGGAATGGCACAGGGAGCAAAAAAACCAAGGCTTTAGGCCCAGATCTCTGTACTGAGGTGAATGTATGGCATTGACATTGTTCTGCATTCTGTCCATCGATTGTTGTTTTTGCAATAATAATATATAAGTACAGAGGTATCAAGGTTAACTTGTTTGCAACCTCCAGCATATTTAACCAAAAATATGACCAGAGTCCTATATGCAGTGGCAAAGTGTTGGTCTGAATAGATGTTATTACACCTTCCTAAATTGAGGCTAGTAATAACTCATCACAATTTGTTTCTGCTTTTGAGCACACTTCAGGACTTTAAAAAGTTCATGATTGTGTTGTATGACTGTCAGATGCTTGCTAACCAACATGATTTCAGATCTGTGCTGTGTTTATTCGCAATCGTGGCTGCGACTCTCTTGGTGATGGCTCACAAATATGACTGGACACTTTCACTTTCATGCACACTGCATCCCCTGTCCAGCTTACTGACCTGATTTCCCACAACTTGCTTTTTGTTCTTGTGAGATTATTGATGCCGGAGTTGCTCGTTGTAGAGCCATTGTCTCCGGCCTGGGTCAGGCTTACCCTCACAGCAGCTCACTTGTAGTCAGTGTCCAAGGGCAGTCAAAACTTTGTCTCATTGCAAACCATTGCAAAGCTGTAAGAGGAACATGACCAGGAATCAGATGTCACTTTAAAGTTTTAAGGTCCCGCCTTCGTGTGTAAGTGGCCCTAACATCCAGTGTCACACTGAAAAAGCATGAGCGGTTCTTGGTGGCCTTTGGTGAGAGGAAGTAAGAAACCTTTGTAAAGGCAGCTGGGTTCCTTTCCTTTCTTTTGCACCCTGCATTCTGAGTGACTCTGGCTACTCTAGAGCCATGCATGTAAAAAGTGACTTGCATTAACATAGAACACATGCTTGTACATTCTGATCTCTTGTGATGCGCCTACAAACATACTAGACCAGAAATTTCACTTATAAGGTGGTGGCTATGGAAGATCAAAATGAGGAGAATAGATACCTACTAACATGTATTTGATAACACAAGTAAGAAGAGTAATGGTTTCATTCTAAGGAATGTTCTAAGAGGAAATTGTTCCTATCACTTGCTAACAACACCAAATACAGCAATCGCTGATTTCGACCTGAAGCAAACTTCAGTTTCTTTATCGCCTGCTGTTAAGGCTAGCCTGAAACCTATGCTAATCAATACTGTATCTGGGACCCCATGCTTCTCTACCCCGTTCAGTTCTGAATTTTTTCTTGGAGATCCATCGATGAATTTAACCATACATAATAAATAAAGCTTCTTAAGGAGTGCCAGTTTTCCTGATAGAGTTAATTAGAGTGTGAGTCAAAAGCAAACCAGCCGAAGCCTGGAATGGCTTAGGTTCCTCTCACAAATGAAGTTACTGAGGGAACGAATGAAATGTTAAATGTGGCCGACAAATAAGCAGGAAATAATCTTCGTGAGATTTTTAAAAAACGATGGAAACTTCATAGCTCTACTTGATCATCCATAGGGGATAAAGGATGTAACGCACATTTTATAAACCCATAACAAACACCAAATAGCTTGTTTAAAGATTCAGAGGTCTTCACAAATAGGGTTAAACCTAACAATGAAACAGAATCCTAATGAAACCAGGTGTGAGAACAAATGAGAGCTCCTTTAGGCATACATGACAGTAGACTCCAATAGCCCCAACATCAGACTAAAAGTGTCCTCTGCAATACAGGTTTTTTGTGTTCAGAAAGTTACAGCCGGTAACTGTATGCACACCAATAACAGAACGGAGCAGTCCTCTAAAATCTAAAATATATTGATATATGCAGAAATCAATCAGTGAATCAAAAGTGATACAAGCATGAGTGTACATCATTAAAAGTTGCAAGGATCAGGTGCCTTTAAAGCACAACAAATGGGTTCAAAACAGAGATATTAGGATTACATGCATTAACAAAACAATGGGCCATAGGCACAAAAATGTGCTCACAAAGTACTAACTGTATATTGCGAACAGTTAAGATTTTTAAGAAGTGCTATGGGTTTATTCTTAAAAATCTAAATCGTTGTGGGTCACAATCTGACCTACCTTATGAAAATTAAGGTAGATCACCAATTGCGACACAGTACTACTCGAGAAAATTACAGGGATGGTGGCCTGCTGGGGTCAGCAGACCACCATGTCTGTGATTACTTTTTAGTCAATTACATTTTTGATGCTAAGTGGTGTAATATCCCAGTGGTCAAACGTGTTGATTTATGATTGGAAATGCAATAGGTCTTGCAATTGTTGGATTTCGAGCTATTGGCATTGCAAATGTTACTGAATATCTGTAATTAAAAAAAAGGAAAAAAAGGAAAAAGAAGCCTTTAAAGCATGCAGTTTAAATACGTGTGACAAACTGTTTCCATTAAAATGACTGACTGTGAGGGCCCCCGAACAGCTGTACTGTACAGCTCCTTCCTCCCCCTTCACTAGCAATCACCTCGGCGGCCTGCTCCAAATATAATTACCACTCTCGTCGCGGTCAAATTTTGGGCACAAATATTTCTCACAGCATGTATAATCACCTGGTTAATTATCCCTCTAGCCCTTTTCCCCTTCTTGGGCCCCCGTCTTCGAGGGGGGGGGGGGTGCTTGTAAGCTCTTCATAAAGATTGTATGTGCTTCTGCATGCCTTTGTGCTCAGGCGCCTCTGCCTCCTCGAGCTACTATCTCTTATAGTGAGCCCTGGTTCTTAGGCCTCACAGCAGCAGCTGCCCGATGTAACTAACTTGTGTGGTGTGCGGAGTGGGCGCTTTTCTTTTCCTGCTGTTTGGCCTGACCTCTGATACAATGCTCCTGACCTGCCTTTCAGTTCCATGATTCATGTGGCCACATCCCGACATGGAAGGCGTAGTCATCATTTGCACGGAGAGAATCCAGTTTCTTTGTGCATCAGCCCATCCTATTGGGGGCCGCAATTCCCCTTCTCTCAGGTGGTGGGTAGCGTGGTGTAATCTCTCTAGTCTAGCCAGGACCGTCAGCACGTGGGTGTGGCTCGTGTTACTGCTGCATTTTAACAGCACTGCGCAGGGGCTGTCCAAAAATGATGCTATGGGCCGTCATTCACAGCGCTTTCAATGTATCAATGGTTCTCCCATTCACAAACGGGCCGATTCTCAGAATCGACCCGTTTGCGAATGGGAAAAGTCTTTTGGGATGTATCATCCCAAAAGGCCCTCACAATATAGGGAATCGCAAAATGTGCAATTCCCTATTTTGCAAATGCATTTGCAGGAAGCACCCAAGTTGTGTGAATTTGCCCTAAGGAATCGCAAATTACCACCAACTTCAAATTGGTGGTAATTTGCGATATCTTTCAAAAATTCACTTTTTTGCATTTTTCAAAGTGCCATGTGGCACACATATATGCCCTAAGGGGGCAACTTCAAGTTGGTGGTAATTTACGATATCTTTGAAAAATGCACTTTTTTGCATTTTTCAAAGTGCCATGTGAGGGCATGTATGTGCGCCACATGTGCACACATACTTATTTCAGCGGTGCAACAGGGTGTCCTTTTGACACCCTTGCACCCATGAAATTGCAATTTGCTAGTACCTAATGGGTACTCGCAAATTGCGAATGTCTTCCCTATTGTAGGAGACCAAAGTACGACAGCGTTCAGCTTCCGTCAACAGATGCCCCCACACGGGTATGATGTAAACCAAGATGCAGCTGCGCACTCCGGCCTCAGTACTGCCACTCATTGGCAAGTATGGGCCACGATACGAGCCGAAGCAGAGGCTCGTGCTGCAGGAATGGGAGAGGCCAAGAGCATCTCTCGCCAAGCCTGCACCCCACCCCAGGCGGCGACACACGTTACCTGGGGGGTGCGACATCGTTCTCCTCTCGACTTGGATCTCCAATGCAACTTTGTGGGTTCAGGGCCGTGGGACTCGGGCCCTCCCTCGACGGGGTTGGTTCATGGTCCTGCTTTGGCAACCGCGGGCTCATGCCGGCGGCTCAGCTCCTCTGGGGCTGTCGGTCCGGGCCGCTGGTGCCACGAAGATCTCAGGCTACAACAGGGCACACGTACACAGTATCGCTGAGACTCACTTGAGCTTTGGTTGTGCACAATCACAGGGCACTCCTCACGAAGGTCTCAGGCTGCACGAAGCACAGGCACATAGCGTAGCTGAAACTCACTTGAGTTCCGGGTGCACGATAACAGGGCAATCCTCACGAAGGTCTCAGGCTGCACAAAGCACACGCACACAGCGTCGCTGAGATTCACTTGGACTCCGGGTGCGCACGATAACAGGGCAATCCTCACGAAGGTCTCAGGCTATACAAAGCGCATGCACACAGCGTTGCTGAGACTCACTTGGGACTCTGGGTGTGCACGATAACAGGGCAAGCCTCACGAAGGTCTAAGGCTGCACAAAGCACATGCACACAGCGTCGCTGAGACTCACTTGGACTCCGGTTGTGCATGGTCACAGGACAATCCGCATGAAGGTCTCCGGCTGCCCAAAGCACACGCACACAGCGTTGCTGAGACTCACTTCGACTCCTTTGCACACGATCACAGGACATTCCTCACGAAGGGATCAGGCTGCAAATACCACACACACACAGCGTCGCTGAGACTCGCTTGGACTCCAGGTGCCCATGATCACAGGGCAAATATTACGAGGGTCTCAAGCTGCAAGAAGCACACACACACCCAGCATCACTGAGACTCTCCTCTAAACTTTTGTGTTCCTGAGTTTCCGCAACAGGGAGCCAGTTCTCCCTGGGCCCTTGGGGATAAGTTACTTCACACAGCACACAGCAAAGTCCTTTTAAGTAGGGGGACACAGCACACAACAAAGTCCCTTTTGCCTATCCTTGGTTAAAGCAGCAGACTGAAGGCCAGCCCCAGAACACACAGCAACGGTCAGTCCTTTCCCTCAGTCTCTTTAGCTGTTTCTTCCTTGGCAAAGGTTCTTCTTAACCACGAAGTAGGTTCAATCCTTTTCAGTCTTGATCCATCCATTTCTCCAAAGTTCAGGGGCTTCAGCTCTCATAGTTATACCCCTAAATGTCTTTAACGTCTTTGTGTTCAAGGGGGCACTGACTCCTGTTCAAACCAGTTCTGGGTGCTTCCCTGCCAGGGACACCACCTTCCTTTGATTAATGGGGGTCTGGATTCTCAATCGCTCAGCAGGAGATAGGACCATTGTTTTATGGCAGCAACCAAGGCCACTTCTCCTCTAGGGGCTCCTCCTCCTCCCTACACTCCAGATGCAGGTCAACCTGTTGCTGACTCACCTCCTCCCCTGGGTCAAGACATTCCCCAGATCCTATCACTTTCAAATCCAGACAGTCAATCCACAACCAGGCAGAGACATACAGAAATGTTAGAGCACAAAAACCCAGCCATTTCTAAAAGAGTGGTTTCTAAACACAATGCAAAAACCACCTTCATGAAAAGATGTGTTATTGAATTGTGAGTTCAGGCACACTAAACTTCACCTCTCCATCTTAAGCCTTTGGGAAGATAGGCTGGAAAACATATTACACAGCCTCCCCATTCTGTCCTAAGGGCAGGATGGCCTTGCAACAGTGAAAAACGAATTTGAGAGTATTTCACTGTCAGGACATGGTACACACCTCAGTACATGTCCTACCTTTCACATACACTGCACCCTGCCCAGGGGGTACCAGGAACCTACCATAGGGGTGTCTGTCTGATGTGCATAGAAAGGGAAGGCTAAGGCCTGGTAAGTGGGTGCACTTTTCAGGACAACATGGCAGTTTAACAAACTGCTCGCAGGTACTGCAGTGACAGGCCTGAGTTCTCTCTTTAAGGCTACTGGTGTGGGTGGCACAATTAGTGCTGCAGGCCCACTAGTAGCATTTGCATTACTAGCCATGGCACACATAGTGCACTTTACTAGGGACTTTATAAGTAAGGCAAACATTCCAATCATGGACAATCAATTACCATTACACATTTCACAGGGAGCACTTGCACTTTGACACTGATCAGCAGTGCCCAAAGCATCTAAGGTGGCAACACTGTGTCAGAAAAAAGGTCTGGGGGGGAAGCAAAAAGTGTAGGGAACTTTAGCCAAAAAGGACCAATTCCAACACCACATAAAACACCTCTGATGTGGTACCTGTAGTTGTCGTGACCAACCCAATTCGAGTTGATGACTCACACCATCGACTCCCGGCAGGTGAAACACATAGAAATCCCAGTGTTGTGTGCTCAAACGCAGAGTTATCGGTAGACCCAGCCACTTGCTGCAGGTCCATGATCATTGTCCAGTTGTCATATGATGATGTACTTTTGATACATTTGGAAAATAGCATGGTTGAGTTTTCCGACTCTCCTTGGATGTAAACATTGCATGGTTGACTTTATTTAAAGGGTGTCCATATGTTGCCCATTTCCCTAAAGGTTTATGTATCTTGTGGTTTATAATGTGGACCGACACAAACATTATTTGTGGGGGCATCCACAGGTTTTTTGTGAGGACTGCTGATCTAGCATGGCTTGGGGAGAGAGAATCCATAGTAGTAGCAGTAGTATTCAGGCATGTGAGCTGGCTACGTGTTAGGGTCCACGACCATAACTATACATGTATGTAAAAGTTTGTATTTCAGGTGTGAGAACTGATCTGCAGAGCCTCACAATACAGAGAGACTTACAAATAAATAATTCCAAGAATTGATTTGCATATTTATAATCCCAATACTCAACAGATTCGAAGCAATTCACAAAAGGACCAAGGATGGAAAATTCTGTCTCCATGCCTTTTTGTAAATCTGGCCAGTAGGTGGGCTGTAATGAAGACTATTAAAGCGCAACGAAAGCCCGGAGGTCTCTTGGTGTTGCTAGGACCTGAAAGCCTGAAGACATGGCTTATTTAGCAAAGTGGCAGGTTTTAAGGATTTCCTGAAAGAGGAAAGATTAGAGCTTAGCTTCAGCTCATGGGGGAGAGAATTCCATAGTTTGGCTGTGCCCACCATGAAACCTCTGCCACCCAAGAGGCTCTTCTAAACTTAGGAACAACAACATTTCTAGCAGAGGAGGAGCATAGCCTTCTAAAAGGATTATACCATATAAATGTCTTCCTAAGATAATCAGGGCCGGAATCATATAAGGCCTTCGATACCGTCTGCCATCGCACCCTAATAACCTGCCTCCACAACACTGGGATTCAAGGAAAGGCCCTGGACTGGATCACCTCATTCCTCTCCGACAGAACCCAGTGAGTCCGGCTCCCCCCTTCCTCTCCACGACCACTGAGATCATCTGCGGCGTACCCCAAGGCTCCTCGCTCAGCCCTACCCTGTTCAACATCTATATGAGCCCCCTCGCCGCCATCGCACGCAAACACAACCTCAACATCATCTCCTATGCCGACGACACCCAGCTGACACTCTCCCTCACCAAAGACCCCACCACCGCCAGAATCAGCTTCCAGAAAGTTATGAGAGACGTCGCGGAATGGATGAAGCTCAACCGCCTGAAACTGAACTCAGACAAGACAGAAGTCCTCATCCTAGGACCATCCCCATCCGCCTAGGTTGACTCCTGGTGGCCCACAGAGCTGGGCACCGCACCGACACCCACGGACCACGCACGCAACCTGGGATTCATCCTAGACTCCTCCCTTACGATGACCAAGCAAGTCAACGCCATCTCATCCACATGCTTCAACACCCTGCGCATGCTCCGAAAGATCTTCAGGTGGATTCCCACCGGAACCAGAAAGGCGGTCACCCAGGCCCTCGTCACCAGCCGACTGGACTAGGGGAACACCCTCTACGCTGGAACCAGGGCCAAACTACAGAAAAAACTCCAGCGCATACAGAACGCATCCGCACGACTCATCATCGACATCCCTCACCACAGCCACATCTCAGCCCACCTGAAAGATCTGCACTGGCTCCCCGTCCACAAGAGGATCATGTTCAGGCTCCTCACCCACGCACACAAAGCTCTCCAAAACATGGGCCCGAATACCTCAACAACCGTCTCACATTCCACACGCCAATCCGCTAGCTCCGCTCCACCAGCCTCGCCCTCGCCACCGTCCCACGGATTCGCAGAACCACCACCAGAGGAAGATCGTTCTCCTACCTGGCTGCCAAGACGTGGAACTCCCTCCCCGCCCACCTATGATTGACCCAGGACCACCTCACCTTTGGAAAACACCTCAAGACCTGGCTATTCGAGCAGTAGCGGCACCCCCCCCTCCCTTCAGCGCCTTGAGACCCGCACGGGTGAGTAGCGTGCTCTATAAATGTACTGATTGATAGATTGATTGGTGGACTGGAGAGTAGAAGGAGTACTCCTTGTGCGCTAAATTTCTCTGGCGCCACATATCACATAACGCCCATCCGTCCACCCAGTTGCAGAGAGCCTCTGCCAGCTTAATGGTTCCTGCGCCGTGGCGGGGGGCGTGCGAGCAATCCAGCTCAGTATTCATTACTGCATTACAGTCACCACCTATGATCCACAGGAATGCCTCCCAACCCGCTAAAATCGTATTTAAACCCATGACGTACTTATTCTGATAGAAGTTTGGGGCATACACATTTCCCAATACAATATGTCTGCCATCTAGCGTCCCATGAAGGAAGATATATCTACCCTGTGCATCAACCAGTCGCTCTATTTCAACAAACGGGACCCCGTACCTGACCCAAATTGTGACACCCCTGGCAAAAGCAGAGCTTAGAGTATATTTGCCCCTTGCATTTCTTCTGCACTTTTGCCGCTTCTGTTAGTTAGGTGGAATTCCTGTAAGAACACTATTTGCGCCTTGCGCCTGAGCAATTGTGCATGCGCCCAATGTTCCTTTTGTTCTGAGCCTAGACCCCAAACATTACATGTGATTAAGGTATATGTGTTAAGCTTATGCATTTGGTAATGTAAATATGAGTGCCCGCCCAGGGAAAGAGCCTCTACACAAAGAAGACCTACATTTTCTTTCAACTAAGGTTTTTTGCTGTGGTCTTATGTTCAGAAGCAGTACGTGCAAGATTGGGACGTTATTGGCGTCCCCTCCTTTTCTTAGATTATTCTCGGATAAGGTAATAAGATCAATCAATCAATCAATCAAAGACATTTATAGAGCGCACTACCTACCCATAGGGTCTCAAGGCGCTTAGGGGGGGGGGGGGGGTGCCGTTACTGCTCGAACAGCCAGGTCTTGAGCTTCTTCCTGAAGGAGAGGTGGTCTTGGGTCAGGCGCAGGTCGGCCGGGAGGGAGTTCCAGGTCTTGGCGGCCAGGTAGGAGAAGGACCTTCCTCCTGTTGTGGCTCTACGGATGCGTGGGACGGCGGCGAGGGCGTGGCTGGCAGATCGGAGGTGGCGTTTGGGAGCGTAGAAGTTGATTCGGTTGTTAAGGTAGCTCGGGCCTTGATCGTGAAGGGCTTTGTGTGCGTGGGTGAGGAGCCGGAAGGTGATTCTTTTGTTGACGGGGAGCCAGTGCAGGTCTCTCAGGTGTCCGGAGATGTGGCTGTTCCGTGGGATGTCGAGGATGAGTCTGGCTGAGGCGTTCTGGATCCGCTGGTAATCATCAGGCCTAATTCCGATTTCCTTCCCAAAGTCCCACTGTTCTTCTATTTTTTTTCCATAACCCTTTTTCTCCTGATAAGGAACTCTTACGTACTCTGGGTGTTCTTAGAACCATTTCCATCTAATTATCTTGATAGGACGAAGCTATTCAGGAAAGTGGACTCCGTCTTTATTACCTTTTGGTTTTCAGTTAAGGGTCTTCCTCCTACTCCCCCCCCCCCTCCCCCCCCCATTTCGGAATGGATAAAGTTGGCCATGAATCATCTAGTATAGATCCCCCTATTTCCATACAGAGTAAATCCACCAAAGGTAAGGCTTACTCATGGGCAATGTTTAAGAGAGCCTCCCTAAAAAACGTTTGTTGTGCTGCCACCTGGCTTCCTCACACACATTTAAAACCAATTACAAACTTCAGTTAAGTGGGGGTGCATTTTCAGAATTTGGGTCTCATGTTTTGTCTGCTATCCATAATCAGTCATTTTAACTTTAATATTGTTTTCATTAAATTCCATAGGTGACGTATCAAAAAATGTATGTTTATTTATGGGGGCGTGGCTTAGCGGGCGACGATGGCGGTTGCAGCTTGCTAGAGCTCCCGCCGGCCCGACACATATCCGGCTGATTATCCTGGCCCCTGGACCCGAATCGCGGACCACTTGTGGGGCAGAGAGTTTCTCCGACACTGAAAACTGCGCACCTCGGCCGTTTGGTACAGCGGAACCGCCGGTGGTGCTCTACGGCCTAGTCCTGACCAGCGAAGCCGGGACCTCGATTTTGGCGCCTCCGGCCGGAGAGCTTGTGAGTGGGTCGGCCCTGGCCCCGTGCTACAGACCGCTGGTGAGACAAGTGTAGCGGAAGGTGCTGGGAGCTGTCCGGTACCGTAAGCGGCGCTCCTGGGCCGTTTGATGCGGCTGACCGGCCGGCGGCGATTTGAGGCCTAGTCCCGAACAGCGAGGCCGGGACCTCGATTTTGGCGTCCCCTGACCGGGAGGGCCTGTGAGTGGGCCGACCGCGCTGAACATTGGTCTGGGCCTGGAGCCTCTTGGAGGCGGTGGAGCAGCGGACTGGCCCCCAGCTGTCTCGCCTGTGGCTGCGGTGGTGATTGGAGCACGGAAGACGCCCGAGGGGAGCAGTGGCCTACGTCGCCTCGGCGCAGCCGGGGCCTTGAGTTTTGGTGGAGGCGCCTGTGGCCGGCCTTGGCCCTGAACTGCAGACCGCTGGTGGGACAAGGGAAGCGGACGGTGCTGGGAGCTGCCCGGTACCATAAGCGACGCTCCTGGGCCATTTGATGCGGCTACCTGGACGGCGGTGATTTGAGGCCTAGTCCTAACCAGAGAGGCCGGGGACCCTGGGACCCCTGGTGTGTGACCTTCTCCAGTGAACTGGGTGGAGCGCTGCTGCGTTTCCCCTCGCAGATTGTGCGCAGCCTGGTGGTGGATTATACACAGTGAGTGACTCTTCTGGGGCCCAAATATCAGCATTTAAGGCAGCTAGGCATGGGAGGACGACTACTGGGGAGTGTGGGGTCGCTGTGCCCGACGGCCTAGGGCAGAGGCCCAAAAGCAAGCTGACCACGAGACTGCGAAGAGCTGAGGCCGCCGCGAGGTGGGTGCTGACCGGGGACCTGATTGTGACTGGCCAGTGGTGGTTAACAGTGATAGTGGTGAGAGGGTCGTCTACGCCCAAGGGCAGAAGAGCTGCATTGGACTGAAGGTGTGAGGTATCCGCGCTAGTGCCTGCGCTCATAACATAGCGGCCCCAAGGTTGACTGCAATTATGACCAGGGGTGGCGGCGGTCCATCCAAGCAGGGGCCCATCGATAAATTCACGGGACCCAGTGGGGGGCCAGGGCCATCTGGAGGAGGGCATGGAGCAGGACCGGACAATGCGGCGCTTATGGCAGCGATCACCCAGTCAAGGGATATGCTAGACGCCAAAATTGGGGCAGTGGGTGCGGATGTGACCCTGCTGCGTCAGGACCTGCGGAATGCAGTGGCCCGAATCACAGAGACGGAATCCAGAATTTCGGTGGTGGAAGACGATGTCGGGACCCTGAAGCAGAAAATGGCGGCGATGGAAAACGTTCAACGGGGCCTTGCGCTCCGTGTGGAGGATGCTGAAGGGCGCGCGCGCAGGAACAACCTTCGCTTTGTTGGTTTTCCGGAGAGGTGTGAGAAAGGGAATATGGAGCGGTTTCTGTCCCAGTGGCTGGAGAGCTGGCTGCCCCCGGGGGTTCTATCCAACTGCTTTGTAATAGAACGAGCTCATCGGGCCCTAACACAAAGGCCACCGGAGGGTGAGCGGCCCAGACCAGTGATAGCTAGACTTTTGAATTATCATGATAGAGACGCTATCCTACGGGAAGCAAGGACCAGGGACTCCATTTCCTTTGAAAATCAGAAGATAATGATATTTCCGGATTATACCAGGCTAGTGCAGCAGCAACGACATTCCTTTATTGCCGCCAAGGCGAAATTGCGCGGTCTGAAAATCCAGTATTGCCTGCTGTATCCGGCCCGCCTGCGGGTGGTCTTCCAGTCGCGGACACACTTCTTTGATACCCCAGAGGATGTCTTTAAGTGGACGGACGAGGCGGTGCGGATCAGGCCGCATGCCCAACCGGGACTGAACCCTGGCCATTCGAGAGAGTCGTCGCGGGAACGGGGAGACCGACCTGTCCAGAGTGGAAGGAACCGGAGGTCCAGATCGCGGAAGCGATCCAAATCCGTCAGTGGGACGCAAGATAGTGGGACTGTGGACTCCGATCAATCCGGACAAGATCACTGAGGCCTGGGGAGAACGGTGTTTGTCTGTTGATGCCACGGGCTCCGGCTGAGTAGAGTCGAATGGCCGAGTCCTATAGTTTGGAGGTGCGAACACTGTCTGTATTGCTGATTCTAAAGGATGCCTTAAGCATGTGTGGGATTGCGGGAAGGGTTCGGGTGGCTACTCTATAGGGGCTACCAGCCTTCTTCTAGGGTGGGAGTTGACTGGGGGGGGGGTGTTTCTACTGTTCTCAGGGGTGTTGGGATCCATTGGTATGGTTGGCCTTGGATCCTCTGTTGTGGGTCCGAGGTTGCCCATGCCGCGACAGGTACTTCAGAGTTCTATGAGGTATAGGGGTGGGGGGCATGGGGGACAGGGGGGGGACGGAGGGGTGGAGTGGGGGTTGATTTGGGTTGAGGGGGGCGGGGGGGCAGTTGTTGTTGTGGGGGGACCAGGGATGGGTGGGGGGGGTTGCACGTGAGTCTTTCTGATTTCCTGATGTTGGTGCTGAGTGCGTGGGTGTGGCGCAGAGGGCCTGCTTGGATAGTTCCCCTCGATTATGGCTGATGTACCTCCAGGGCTCCCCGGTGAGTCCATGCGTGTGGTAACCTGGAATGTAAGGGGGATGCTCGACAAGATCAAACGGGGGGCAATTCTGCGGTGGGGGAAGAGGGAGGCTGCAGACGTGCTATTGCTACAAGAAACGCACATGATGGGAACGAAGGTGCTTAGCCTGCAGAGGTTTGGCTATCAACAGGTGTTTCATGCTGGGTTCTCTAGGGGGTCCAGAGGAGTTGCTATCTTGGTGCATCGCAGATTGGCCTACATCCACGAGAGACAGTGGGTAGATCCACAGGGTCGCTACATTTTTATTAAAGGGATGGTGGGCACTGAACCAGTGGTTTTTGGGAGTGTTTATGCCCCTCCTCCTTTGCAGTGGTCTTTATCTGAGAAGCTGTTTGCGGTATGGGAAGACATCCCAGAGTCCTTGGCCGTGGTGGGGGGTGACTGGAATGAGGTGATGGATGCCTGTATGGACCGCCAGAGATTACGGGGGATGTTGACGGCTGCCCCTCCTTCCAGATTGAGTGCACTGGTGGAGGGAATGGGCTGGGTGGATGTGTGGCGCCATATACATCCCAAGGTCCGCGAGTACACGTATGTTTCTGCCGTACATGGCTCCTTCTCGAGACTGGATTATGTGTTTGTGCCTAGTGTGTGTCTGGACAGAGTGCGGGAGGCGGGGATATTGCCGAGAGGGCTGTCTGACCACTCCCCTGTGGCGGTCAGGGTTGAACTATCTAGGAAACGACAGCCGTTCCGGTGGAGGATGTCCTCGTGGCATCTGCAGCAGCCTGATTATATCCAACATTTACGGAGTGCGATTGCCCATTACTGGCAGGAAAACCTAGTGGGTGACATAGACGCAGTTGTAGCCTGGGAGGCCATGAAGCCCACCATACGGGGAGTGGACATTGCGTGGTGCGCGGCGGCCCGTCGACGACGCCGTGAGGCGGTCACTGAAGCAGCCACACTGGTGGAAACCCTAGAACTGCGATGCCGGGGAGGGGGAGATGAGATTGGGGTGCGGTTGCTCCTGCAGGCACAACAGTCTTATGCGTCTGTGCTACTGGATGAGGCTAAGCAAGCGTGGCTGGCTACGCGGAGCAGAGTCTATCAGTGGGGGGATAAGTCCTGCACAATGCTCCACAGGCTATGTCAACGTACGTTCCAACCGATCACGTTGCCGGGCCTCACAGCTGAGGACGGAGTGGCGATTACTGACCCGGCGGAACTGGCGATGAGTTTTGCTCGCTACTTCTTGGCGCAATACGCTCCGCGGGATTGTCTATCGGCAGATGAGGTCGCTAAATTTATTGATGACTTACCTCCGAGGGCGGTCTCGGATGAGACCAGGACGTTATTAGACCTTCCCCTCACGGCGGAAGAATTAGGAGACGCACTGGGACAGCTCAACACGGGTAAGGCGCCAGGGCCGAGTGGCTTCCCGAGTGAATTCTATAGGAAATTTCAGCTCCAATTGGGTGCCCATTACCGCAGTGCACTAGAGGTGGCGAGAACACAGGGTAGACTACCACCTGACTGGCGCCACGCCGAGGTTGTGGTATTTCAGAAGCCGGGCAGACCCCCCGACAGACATGACTCCTATCGCCCAATCTCCCTGCTCAACATCGAAGCTAAAATACTGGCGAAGGCGTTGGCGAACCGCCTGCTCCCGTATGTGACGGACCTGGTCCATCCGGACCAGGCCGGATTCATGCCACGCAGGGCGACGCGGCACAACATTCGACGGGCACAGGCAGCAGTTGCTGCCATGGGGGCCAAGGGGGAGCGTGCGGCTCTGCTACTGGCGTATATTGATAGAGCTTTTGACTCGGTTAGTTGGGCGTACCTATTTGCACTCCTGCCTCGTCTCAATTTGGGCCCGGTGTTTCTTTCCTACGTTAAGTTACTCTATACCGATATCTCTGCGTCGGTGCGTGTCTCCGGGGCGGTCTCGGGAAGGTTTCCGATTGGTAGGGGGACCCGACAGGGGTGTCCCCTCTCCCCGTACCTATTTGCCCTGGCTATGGAGCCTCTGGCCGCTTGGGTGCGCATAGACGCGCAGATGCAGGGTGTTGGTGGAGTGAGGGCCCCACAGATAGAATTGCATTATATGCAGACGACGTCCTCTTCTTTCTTACTGATCTCCGCAGGTCAGGGCCCCGAGTTTTGGAGATTATGCGCATTTTCGGGGAGGTATCGGGCCTATGTCTGAACCCGCGTAAGTCCACTCTGTGGGTGCTGGGTGGCGGGATGGTGGCGGACCCCTGGGCATCAGCGCTGCAGGTGGCGACCGGGGCTTTGAAATACCTAGGAGTGTTTCTCTCAGAATCCGTGGATATTGCCTGGGAGCGCAACATAGTGCCTGTGTGGGAGAGGGTCCAGGCGGACGTGAAAATATGGTCCCGGATGCCCCTGACTATTTTCGGGAGGTCAGCGATTTTCAAAATGGTAGCACTCCCGCGCCTGTTGTATCAGTTGCAGAGCTACCCTCACCTAATTGCCCCCCAGTGGTTTCGGCAGGTCAACTCCGTTGTGGGCCGCTTCCTGTGGGCCGGGGGTGCCGCCAGAGTGGCGCTGCGGACATGCTTCCTGTCCACGTACTGTGGTGGTCTGGCCACGTCGGACCTGTTATCCTATTATCAGGCCTCCCAGCTATTGGTACTTAATGAATGGTGGTATGGTGACAGGGGAGACCCGGCATATGCTCTGGAGCGCTCACTGATGGGCGACAACACACTCCACACGATCCTGTACTCGGCTAGGCTGCGACGGACATTGCCATGTGTCACGCGCGTTGTGTTTGTTGTATGGCGACAGGCGCTGCGCCGAATGGGCTGGTGGGGTAGACTGACGGCGGAGACTCCGTTGTGGAGGAACGGGCGGCTTCCCGCACTGGCCGCGCTGGAGGGGTTTGACGGCTGGGACGCCATTGGAATCTCGTCCTTGGGACATGTGCTGACTGGGGTCACCCTCAAATCATTCCAGGAAATCAGCACGGAATTCCACATGCCCAAGACCCAATTCTTTCGGTACCTACAGTTCCGCCATGCACTAGCCCCCAGCATCGCAGGCATGGAGTTGCTCCCCGAATTTAGCCCAATTGAAGCGAAAGTCTTCATGGGAGACCTTGGAGATAAGAAGGTGCCCGAATCTATCAAACGCTGGTCACACACTGCTCCGCCACTCTGCTTCCCCTCAGGGCAGCCTGGGAAGAGGATGTGGGTCCCCTGGATGAGGATGATTGGAGGGAGGCCCTGGAGTCCCCACGAGGGGCTGCCATTGCAACACGACTTAGACTGATCCAATTTAAGTACTTACACAGGGCCTATTACACCAGGGAACGGTTGTGGAAGGCGGGACTGATTGGGTCTCCGGAGTGTCTGCGCTGTGGGGCTGCAACGGGTACGCTGCTGCATACGGTGTGGTCGTGTACTGGGCTGGTCAGATTCTGGAGGGGTGTGTGGAGTTGTTTATCTGAAGTATTGGGATGGGATCTACCCCGTACCCCTCGATTAGGCTTGCTCCATGTTTTGGAGGGTATAGGTGGCAACATTTACAAACGTCACTTATTGTTGCTGGGGCTTGTTGTTGCCAAGAGGGACCTGGCCCGAGCATGGAAGGGAGAGCGAGCCCCCCCCCCTGTGTGCATGGAAGGCTGGGCTGGACTACTGCATGGGACTGGAGCGCCCTGTATTTGAGGCCAGAGGTTGCCCCCGTAAGCATTTTAAGATATGGAAGCGATGGGCGGAATATAGAGGGTTGATATTGGACCCCCCCGCTGAACTAGAGGAGGAACTACGGGTAGAGGACGCTTGATGGGCCTAGGAAGTGCGTCATACCTAGCACACTACGACCAAGCACTGACTGTTTTCTATACTCACGTGCATGGGGTTAGGGAGGGATAAGGAGTGGGTAGAAGGGCGGTTGGGAGGCTGGGGTTGGTGGGTGGAGGAGGGAAGGGGGGGGGGTTCAGGTGTTCCTCTTCTTTATCGATTTGACTTTGTACTCATGGTAAAATGTGACATGATGCTTGGTGGTGATCTCCTGACTGTGGAGAGCCATGTCTTTACTATTGCTGTACCTCTCAATAAAACTTGTTGTGAAAAAAAAAATGTATGTTTATTATTGTCCTTTGTCAGTTATTGGCTCACTTTCTTAGGTCTGAGACAGGACGACGAAAAGGAGATAATGAAACTGTTATTTACCAGTAATCTTCCTCACTCCCAGGTTTTCCTATCAGTCATGAGTCCATCCCTCCCACCCTATTATCTTCGGTGACTGATTATTTCTGTGTTTCTTATATAGGTTTGTGATATCAGGATGTTGCCAATCCTAGTTCTTTCTATCAGCTTCATGGGCATTTGACAGCCATTTTGGAAGAATTTGTCAGTTGGGCTGGGTAATAATTTTCTGTCCAGAAGGAGAACTGCTCACTTTGTTAGTACCATGACAGGAAGACCTGGACTTAGAATAATTAAGATTACTGGTAAGTAACTTGGTCATTGTCCTGGGTGCAGGGGCTTCTGGGAGGACACGGCCATCAGGGTTCAAGGAAGTGTGCTCTACATAGTGCTGAAGACTTGGCCCAACCACTGAGTAGCCTTGTGCGGTCTAGGCCCGGTTCCAGCTCTCAAACCCATTGTCCAGCTTCTCTAAATATCTGCTCACATTAGGGCCCTGGGCAAGTTCTTTGTTCAGGCTGTATGTAGGTACAACAGAGGTTGCATAACTCATAGATTCAAGGGTGCAAATGCTTGCTTAGGGCACACGTGACATGATTGATTTTATTGGTTCACTAAAGACAACCACGGTGGAACCGCAGGCAATGTACAGCTCCTAGATATCACAACAACAATAGTGAAATAACTTTTCCTTACTCCAATATTGGAGCTTTCATAGATTCTCATACCTGAATCATTTCCCCGTCGTCGAGACGGGAGTCTCCGGTATATAAAAATCAATGCAAACAAGCATTTGCAATGCAATAGGTCTCGCATTAGGAAAGTTTGAGCTATTGGTATTGTAAATGACAGCATTTTTATTTATGTGTTGGTTTTGAAAATAGCGAAATTAATAGCTTTGTCATTTACAATGCCAATACTTTTAACTTTCGCAAATGTGACACCTATAGCATTTGTAATGCAATATGTGATGTATTTACGTGACTTAGATGTATTAATATCACAAATAACAATTGCTTTTTTTATAATTAATACTTAAATAAAAGTTTTTGTAATTTATAATGGCAATAGCTTAAACTTTTGTAAATAACTTTTGTGAAGATTATGTTCAGTGTACTTTATTGTGACGAAAATCCAAGAACAGAAGTGAAATATTAACATGTTTTTGTGACATTTGTAATAAAGCCTAAAACATTGAGAGAACATATTTGAACCAGTTGTTGTTGAATGGTTGCACAGATTGATGCTGTGGTGGCGCTGTGTGATGTTGTGGTCGCGACGAATGATGCTGTGGCGTTCAGTGATGCTGTGGTAGCGCATAGTGATGTTGTGGTGCCCCTGAGTGATGCTGTGGTGGTGCTGAGTGATGCTGTGGTAATGCGATAGATAGAGTGTAATTATGTGGTGTGTAACTATGTGGCACTGAGTGGTACTTGGAGTGTATTTTGCATTGAGTGCAGTGTAATTATGTGGCACTGTGTGTGTGGGGTTGTGTGCGTGTGGGGTTGTGTGTTTGTGTCTGGGGGTAGTGTGTGTGTGTGGGGGGGTAGTGTGTGTGTGGGGGTAGTGTGTGTGGGGGTAGTGTGTGTGTGTGGGGGTAGTGTGTGTGTGGGGGTAGTGTGTGTGTGGGGGGTAGTTTGTGTGTGTGTGTGGGGTAGTGTGTGTGGGGGGTTGGTGTGTGTGGGGGTGGGGTGGTGGGGTTGTGTGTGTGGGGGTTGTGTGTGGGGGGGGGTTGTGTGTGTGGGGGGGTTGTGTGTGTGGGGGGTCTGGGTGTGTGTGAGTGGGGGTTGTGTGTGCATGTGGGGTTGTGTGTGTGGGGGGGGTTGTGTGTGTTTGTGTGCAATAAAGAAATAAAAACAGAAGGAAGAACAAGTGACTTATGTGTAGGAGAAGCATTATGCTTTTGCATTTCCCTCCATGCCTTGGCCAAAAACTGGCATCCTGATGACTCTGTTTGGTGCATTAGGTGACTTGAGTGGCAGGCCCTTTTCATTAATACCAGATCCAAAATGTCACATGCAGATGTCGTGTAAGTTACTAAGTAAGAGCTTTTTCCGGTGGATACTCTAACTGCAGATTCCTCTCATGGCATTAGACCGAGTGGGTCACGGAGAAGCCACAATCTCAGATATATTTCACCGTAATAGTGAAGAAAGAAACAATAGCAGAAACATGACGTTTTTATTTCTTGGGAACAGTATGTCTGCTTACAATGCTGCCGCGTGGCTCATACATTCACCTTGCAACCTTGATGGATAAGGAACTGAGGAAGACCTTTCACTATGGTCTCCCCTCACTGCGATACCTTCGTGAGACATGGATATCTACGTGGTCCTCTAAAAGGCGCGCGCCCATGGCAACAAAATACCTGCAAGATGGCGGTAGCGCCATTTTGTTATCGTCCAAATTAAGGGGAGTTAAAGAAGAATTAGATGGATATCCGCATTCCCGTGATCACTATCTGAGCATAAAAACCAATTGGTACATAGCAGAGAGACGCATCAAATAAAGCCCCCTCATGACGTGGAGGAACTTCCTCCTTTCCTTTAGTTCACTGAGTATGTCACAATACTAGAGCCGTTCGGGTTCTACCATTGGTCAGACGTGTCGGAAGTGCAGCGTCTGGTAGCACCCCCTGAGGTGTGTAGTGCTCTGTCTACCAGAGTACGCAGGCGCGGCTTGGAGCCCCCGGAGGGTGGTTGCTGTGCTCTGCGCCCTCTTCCAGATCTGCCTAGGCGGCCTGCGCCCCAGGATCAGACTCCACGTTTTTCCCGTAACGCTTGGTGGTCGCCACTCGCGGGTAAGTCGGTTGGCGGGATGTGGCCTCTTGCAAAGAATGCCCAATCGTCGCTGGCCTCAATGAATAGGGAGTTTTTCGGGAACTGGCGCGCAGTGCTTATAGGGGATAAGCTGACCCATAGGCCATGCTGCTGCGGAGTGGGCGACAGTCCTTGTTGCCGGAGACGGCGGAAGCCGACAGTCGCGACTGGTGTCTGGACATTCGTTATTTACACAATAAGTTAGAATTTATCTTCGGCTTTTTTGTTTCTCAGATTGTTCTCTTAAACTGTGTAAAATATACTTTTGATTTTCACAGTTGAATTGGGCGTTTTACTGTCCAGTTTATTGGCTTCTATTTATAACATATGGTGCGTGCTTTATATGCTAAACTGCCTTAAGACCGGACTTGCGTGTTAGCCTTGTGTACACTGGTTGTATGAATTACTGTAATTGGAACATTTAGTGCGATACTGTAATGTCGTTCCTCACAAAGTAGTTGTGCTTATTACTTTGATTAAAATGTCTTGACGCTCAAACCTAGTCAAGAGCCGTCTCTAGAAAGGTGAATGCGGTGCTGCTATTAGAAGAGGATTTGCCCGACGAGTGATCGATGCATCAAGGACTTGTGGTTATTTGTTCATCTCACTCCCATGTTTATTGGGAAAATGTTGCTGTTTTATCTGTTACTGTGCTGTTGCAAGTAGTAATAACAAGCCGAGTCGGCAGCTGCTTCTACCAGCTGGTGGTGGGACGAGGGAAATCGACTTCGGTGCGCGGTGACGGGCCATGGAGCCGACGGCGGAGAGGGGAGAGAAAGTGCAAGTAAGTGCGTGAGGCTTGCAAGGGAGACAGGAGATGGGCACAGCGCGTAACTGAACGTGGTGAACGTGCGCATCCACAGATCCGATCCAGCCTGCAGGCGGCGCGTGCCCATCTCCTGTCTCCCTTGCAAGCCCTTGAAAGCATAGTCAATGACTATAGGTCTCGCTGGCGACAGCGCTTCGCGCTGCGTTGCCAGGTGCGAGACCTAAAAAGGACCAGACTTTTCCCTTAGCCAATCAAAGCTCCTCACCCTCTAGAACCCTCCTGAGAGAACCTTTTGCCCCTCAGATTTTCTACCGGCACGTTGTGCTAGGGAGTCTCCTTTGAGCTCTGCTCAAACTCTGGATTTCCAACTTTGTAGAAGCTTGATTTCATTCTATTATCTTGTGGATTTGAGAATCTTGTGACCTGTTTCTCATCTACATCCTATAGAATGTCTGTAAAAGAGAAAAAGGGTCTTTTTAGAGCCTGTGCCACCTGCTCTTAAAAGAGACTCTACACTGATGACCCACTTGAAGACTGCATTTATTGTCTTTATCCGGACCACCAAGCAAAGGATTGCAAGGTATGTCTCACTTTCTCTAGTAAGACCCTTAGAGATCGTGGGGGACACCTTTTAATTTGGCTTCAGAAGATCAAGGCCAGAAAGGAGGTGGTTTCTAGTGATAGTGACCAAGAATCCTCCTCTTCGTCTAGGAGATCTCAAAAAAGAACAAGATCTCCTCAGGCTCATTCCTTAGGGGAACGTCCTGAGAAGGCCCTAAAAAAGACCACTCAAGGGTCTTCAGGACGTAGTCCTTCCAAATCTCCTCAACCAAGAAAAAAGGAGAGCAAAGGACACACTTCTAAGGAAAAAGTATCCAAGAGAAACTCTTCTGAGCCTTCAAAGACACCACCTTTGGTTCAAGAGTCCTTCAAGAAGCCATCCTCTAGTATTCCTGAGGAGAGAAGCAAAAAACCGACATCGTCGACTGGATGGTCGACGAGAGTGTCGACGAAGAAGTCATCGTCTACGGCGGCGACCACAGAGGTACAGAAGCTACCATTGATTGTGATAGTGTCGACGGCGTCGACGGGAGCGTCGACGCCGGTAAAATCGACGACGACATCGTCGACGACGACCACGACGATAACTGTATCGTCGGCGAGGAATGGTTCCAGTGTAGTGTCGACGACAACAACACCGTCGAGGGTAGTGTCGGCGGCGATCTCGTTGACGGGCTCGTCGACGAGAAAAACTCCAGAAAAAGATCACACGAGCTGTGACTTCCCTGAGTAAGATTACTCCTCTGGTTCCATCTCACCTTTTGGAGGAGGAAGAGTCGGATGAGGAGGAGGATGACGGACCCTTCGAGTACGCCAGTAGCCCATTGCAACACCATGTGAAATGTCAGGAGCATGATGATGAAGAGGGTTATGAAGAATATCACGGCCTCTCACAGCATCGTTACCAGCAAGGACCTCAGGAGGATGGTCGCTATGCCCTCCTCAATGATGATGGACTTGCAGTTCATGTTGCAAGATTATAAGAGGAGGTTTCCTCCGTCAGTAGTCCCTCAGGAAATTCCTCCTTCACGTCCCCATTCTATTGCGGCTACTCCAGACCGCAGCAGAGAATCGCTGCTGGACACTACTCCACAGACGCCTCAGGTCCAACAGCACCAGGATCCGGTTACCACGGCTTACGAGGACCATGAGGAAGGGGAGCTAACGGAACCCCACAAAGAATGGGATGACTATCTAATCCCATCTCCACCATCACATACTCAAGGGCCGGCGGATTCTCCACCAGCGGATATTGGTGGATTCCACAACTTGATGGAAAGGGCTGCAAAAAGATTTCAGCTGCCTATAACGACAACTCAGGCAGAATGTTTTCTTTATGACTTTAAAGAGCCCTATCAAAAATCAGTCAGATCCATACCAATCATCGACCATGTATGGAAAGTAGGTTTACAAGTGATAACAACCCCAGCGACGGTTACACCTGTGCTCACTAGGTTGGACAAGAAGTATAAGGCGCTTTCGGATGCTCCAGGGTGTTTGCTGGGCCATCCAAAACCGGACTATATCATTTCGCAGGCAGTGCAGCAAAAATCGTAGAACCCGTCAGCACCTATTTCTGTACCTCCGGACAGGGAGGGACGGTGTTTGGACAATGCTGGTATAAGATTCTCCTCAATGTCAGCTCTCCTAGTCCGAGCAGCTAATGCCCTTGCCATCCTGGGCAGATATGACAGGCAGATGTGGTGCGATATAGCACCATATGTTGACTTCCTTCCGGAAGACAGTAAACAGGAGGCGAAGAAGATTCTGCAGGAAGGTGAGAGGACTTCAGCTGAAGTCATCGAGTGTGCCATGGACATAGCTACCACAGCCTTTCGTTCCCTAGGAGGGGCAGCAGTTTTACAGTGCCAGGGTTGGCTGAGGGCCACTGTCTTTACACCGGAGTTCCAAAATAAGATTCTGGATCTACCTTTTGATGGGGAGGATTTATTTGGACGTCTGGTAGATGAGACCCTGCAGAGTATTAAAAAGGACACGGATACGGCGAATGGCCTTGGGTACGTTGCAATATCAGAAGGTGCCCTTTCGAGGCGCCCGTGGAAGAGGACAACTAACTTATAGAGGTGGATACCAACAAGGAAGATACACCTCCTATTCTTCCTCATCAAAGCACTACCGGCAGCAATACGGCCAGAGACAGTCTGGAAACTACTCTAAGTCCGCTCCCAGACAGAGGTCGTCCAGGTAAAGACAACAACAAAAGACAATGACAGTCTTCAAACTCTGGATTTTTATCCTCCTACCCCGTCAAATGTTCCCCGGGTGGAAGAGTAACTTATTACTTACGTCAGTGGCAGAGAATAACATCGGACAAATGTGTCCTCCACATAGTAAAATTCGGACATACTCTAGAATTTCTACACTTCCCTCCTCTCACGCCACCTGCGTATCAAGAAGTCACACACCTACCTCAAATGCGTCGGGAGATTCGGGCAATGCTCTGAAAGGGAGCAATAGAACCGGTACCGAACTCCCAAAGAGGGAAAGGATTTTATACCCTTTTCTTCTTGATCCGGAAGAATGCTCTCAAGTGGCATCCTATCCTGGACCTACGGTCTCTAAATGCCTATCTCAAGAAACAGTCATTCAGAATGGTGACCCTCCAAGATATTCTGCTACTCTTAAACCCTGGAGATCAGATGACCTCCCTAGATTTACAGGATGCATACTTCCATATCCCCATCCATCCTTCCTACAGAAAATACCTTCGATTTACAGTGGCCAAAAAACATTACCAATTCAAAGTGCTGCCATTCGGCCTCATATCTGCCCCGAGAATTTTTACAAAATGTCTGGCACCGGTGGCAGCGTATCTCCGAAGACAAAAACACCAAATAAGCCCATACATAGATGACTGGTTGATAAAGGCACCATCGCAGAAGGAGGCTCAAGCTTCAACTTTGGCTTGCATGGATTTGTTTGCAGACCTGGGTCTGACTTTAAATGTAGAAAAATCATCTCTTCAACCATCCAGAAGGATCACGTTTCTGGGTGCAATCCTAGATACGTTTCAAAACAAGGCATTCCCATCCATAGAAAGACAATTGGGACTCGTCTCTCTGGCCAAAGAGTTCAGGAGAAGAAAGTGTCTTTCAGTCCGAAAATACAAATCACTTCTGGGGACGATGTCTTCATGCATACCACTCATTCCCCTGTGTCGATTGAGAATGCGTCCGTTGAAAGAGGCGCTAGATCTACATTGGTGCCAAGCAAAGGGATCCTTCGAGGACAAGGTCAAAGTCACGCAACCAATGTTGCAGGCAATAGCGTGGTGGACTCACAGAAACAATATCTCGGTGGGTCTTTCCTTCCTGACCGAACCGGCTCCACTAGTGGTTACCACAGATGCCTCTCTCGAAGGATGGGGATCAGTCCTCCAGGAGTTACAGGTCAGCGGCTGATGGAAACAAAAGGAACAACACCTCCACATAAACCTGCTGGAGTTGAGGACAATAGGATTGGCATTGTTGGCCTTCCTGCCAAGAGTGGAAGGAAGATCGGTGTTAGTGCGGACAGACAACACGACCGCAATGCACTTTATAAACAAACAGGGGGGCACAAGATCGCTCTCTCTGTCAAGAGAAGCTGAGAAAATATGGAAATGGGCTATTACTCGCAAGGTAACTCTAAAGGCTGTACATCTTCCAGGGGATCAGAACACAACAGCGGACACTCTCAGCAGGCAAAAGACGACCTGCCACGAGTGCGAACTCGATCAGGAAACACTACTGACAATCTTTGCCAAATGGGGAGTACCAACAGTGGAGCTGTTTGCCAAAGCCCAGAATAAGAAATGCCAATTCTTTGCAAGCTGGCATCACCAAAGGGGATCGTGGAGGAATGCGTTTTCGATGGCATGGTCAGGCGTCTTTGCCTACGCTTTTCCTCCGATTCCCCTCCTGCCACGAGTACTCACGAAGATGAAGAAAGAACCGTGCAGGATAATACTAATAGCCCCTTGGTGGCCCAGGCAGCACTGGTTCACGGAACTGCTCCTTTTACAAGAGACACAGCCAATACGTCTACAGCCGATACCAGAAATATTGACTATGGCTCGGGGACAAGTACGGCATCCAGACCCGACATCACTGCAATTAGCAGCCTGGCTCCTGAGTACCAAGAATTTCATCGATTTAACATTCCGACAGAATGTAGAGAGATCCTAGCAAAGGCAAGGGCTGAAAGCACTAATAAGACATATAGGATGAAATGGAAAAGATTCTGCTTGTGGTGTCAGGAGAACGACTTACATTCTCTGCAAACAGAGGCACATCAAATCCTCCCATATTTACTAAGGCTGGCAAAGTTTGGATTGGCCCATGCTTCTATTAAAGTGCATTTGGCGGCTATTTCTAGATACAGGAGAAGTTCAACGGGTCCATTTCTGTGGTCGGGGAGAGTTGTAAAGCAGTTCATGAAGGGGTTATTTAGAGTCTACCCACCTGTCAGACCTCCACCTCCTCTGTGGCAACTGAATATTGTTTTATCACAATTGATAAAGCCACCATTTGAACCAATTCATAAAACTGATCTAAAATTCCTATCCTGGAAGGTGGCTCTATTAATAGCTCTGACATCAGCCAGGAGAATGGGAGAAATACATGCACTTACAGCGCAAGAACCTTTTCTGCAATTTAGAGAGGACAGGTTGGTTCATAGAACAAATCCGAGATTTATTCCAAAGGTGCCAACGGATTTCCACTTGAATAAGCCATTGATCCTTAAAAGATTCTTTCCTCAACCATCTACAGTGGCAGAGAGAACTCTCCACAGTCTGGATATCCAGCGTTGTCTAAAATGTTATTTACAAAGGACAAGAACTTTCAGAAAATCAACACAGTTGTTTGTGGCTTTTAGTGCCCCCAGGAAAGGATTCCCGTTGTCAAAATGGGGAATTGCACGATGGATCTCAAACGCCATTCAATTCTGTCATCAGGCGGCGGGAAAGCTGTTGACTGCACGTGTTTGTGCACATTCAACAAGAGCGGTATCAACCTCTACTGCTCTGTTTTCAGGCGTCTCTATTCAGGACATCTGCAGAGCGGCTACCTGGAGGAGTACGCATACCTTTACCAGACATTACTGCCTGGACGCCCACTCCAGAAGCGATGTAGCAGTGGGACAAGCTGTACTGAGGAACCTTTCCCAATAACGGTGAGCCTTCTTGTCATCCCTCCTTCCTTGGTTGGTAAGCTAAGCACATTTTAATATTGTACACTGTTTGTTATAACATTTATGAGCAATTGGTCTATGAACATTTTTTATACAGCTATTGCTACGAGAGAATGACATGTGTTACCTGTTTGGGAGAAGTAGGTGGGTGACAAGACAAAATGTGCTATGATTTCCTGCTTGCTATTCTGATTCAGGTATGTGAATCTATGAAAGCTTCCAATACTGGAGAACTACAGTTACAGGTAAGTAACTTGTTTTTTCTTCCAGTTAAAGGTGAGGCATGCGTGGAACTGAAGCTAGTGGACGGAGTCCCTCCACTAATATTAAAGAGGGAGGGGGATCCGTCAAGTTGAAGCAGAGACTGCACGGGGAGGGGCTGTGCTAGCTTTATTGTGAGCTGTGCAGCTCCGTTCCCATGACTGCTGACATCGCCCGATTTGTCCACACTTGAGATGTGAGATCAAAGGGTACTTGTTAACCCCTCAGAGCAACATCCACTTTTAAGAAAGGGCGTGCTTAACTGTTGGCTGGGGAATTGTCTTTTTACCCTTTTATTGTTATTCTCATGGTTACAAGTGATGTAACTTTATCCCATTGGTGATGAGAGAGTGTTTATGCTTTAACTCGGAAATAAATAGCAGAAAAGAGACGCAGTGTAAGTTTGAGTCACGGTATCTGCTCAAAATACTGTGATTCTAGGTCCCTGTGCCTAAAAAATAAATATGACCTTCTAAAAAATGAATATGACCTTTTGTACTGTAATCCTGCACTCATATAAAGTGTTTGAGTGCCCTTTGGGCGAATTTGCACTACATAAATCTGCAAAAAAAACAGCGCAGTTTAAATGCAAAGAGCCAAAAAGGCCTGGGCGGAGTTTGCGGTGTTGCGCTATACAGAATTCCACTAGGTGACAAAGAACCTCCTCCGCACCCCACAGAGTTTCCCATTATGGAATAAGGTAAGTCACGCTGCCCGCGCTGATTGTTAGTCCCGTTCGTTTGTCCGGCACTATAAAATCAGAGCGAATGGCACCACGTTCTGCGCAGGAGGGCACAGCTTCTTTCTGCCACTCGAGTAGATGTTCTACTCGAGCGCCAGCTTCCTCCACGTGATCAGCAGGTTTCTCAACATGAGCGGTAGCAACCTCCCACGAACACCTAGAATGAGAAATCTCGCTGGAAGGTGGTCTAGTGTTGGATCTTCCACACTCGTGCTCTCCAACTTAACATTGGCAAGCCGCGAGAGAGGAATAACTCTGCTCTGTGCCGTTAAGTGGAGTTTTTCAGAACATTGCGCTGTACATAGAGCGCAGAGTGGAAAAAACTCTGCAAACTCCGTGAGTGGAGTTGAGTTTACCACTCAGGCCTGCTACAAAGGGAAGAGACTGAAGGAAATAACAATATGAATGCATAATTAAGATAAGACATGGGGGGCATGGCTGACAAGATGGGCGAATAAGACATGCCGTTCAGAGCTCTGTCCCAGTGTGGCAACATCCGTCAACATCCTGTGGTGCTTTTAAGGCACCGACCTCCCCTCATACATCGGCCCAACCGGAAGAGTCGCCTGGTCCAGGAATCGAGTTCCGGGAGGCAGTAGATCAGCCGTAAGCAGTGCCGAAAGTGGTACGTCTCCGGGACGTCATCTTGGAAGTGACGAAGGAGCCTAAGGCGTGCTGCAGAGGCCGCAAAGCGAAGAAACGCCTGACGGGGATCTTGACAATTCAGGGGGCATAGGCGCGTCTGCAGCGGTGACCCGGGTAATTCCCAGGCCGGTTGATCGCCACGCACAGAACTGAGGCAGCACAGGCGGTGACTCCGTAAAGACCAGGACCCACCGGGCAGGTAGGATCCCAGCATCGAAGGTGCGGGCTCCCCAACGGCAGGTGGTGGAGGCACAGGAGGCCCAGTCTTGGACAGTATGAAAGTCTGTGTTCCCAGAGTCCGATGGCCAAGTAATATACCAGGGGCATGAATTAGCAGTGGGACCCCTAGACGAAAAAGAAGGCACACTGCAGGAGGCCTCCCCTCGTGGCTCATGCCAGCTAAAGCACAGTAGCGAGATTGCATAAATAAACATCAATGGCTGACCTGCGGAGAGCAGCAGGCCTGTAGCTGGGAGACAAATATTATAGTTGTTGCCCCTGCCTCAGCACCTAGGCCTGAGGGGAGATTGACACACAACCCTTGCAGAGTCTGTTGGCTGGGATACGAGAAGCAGTGCCCTGGAGGGTAAATGAGCCTGGCCTCCCTGATCCTGGTAGCTGGGAGACACATTAGGAAACCTGAATTGATAGTGAAAGATCCCGGTGTGGCAGTAGTGGGCTTCGGAGGGGCCTGCTCTCATGATCAACAACTGATTGGGCCACAGAGGCTGGGCACTACCGGTGATGGAACAGTAGACCACCGGAATGTGGCTGATTGCTACCTGGAGGAGTGTGAAGAGTAGGATATCATCTGCCTCGACGCCAAATCCAGTAATGTGATGGAGGCATGACTATTGGAGCGCAGACTAGTTTGGGGAAAACAACAGTCCCGAGCTGAGATCTGGGAGACGCCCGGTGCCTAGGAAGAGTACTGAGTAGAGTGCTTGACATGAGGCGGTTAGGTGCCTGCATTGATCGGCGCTGATGCAGTGGGATGTTATTGCTTAATATGGGTAAGGACAAAAACTCCAGAGCGCAATCCAACAAAATATCAAACTACGCGCAACTTCCCCCCATGGTCCTAATCAAAGGGGCGCACAAGGAGAAGATGGAGCCAAGATGGCACGTGAGGAAGAACAAAGGGATCCCTCGTTAAAGGATATCTTGATGGCTGTCCGGACTTCGAGAGACGACATGGTGACCAGGATCAACGCAGTGGCGATTGATGACAACCTCCTCCGATGTGACCTACGCAAGGTCTCGGACAGGATCTCCACAACTGAACAAAATGTGGAAGTACTCCAAAAGGAGGTTAAATCCCTGCAGGAGACTGTCATGTAACTGCAGCGAAAGACCATTAAACTGGATGAACGCGCCGAATACCAGGAAGCGTGCACCCAAAGAAATAACCTAAGATTCGTGGAGTTCCCGGAAGTGGTGGAGGGCCCCTCTGCAGAACTGTTCCTGGAGGAATGTATAATGAAAGTGCTGGCCCCAGGCAAACCATCTAAACCATCTAAATTCTTTAACATCGAGAGGGCACACAGGGCGCCAGTCCCTCCTCCACGCCCGGGGGCCCCACTGAGAGCCATCAAAGCCCAAATCTTCAAATATAGGGATCGAGACATGCTCCTGCAATCCACCCAAGCCAGAACTGATCTGCACAATGAAGGGCATCACATTGCTATCTTCCCAAACTACACGCAAAGAGTGCAGGATCAACTACGCACCATCTTGGCGGTCAAGAGGTGCATGAGGGAGGCTTGGATGAAGCCTCCTCTATCCAGCCAAGCTTCGAATTGAACTCAAGGGCAGGGCTCTGTTCTTTGGATCAGCTGGAGAGGCCTCAGACTGGATGGATGCTGCGGGGATCTCGAACGCCAACGGAGGTCGCAGTCCAACCCAGGAACACTCACGGACTCCATTGAATCAGCGGGGAGATGGCTCAGAATCTCCAAAAGAGCACGACATAAAGACACAAGTGGCTCTGGAAGGTGGTGGAAGGAACGTCGGACTCTGACCTAACCTAATCGGAGGTTATCCTGGACACTAATATGGACTGAGACTCGAGGGAGATAAGGGAGAACTGGTTTGGGGTTCTGAACATTCAGATAAGTGACTACAAAGAGATTCAAAATAATTGTTGTTTTCCTTTTGGTAATTGGTGAGGAATATATTATATGCATATGTCACGTCTGGGAGGGGAGGCGCCCCTCAATAGTGGTTGGGACCTGTCCGGGAAGCTGGAGGCTCCAGTCTCACCCCCATCGAGTGTCCAGTCACTTGGTTAGCACCTATATCGAAGGCACTGTTCAGAACCTCATTATGCTATGTAATTCAAATGTGGGTAATGCTGCAGGGCATGAACATGTTGTTGGAAAGTTCAGAGGGGGGTGGTTTAGGGCGGAGGATGGGATGGTTTGCTCTCCACGATGGTGGGAGGGATAGTCCTGTTACACTGCCCAGTGTGTGGGGAGGAGCTGCAGGTATTCAAACTGCTTTATTTGTTCCTTTTGGTTTTCAAGGGGTTTTAAGGGATCCATGTCTGGGTTGTAATTTTCTACACAGCGCTCAATCTAACACTGATATCACGAGATGGGAATGAAAAAGTGACACTAACTGTGTGAGCTTATGGCTCCCTCTCTGACAAAGCTTCTCCCTTGGAATATATGAGGAATGGCAATGCTAGAAAAACGTAGAAGCGTGCATTCACATTTACGGAGGTATAAGATTGGTATAGCAGGTTTGCAGGAGACACATGTCCTTATATACCTTATATTCGCCACAGATGATGAGGACAGCTAAATGCCACCTCATTCTCTGGATTTGCACAAGGGTGCTTATTTGGGTGGCCCCGGAGACCCCCTCCCAAAATATACATCATGTGCTTGACTCGGAGGGACGCTACATGATCCTACACGGTAGGCTTGACAGACATGAGATATGTCTCATAAATGTGTATGCCCCCAATACGAATGCACTATCTTCTTTAATGAAGTAATGGCTGCATGGGGACATCGCCCTCCTTGGCTACGTCAATTGTGTAATAGATGGGATGATGGACCGGGAACCTCACCAGGTGGGTACTAACCTGGTATGACTGGGGCCTTAGTGGACGTTATGAGGGAACTGGGGTTAATGGATATATGGAGGGTCCGACATCCGGACACTAGGACATTTTCCTGCTACACCCCTGCAACGAACATGATCCGTGGGTCGGACCAATTCTTGCGGTCATCGACCTTGATGTCTAGGGTCAGTGGAGATAGTGTATCTACCGAGATATATCTCGTATTACTCCCCTCTGCTTTTAGTTTTAAGTACCGGTAGACCCAGGGCCGCACGTGGCGGTTATCTACCGAGGCACTCACTGATCCGCCATTTGCTGGGAAGCTGGAAGAAGAGATCTCTAATTATTTAGCAGCAAATTGGGGTTCAGCATCCTCAAGGGGTATGGAATGGGAGGCAATGAGGATGGGTGTCAGAGGTTTTTGCCTTAGTACGACTTATGGGGTTTGGCAGCAAAGTTCTAGAAAGGAACCCAGCCGAGTTGGAGGTGGCGTTGCCCATGAACCAGGGTCATTTAAATGAACTGGAGGGAGGTACAGGAAGAGCTGTTGGTGGCACTCTGTAGACTTGAGAAGGTCAGTTGCACTGCATATCGACAGCGACTAAATGTGGAGGGTGATCGATAAGGGGCGTAGCTTGCCATACTGATCAGCAATGAGAAACCAGCGTCCTCCATTGTGCAGATGGGATCGGCCGATGGAAGCTCGGTGTACAGTCAGCAAAAGATCTTTGATCCTGTAGCTGATAACTTGGCCGGGGTATATACAGGGCACTCTATGCCTGGTTTGGAACGAGTGACCGAGTTCCTTACCACACTGAACTTACCTCGTTTAGAAAGAGAGGTTAGCCAATTATTGGATGAACCGATCTCGAGAGGGGAAATATTCGAGGGTATAAAGTCCCTGATAGCTGCGAAGAGCCCGTGAAGTGATGGCCTACCGGCCAAATTTTACAAGAACTTCACACCTCTGATAATAGATCGCTTCCTGGAGGTATGCAATGAGGTGGTCCAGAATCGTACAAGCCCGTCTTCCATGAATGAGGCATTGGTGGTTATGATCCCTAAGGCGGATAGGGATACTCAACTGCCAGGGTCATACAGGCCTAATTCTTTGCTAAATATTGACATAAAAGTAATTAGCGGGATCATGGCGGCTCAACTGCAACCACATATGCAATATTTAATCCATCCTGATCAAGCTGGATTCGTCCCTAAACGCAGCACGGCCCACAATTTGTGGCGGCTAACCCACGTATGGCATTCACCCGCACTTCGACAGGAAGAGTGTGCTCTGGAGTTATTAGATATTGAGCAAGCTTTTGTCTCGGTTGGGTGGATGTATCGCTGGAAAGTCCTACGTGCACTGGGTGTGGGGTCACAATTCCTGAATTGGGTACAGTTATTATACTCAGAACCTTGGGATAGGAGTAGAATGGGGAGGCTAGTGTTGCAGGCTGTTAGATTGCAACGCTGCACCAGACAAGGGTGCCCACTGTCACCACTTCTTATTGCCATGGCAATGGATCCTCTAGTGGTAGGCCTGCAGAAAGAGATGGAGGCCTTTGGGATCAAGCTGGGGTAATCACGTGGTGTCCATGTATGCAGACGATACATTAGTGTACCTCCTAAATCCTGCCAGGGCGATACCAGTGCTCCTTGATGTTCTTGAAAGATTCTGACAAATATCAGATTACGGATTAATTCAGGGATGTCAAAATGAATCCCACTGGGTAGACTGGCTTCGCTCCCGGAAAGAGGACTGCCGGAGGTGGTACTTCCATGGATGAGATCTGCGCCTAGATACCTAGGAGTTAAATTGGCAGAAACGGCTGAGCAATACTTGGCTTTTAACAAAGGGAAAGTAATTTAGGGATTGTGGGGTTCAGTGTGCTTCTGTCCAGAACTACCTCTGTCCCTTATGGGGAGAATAGCTCAGTTTGTCTTACCCAGATGCCTTTACACGATGCAGCACTCTTTCCTTAAGATCCCCGACACTTCTTTATAAGGTTGGATTGGCTTCTAACTGATTTGCTGTGGAGGCCTAAACGTGGACGGGGAAGCATGGTTACTCTCCAAAGAACCTGGCAGAATGGAGGACTGGAAGTTTCATGTTTGGAATTTTATTTTGCAGCATCTCAATTACAGCCTGCGGTATATTGGCTGGACGACAAGGAGAGTTGGGAGAAGGCCCTGCTGGTGGGGACGTACGGGAATAGAACATTCCCTGAATTGCTAATTATGGGGGCACAGATACTGTCAACGAGCCCATATATCATTCAACATGTGGTGGAAATCTGGGAACTTGTTGTCCAGAAAATACTGATAATGGCCCCCTATGCCCCAGACATGCCCCTGTGGGATGTCCAGGCACTGCCGATCCAGGCAAATGGGAGACACTGACAGGGGACCCCAAAACAGAGAAAGATTGGACTAAAATCCACAAAGGGGTTAAACAGGTCAGCTCGAATACACAGTTCAAGCTGATTCAATGTAAATATGTACACCAGACATATCTTACCCCCAAGATGCTACAAGATGCTACACAGGATTTACCCAGAACGATAAGGGCAATGTCCCAGATGTGGGGAGGTGGAGGCTATATTTATTCATATGGTCTGGTTCGGCCCAGAACTTCAAGTATATTGGGTCGATGTATTAGCCACCCAAAAAGATGCAATGGGTGCGGGACGTGAAGGAGTGGGCGACAGTGGATGTGATTCGGATGAAACGGATCAGACATGACGAAAAGCTAGAGGATGATCTGAGGGCATGGAGGGTGATGTTCGGTTTCCTCAAACACGAGGAGGGGACGAGGAACCACAGGGGGAGGCCACAGAAACTGTATGGTTGGGTAGTGGGCCAGAAGGCAACTGAGGGTAAGAGGAGAATGCCCATCCTTGACATGTTGGATCATGCAGTGAAACGAATATATAGTAAAGACAGAGGTTTTTATATTATAGAGATCCACACTGGGGGGGGGGGGTAGGGTACAGTTGTGGGCGGGAGAGGGATAGAGGTTAAGATTATTTGATATAGTTTTTTTTTTTAATGTAATAAAGACTTGGACCAAGAAATCAGGCTTTATAGGAATGAGGATCGATACCACAGAGTTCACGTAGATGGGGTTAAGCTGTTAACAGTGGGATTAATAAACAGACCTGGAACATATTTGGTCCAGTTAAACTTGTGTCTACAAATATATGGTAACACTTTGGGCCCGATTCCGATGCAGTTAGGAAGGCCTCCTAACAGTATTTGCTCCTTCCAAATCGGATCGAGAATGTGTCTTTCCGACCGAGGGCCAGATTACGATGCATTTAGGAACATAGGCTCCCATTGAAGTCAATGGGAGTCCAACCAAATTGTATCTGGAAGCATCTGGATGCATCATGCTCGGTCAGTCGGACTCTCCCGATCCGAGTCGATCAGAAACCAATTCCAAACCGATTAGATCGGGAAGATTTCCTATCCGCATCAGAATAAGGCCCTAAGTGTATAACTCAGAGAATGCCCGAATGTCTTGTCATAATTGTTTCAAATGTTAATAAAGATATATTCTAAAAAAAAATGATTAAGATAAGACATAGCGCTCCTGCGTTTTTGAATACACGCACCCGTTCCCCTTGCAAGCAGGTTGTGAAGTCACTTCTTAAAACCTCACTCAACTTGGCATAATGGCACAGCTCTGCAAAATAATCCCCCTCTTGATTTCTTAAAATTTTGTGTGCAGGTAAAAGAGCACATAATACCACCATTTACAAAAGGATTAAGCTATATGGTATTGTCAAGTTATACCAACCATATGGCTTGGCATGTTTGTTTTTCCAGATATCACGAAACTCATTATAATAATGTGCATGATTGTGAGTGCTTTCCAAGCAGTTTATCCAAAACACCCACCCTCCCACCGACATAGATTCGGATGTTTTACCTATCATGTTTATGACTTTGACAAAAATAATTGGTTCAGCACAACTATAAAACGTGAAAAATGTATCCTGCTTAGTATGGAAAATGCCAAGGAGGCAACCAAACCGACAATTAAAAAATAAATCACTTCATCTGTAAAAACTATATGGAAACGCTTGAGCTCAAGTTCTTAAAAGTAAATAAACCTCCGTAATTTCAGTTCTCTTGTACACATACTTCATGCCATGCAAGTTACACTCCAAACTTTCAGGTGGCATATACCCGTTTTGACAAAATTCTCCAAGTTCACTCAAACCAAATAGCACGAACACACTCAAGAACCGAACCTCCATATGAAATATTAAAAAGACCCATGCTGAGGATGACCCAGTGGCGTAGGAAGGGTTGAGCGGTGGGTGGGGGCCGCCCCGGGTGTCATCACTGAGGGGGTGACAGAATGGCAACAATGTGTGTTTTAAACACATATTTTTGCCATTTTGTCAAGCCGGGGTGACAAGAAAGTTTCCGCACCTGGTACACCACTGGGATGACCCTGCTCAAACAGAAAGCAGATTCCAGTCTGCGGTGGAAACCTCAAGACCATGATGGCATGAAGGTCACCAAACTCAGCAGCACCGTGAAACCAGGGTATTGGCAAAAGTAGGCTAATCAGATCTCTCTTACCATATACTTATAACACTCATCTCCGTCAGATTGTCCCCTGGCACCTGAATAGTTCATGCAGTTTTCATTACCAAATTTTCTTGTCTAGTTGAAAGGTAAGGTTTTCCCTCCAGGTATTCAAACATGTGACCTGGAGGCTGGCACCAAGATCACTTGGTACAAATTCAAGGGCATCACTTATAAACAAACTCCTTAACTAGCCACAAGAGAAAAGAACCTTGATCTTTGTGCTGCCACTGTAATTACTACCGAGCCGGCAGTCTCTATAACTGAACTGCAATTAGTAGTACCATTCGAGCATCTATTGAAAGATTATTTGTTCCAACCTAATATCATGTTTTTCCTTCGATGTGTGTGTGTGTGTGTGTGTGTGTGTATTTATACAGTACATGTTTGTGAGTTGTATGGCATTATGCAGTACATTTGCTAGCAGTATTATTTTGCCCATTTGACCTAGAAAGATCTTTTTTCTTGAAATCTGCAAATTATGTACCAAATTATGTGGCAAGTGCAGTAAAGTTATAACTCTGTGGTAAATGCCACAACCACCGAATGACATAATTCCACTCATCCTGACACTACCAGCAGTCTTATTCATGAAAGGTAAACAAAGCCTAAACATTCTAATTGCAATCAGTTTCCAATGTTAGTTGCACCATGCATATAACTGCTTCAACAACCTCTCCTTTCTACAGACAGAATGTGTGTGTTCTTATACAATACAAAGAGTGGTTTTTAATGTTACATCCCTAACTACATAATTAAACCTTCTTTTTAAGTGCCAACAACCAAACTGTATAACCCAGTATTTTCTACTACTTTCAAAAGCATTTCCCTGTTTAAAAAAGCCCTTTTTAAGCTAACTACCCCAAAATGAACATACAGGTAACGTGTAATATGGTCCTTTATGTCTTGGGGTTCTAGTCCAATTTACAAACCACTCAGCATTCGGCCTTGTCGTTTATGATGCAACCAGAACCCTTTAATGGCACTATTAGTCCATATTGCATAGTTAACCGCTATGTATTTTTATTCTCTATTTTTCTTTCTCTGTCTCGCTGTTATATGTTTGTGTTATAAATAGATAAATAGATAGATAGACAGATAGATAGATTATGGATATATAGTTATATAAAATTATATGAAAGAAACCAGTTAAATGATGGTTATTGTTATTATGATTATTATTACGATCCGAAACCTAAAATCAACTGAAAGGCATCTATTTATGATTAGCAATGCACTTATCACCTCTCATGACATTTGAAAGTTGTAGCGGCTGCTACCGGATTCGGGTGATCGGGCGGGGGGGGACGTGGGCAGGCACGGCCCGTGTAGGGCGTTACACCGGGCGGTGATGTCAGGCGGGAGAGGGGCAGGGTGGGGGGTTGTAAAATGCGGGATAGGGATGATTTCAGGTAAGTCCCGAGAAGAAAAAAAAACTAATTTTGCTGTGCGCGCTGCATCACTTTTGGCGATGCATCGCACGGAATGAAATTCGTTTTATTTATTTTTTCCGGTACTTACCTGAAATCGTCCATATCCCGCATTTTACAACCCCCCCATCCTGTCCCTCCCCCGCCTGACATCACCGCCCGGTGTAACGCCCTACACGGGCTGTGCCTGGACGTGGGAGATGGGGACGAGGGACGATGACAAATAAAAAAAATAAAACACGCATTGGCATAGCCAATAGGTCTCGCTTGTGGGACCTTATAAGTATTTTGTTTTGCAGCACAATATCCTTGTAACTAAATACTTTTAAGGTCCCACAAGCGAGACCTATTGGCTATGGCAATGCTTGTTTTTCATGTGCTTCACCCCAGCCGTGGCTTTTTTTGGCAATAGGTGTAATCTGTCAACATTGAAAACGCAGCAAGAGATAGACTTCAGGAAAGCATCGTGGCTATCGCTAAAAAAAAATTTCTTCATTGAATACCTCATAAAACACGTCTACTGTTTCTAGGCACAGTAAATAGCAGATGTCACAATTTTTTTTAATTGATTTTTTTCTGCAGATTTATATAGGGCGAACGTATTGGAGCGCTTTACATACGCACTAAGTTACCTTACACAAGGACACATTCATTTCTAAGTAGGCACGGGGATATTAAGCGATATGCCCAGAATCACTGACTGAAAGCTGACCAAGGACAGGCTCGAACCTGGTTCCGCCGATCCAAAGTCGGCATCTCTGGCTGGAAGGCCATAACCTCTCTTCGGCTCGCTCTCCGTAGTATGGGGCTTATTCACAAGCCCCGTGTGACATACCGGCGGCGCAAGCGACTTATAAATAAGCCCCTATCATTGGAGCGGTAGTTTGTGAACTGAATTAAGAATGAATGGCAAATGAAACAATATGAAGAGATGCCAGCATTTGCAACAACCATTGGACAACACTGGCAATGGGCTGAACATATTAGGGCCGTTTGTATGGCCACCCCACCCCCACAGAGCACTGAAGGGCATGGAAGGACACAGGGGACTCAGTTTAAACCCTGGCATACATAATGTGCACGTCTGCTCCTGGTGGGAAAGGAGCAGCGGTAATTATAGTGCCCGGTAGAGGCTGTAAACTTCGCATCCCAGTGACGGGGCTGATGTATGCCCCATCTGCTGCTTATCTTTATTAGAAAGGGACCTCCAGAAATGAAACGCCGCCAGTTGTCTGCTCAAGATAAACAAACGGCGCCTGATATTAACGCGCCTTTGCTCCTGGGTCCTCGCAGGCCGGGGTCTCCCCTACTGATGCTTACCAGCATCTGTGCTTTAATGTTACTGCATTATCCTTCCTGGATTTGTTTGCTGTTCGTTGCTGTCCTTACCTGATCCTACGCTGGTGACCTGGTGTGCTTCTGCAGGGCGGAGGCGGCTACTTCAACGACTCGCCGGACCCGCTTCGCGGGTCCGGCAGCGCGTCTGTGTCTGAGGAGGCTGATAGCCTCAGGCGTCTGTTGGGAGGAGCGCGGGAGTGGCGGTTGGACCAGCGGGGCTGCGAGCTGCTAGGCAGGGACTCCAGTCTCCAGGAGCCCCTGCGCGCCCATCCAGCAACACCTGGGCTGCTCTCCCCGCTGGCCACGCCCCCCTGCTGACGGTGTTAAAAGCGGCACTCTCCCCCACCTAGCTGGGACCCTTCCTGGATTTGTTTGCTGTTCGTTGCTGTCCTTACCTGATCCTACGCTGGTGACCTGGTGTGCTTCTGCAGGGCGGAGGCGGCTACTTCAACGACTCGCCGGACCCGCTTCGCGGGTCCCGCAGCGCGTCTGTGTCTGAGGAGGCTGATAGCCTCAGGCGTCTGTTGGGAGGAGCGCGGGAGTGGCGGTTGGACCAGCGGGGCTGCGAGCTGCTAGGCAGGGACTCCAGTCTCCAGGAGCCCCTGCGCGCCCATCCAGCAACACCTGGGCTGCTCTCCCCGCTGGCCACGCCCCCCTGCCTATCAGCCAACGACAAAAGTGCCCAGAGTATTTAGGATCGCGGACCTTCCGCTACGCGGGAGCGTGCGGGAGCGTGCCGGGAGAAGCCCGGGACAAGGGCGGGACCGTCTGTGGCCGTCCGGGGCCGCTGGAGGCCGGGCTGGGCCACCCCGCTGATATTTGCATACATCTACCAGTCAGCAGTTAAGTGGGTTTTCAACGCCCCAACATGCCGGACCATTTCAATGGTACAGTCCTGAGGTCTCCAACGGCCGATGCTGGCCAAACTGTGGTTGGTCCCTTGTATAAGTTTTTCAATCGCCCCGTGAACCCTATTGACAAAGAGCTATCGCTGGCTGAGAGGCGCGCAGAGCGCAGACTATCAATTGAACTGTTAAAAATCTCGGGGGACAAGCGCTCTGGTCAAATTTATCCTGCTTTAGTAACACCATTGTCCTCACTTCAACTACCTGATTCCTGTAATCTGGGCCAAGACGCATGTACGATTGGGGACAACCAGGGTAGTGCGGGTGATTTGCCCGTCCCCCGTGCAAGTGAAAGTCCTATCACAATCCCAATCCCCCTATCTGTGGTAGGTGCTCCACTGACCAATTCAAAGCCGGGTCTCAAAAGGAAGAGCAACAACACACCTAGGAAAACCCTTCCCCCAAAACCACCCCATAAACTCAGGAAAGTTAACAAAAGCATGTATCTTAGCAAAACAGCTACCGTAGAGAGTCGAGGGGGTGAACCCACGCAAGAGGCTATTACACCTTCTGGCAACACAGATTTGAGTCCACCCACCTCTATAGATACAGAGATGGTAACAGTTGACATACAACCGTGGTTGACTAGCTTGCTTCCCGAAGTAGAACGGCTATTACGGTCCCTATTGCTTCCACTAGAAGAACGCATCACAAAGCTTGCTGACCGCTTAAATCACTTTGAGCAGGCTACCCTTGACAATTTCTTCTCGACTAAGGCACTATTAAAAACACAGTTAAGGCAGGAGGGCAACAGCAGCTGCAAGTCCACCGCCGAAGCCCCATCTCATGCTAAGGGACAAAGGGAACATTCCAACTCTCCCCCGTCTGTAGTAACTAGCAGTGGTATGGCCAAGAGACCTCCGAAGTTGCTTAATCCAACACCACTAGGTACTGTCGCCAATGCACCCACCATTGCATCAACGGGCCAATCTGTTTTGCAACAGCCAATGCCTAGCACCACTCGGTTGGGTACTGTAGAGGGAGGAGGAGCGGAGGGTTCCAAAAAGGGTATTGCAGTATCATCTGCCCCAGGAACTGTCAACAACGCACAATTTGTTACCCCGCCCTGTCCCGCCTGTCCCCAGACCGCCCCTACCACCCTTGAAAAAGCCCCCAGAGAAGACACCCCCTATGAACCTCACCCCTGACTCCTTCCCCTATGCAGCGGTCCTGATCAATGTACCACCACTTCCATCTGGGCAGAGAGAATCCTTCCAGACGCTTAAGAACAAAGCCATGCACTGGTTAAGGGCGAATCGGCCGCTGCCTGGGGACGTTGATGGTCTCATTCTGGGAGTGAGGCGAATAGATTGGATAGGTTCTACCACTAAAAACCTGGGGGGGGACTGTATTGTGATCAATTTTCAAGATCCAAGGGTGGTGGGGTGGATTACGAGACAGGGCTGGTGCACGGGCAAGGGTGGCATTGGTATTGTTGACCTTACATTTTTCTACCCACGCCCCTCCTGTGTTTTAACCCCCCTGATCGTTGAGGCGAACGCCCCTGGAAATTGCTTGTGGCCAGGGATAGCAGGCCACTCCTCACAGAACCTTACTTACCCTACCATCACGTCCCCTTCTGTTGCGGACGTGTGGAATGATCTAGGGAGGGGGCAGTGACAATCCCTTGATTGCCAGGTTAACAATAGGACCCCAACACCCAACAGAATGATTGGTACCCCTTACTGCGGGAATTTAAATTCTTTTATAGAAACTATCTCGTCGCCCGCTTCTAGGGAGCACAAGGTACTAGGTGGCACAAGGGAATTAGAGATAGTGCAGATTCCGACAGAATCTATGAATACCTGTCCCTTGGTGGGAGTCACAGATCTGGCTAATATCATCGAGGCCGGTAGCATCCCGACTGTGACGGATCCACTTATTAGGATTCTCAGTTGGAATGTGGCCGGGCTGGATAGGAAACTGCCAATGCCTGACTGGAACGCCCTGGTGGAGGACTATTCTATATGTCTGTTCCAGGAAACCTGGTGCAGGGAGCCTTTGCACAAGGCGGGATATTCATCCCACCATATACCAGCGGTACAAACAGAGTGCGGTCGTGGCCGTCCTTCGGGAGGCCTCCTTGTATGGGTAGCTACCGCACTCAATTGTAGGGTGGTTGAGCACGATACTCAATGTCCCGACCTTCTTAATATCACACTAATAAATCCTATGGGCCGGGTCATCCTCAATATATTTAACATCTATGCCCGAGGTGTAAAGGGAGGCAGAGAATCCCCCATTATAGCACGGCTGGAAGCCTTGTTACGATCCTCGCCATACAAGGATTGCACCCTGGTGGGTGGTGATTTTAATTGTACCTTTGAGCCTCTTGGCCTTGAAGTTTTAGAGGATCAAGAGGTTGTTGACAATAGGTGGGGCATTCCGGCCTTAGAGCTTAGTCCAATTAAGAAATGGTCGGATGTGGCGCTCCAGGTCATCTCTATAACATCTGAGTTCGACCTGAGGGCAGTTAATGGTAGGACCAATTCTGACAGAGAGGGAGCTCATACTTATAATAGGCCTGCGCACTCCTCTAGGATAGATTATCTTCTTCTCCACATTCATTTGTGGACTTTTGTTAAGGATATGGTCATTATACCTACTGTAGATAGTGACCATAACCTCCTTTCACTCACCTTGTCCAACAGGTGTTTAGATGATTCTGGTAGGAACAATCTGTGCTCCTCAGTCCCGGATATGTCTGTTGTTTCAAATTGCGGTCGTCGGCTTAAATGGGCCAAGTTGTCCCTTTCACCTGAGAAACTACTTTTCATATCTCAAATCCTAACGGCAGCAGTAGGTAACCTTGATCCTCGGGGGTGCGGGGTGGGGGACGTACACGCAGGATTTTGTACTTTAACCCTGGCGCTTAGTGATCTCTTTACTGTCCCAAGTAACACCAAGGGAAAGAGACCAGGTTCTTGGGCTAGACAGGGTTGGTTTAACCGCACGTGCAGTGAGGCGAAGACTCTGCTGGTTGTTGCAGTTAAATCTAAATCTCAAGAAAGGATTAGGGAGGCCAGAAGGTCATATTCACTATGTCAAAAAGTCGCAAAGAAGGAGTGGGAAGACAACTTCTGGCAGGAACTTCTGACGGCCAGTCGCGGGAGAAATGCGAGACGTTTTTGGAATTTGGTGGGTAGCAGGAAGCGTCCTGATGACACCATGAGGACGTGTACTATCACTGCCAAGGCATGGTTTGATCATTTTTTGGGTCTCTACTGTGCTATTGAAGGCCCACTTAACGACCAATTTATTCTCCCCTCCTATCCCCTGGATAGAGACATGGTTCTTTTCTCAGCCCAAGAAGTTACGAATATAATTAAAACCCTTACTCCACTAAAAGCAGCAGGCCCGGATGGGCTACCAGGGGATCTTCTTCGTGCACATCCAGGTGACTGGGGGGTGTTGATCTCCGCTCTCCTCAATGCTATCATGGGGGGAGGGTTGGTTCCAGAGTCCTGGAAAGGGGCCGAGGTAGTCCCAATATTTAAAAAAGGAAATCGGGACCTACCGGGAAACTATAGGCCCATAAGCCTGATTGACTCGACCCAGAAGGTGGCGGGAAAAGCAATTTTGGGTAGGATCCTCTCTTGGGTAGACGAAAACCATATACTATCCGAGATGCAGGCTGGGTTCCGTACTGGCACAGGAACAATTGAACAAGTTTTCAGACTCCTGTTACTGTACTGGAAGGTGGTGGTACTGGGCAAGGGCAGTCTTTATCTGGCCTTTATAGACCTAAAGACTGCCTTTGACCTTGTCCCCCGGGAGGAACTCTGGAGGGTGCTGTATGGCCTTGGGATGCCCCCATACATCGTGGACCTCCTAATGAAGTTGCACAAAGCCACCTATGCTCAGGTCAGATGGGGCTTGAATGGGGAGAAGACTGACAAGATCAAGGTAGAGAGGGGTGTACGGCAGGGTTGCGTCCTAGCACCCACCCTTTTTTCGCTTTATGTGAATGGGGTGGTTGATTACTTGCTTGAAGATCCAGCAGACGCCCCCACACTCTGTAATGTTAAAATTCCAACCTTGTTGTTTGCTGATGACACCCTTCTCATTTCGAAAACTCCCCAGGGCCTTCAAAAACTCCTGAACCGGTTCCAGGACTTCTGTGTAATGAGAGGTCTCGTTATAAATGTACAAAAAACTAAATACTTAGTTATGAACCCTCCCAGGAAATTGGGGTGCCCCCCGATCCTGAATTCGATCCCGCTGGAAAAAGTCGCCGAATTCGACTACTTGGGAATTCGGCTGAGCGACTGTATGAGTTGGGTACCCCATATTACTAAAATGACACTGGCCCACAAAAGGGTGGGGGGAGCCTTGCTCAAGGAGAATAGCGCATCATCGAAACATTGTGTATCACCAATCATTGATATATACAAGGCTAGAGCGGTACCTGCATCGCTATATGGAGCAGAGCTATGGGGTTTGGGCTGTTTGGAGTCTCTGTCCAAAGCAGAGAACAAATTTATTAAAGATCTGATGGCACTCCCGATGAGCACCCCGACTGTACCGATGCTTATGGACGCAGGTTGTAAACCAATTAAAGACCTGGCCCGTCTGCGGCCCCTTCTACTGTGGGCACGACTTTGGAGAGTCCCGGAACTTAAATCCTGTGCAGATGGGCTGGCAGAGATAATGCATTCGGTTGGTTGGTCAAAGATCAAGTGGCTCAGGGACATTAAATACCTGCTTGGGGAACTAGGTCTGGTCAACTGTTGGCTTACTCACTCAGCCCCTCCAAAGGAGATCCTGAAGAAAATATACTGGGGTTGGGTGTCTACTAAGCTTATGAGCAACCAACACCACTGCAATTCCACCGCAGTATACTTAAGGATTAAGGATGTCACTGCCTTTGAACCCTTTTTGGACATCATCACCATTCCAATGGATCGGGCTCTGTACATCAAGTTCAGACTAGGAACCCTACCTCTAGCAGACCTCCTTTCTAGATGGAACTTGCAAAATCAGGTATCACGCTTTTGTGCCCTCTGTTCTGACTGTTGCGAAACTGTGGCGCACTTTCTCCTTGATTGTCCAGATTATGCGCGTCCAAGATCGGTCTGGCTTAAACCTCTCTGCAATCAGTTGGGTATTCGCAAGCATTCTGAGGCCCTACGCATTTTAATGACTAATACTGCCCCCCCTATTGTCTGTGCTGTGTCTAAATTCTTAAAATGGGCTTGGTTGATACGTCTTAAAAGACTGTCCTTATCGATTTAATGCTTTTTTAACAAAGTTATCTATTTATTCTGTTTTTACCATGATGTTTGTACAGTCTATGAGTTTCTGATATGTCGTTTTTTATATATTTCTGTGTAATGCTTTTATGATATACGCATATCGAAATAAAGCTATCAATCAAATCAAATCAAATAATGTTACTGCGGGAAGTGACAGAGCATCCAGGCACCGCGTGCGTGACGCCGGGCTCTGGCGGGAAATGCGGAGAGCGCAGTGCGTGACTTGAGGTGTGCGGCCATGCGTCGGCCTTTCCCCGTCCTAAGGCCATGGTGCCACTGCACCTTCTGCACGGATAATAGCTACGCCCCTACGCGGAGAGAGGGATTATATGTGGCTTTTAAGGTGACTTGCGTAGTGTATGAGGCCTGTGGGTTAAGTGTGAGAGACGTGGTGCGGAATGAGCTGTGTCTAGGTCGGGTGGGTGAGTTGTGTTTCGAGATGATGTGTGGGGTGGGCTACGGGTGAGTGAGCTGTGGGTTAGATGTGATCGGCGAGTTCGGCAGCTCATAGGTGAGAGAGCACAGATTGGTCTCTGGGTTTCGAAGTGTAAGGTGAGCTACAGGTTTGACGTGTGAGCTGTAGGTTTGACGGGTGAGCTGTAAGTTTGACGGGTGAGCTGCAGGTTTGACGGGTGAGCTGCAGGTTTGACGGGTGAGCTGTAGGTTTGACGAGTGAGCTGTAGGTTTGACGGGTGAACTGCAGGTTTGACGGGTGAGCTGTAAGTTTGACGGGTGAGCTGCAGGTTTGACGGGTGAGCTGCAGGTTTGACGGGTGAGCTGTAGGTTTGACGGGTGAGCTGCAGGTTTGACGGGTGAGCTGCAGGTTTGACGGGTGAGCTGCAGGTTTGACGGGTGAGCTGCAGGTTTGACGGGTGAGCTGTAGGTTTGACGAGTGAGCTGTAGGTTTGACGGGTGAGCTGCAGGTTTGACGGGTGTGCTGTGCGGTGAGGTGGGGTATTGGATCTGTGAGGTGAGACTGGCTTGATGTGCTGGTGTAAGATCCCACAGTCACTGGGGCAGCAGCGGGGTGAGGTAGTATGAGAGAGGCTGATATGTCGGGTGAAATGTGGGACAATATGCAGGGTGTAAGACCAGCAGTGGCGTGAGATGTAGGTCCATCTGCGGAATGCCTGGTGTATACTCTGATCTCAATGTCCAGGAGGAGTGCTGCTACGGGCTGGGGAGGGGGAGGAGAAATGAAAGGAAAGGCTGTGTTTGCGGGGAGAGAGAGGGGAGGTGCTGGTGTGGGAGGGGGGAGGTGCTGGTGTGGGAGGAGTGCTGCTACGGCAACTGCTACGGGCTGGGGAGGGGGAGGAGAAATGAAAGGAAAGGCTGTGTTTGCGGGGAGAGAGAGGGGAGGTGCTGGTGTGGGAGGGGGGAGGTGCTGGTGTGGGAGGAGTGCTGCTACGGCAAGGCTGTGTTTGCGGGGAGAGAGGGGAGGTGCTGGTGTGGGAGGGGGGAGTTGCTGGTGTGGGAGGAGTGCTGCTAGGGGAGGAGAAGCCCTGGCCGTGAATGCTCGTGCATGTTCACGTGAACTGCAAGAAAACGCCGGGCTGAAAGCCCTTAGTTTGAAGAGGATTTTGCCGACATGAATTCGATCCTATCCATTCCTGCGGAATGGGACAGGCTCGACCTAAAAACACTTACCGGACACGGCCAGACGCCGCCTCTCCTCCGTTCTCATTCTCTTCCTTCTTCCTGCAGTCCCGGCCAGCAGCAGGAAGCAGCTGGCTCCCAGGTACCCCTGAGCCAATCACAACACTGCAATGCAGTGTTGTGATTGGTCTCAGCGCCGTGGATCGGTGCTCAGATGGGGAATGGGAGGCATATATCCGTTTTGACAAAATTCTCCAATTTCACTCAAACCAAATAGCACTAACACACTCAAGAACCAAACATCTATTTGAAATATTAAAACAAACCCGCGCTGAGGATGACCCAGTGGCATAGGCAGGGGGGTGCGGGCCGCCCGGGGTGTCATCACTGAGGGGGGTGAAATATGTGTTTTAAACATATATTTTTGCATTTTGCCAAGCCGGGGTGACGAGTGTCATCACTGAAGGGGGTGACAAATGGCATTTTGTCAAGCCGGGGGTGACAAGAAATTTTCCGCACCGGGTACCACCTGACCTTGCTACACCACTGGGATGACCCTGCTCAAACAGAAAGCAGATTCCAGTCTGGGTGAAATCTTCAAGACCATGATGGCATGAAGGTCTCCAAACTCAGCAGCACCGTGAAACCAGGCTATTGGCAATTCTGGGCTAATCAAATCTCTCTTACCATATAAGTATAACATTCATCAGCATCAGATTGGGATTGTCTCCCAGCACCTGAATAGTTAATGCAATTTTCATTGCCAAATTTTCTTGTCTAGTAGAAATTCTCGGCCAGCAACTGGAAGCAGCTTGCTCCCAGGTTCTCCTGAGCCAATCACAACACTGCAATTCAGAGTTGTGATTAGTCTGAGCTCCGTGGATCTGTGCTCAGATGGGGAATGGAAGGCTATGCGTGTTCCTCACCAGGGGGAAGATGCAAAGTGCGCATCACTGTTTGGCCGTTCCGAGATGCCGGTCAAGCAGTCATGCCCACTTAAAGAGTGCAAATCACTCCACTCTCCTGCAGTGCCCAGTCCCACCCCACACAACCCTGAGAGCCACTGACTGCAAAGGAAAACTAAAATGATAATAACAACCGTTATTATCGGTTTAGTTTTCCTTTTGTTCAGTGGGGCGACGCTCCTCTGCCATAGCGGAGGAGCCACCACTGTCTGAAAGTGCATCATCAAGAATATCCCTGATGTATGTTGTTATTTTATTTATTTATTTATTTATGCGATTTTATATAGCGCGAACTTTACCCGAAGGTGTCAGAGCGCTTTACATAGGACCCAGTTTCAACCATAAGGACTGATGGTTACATTCGGAAAAACAGATTTGCAAATTTTTGACTTACATAAGAACCAGTTGAAAACATACGGACTTAGGATTACATGCGTTGCAAAAAAAGATACAAACAGAAAAAATTGCAAATGTACAAGAGATAGAGTCACACAAGGAGGAGATACAAATGGATAAACTCTAGGCATATACTAGAGATATCTCTATCTACTTAGGGAGGGGATACACATGGATATACTCTAAGAGTCACAGAGGAATGGTAGAGAGCACAGCGGACTCCTGCATAAACTAGTGATTAGAGTTATCTCTATATACATAGGGAAGGGGTAAGACTGGATATACTCTAAAAGTCACATAGGAATGGAAGAGAGCAAAGCGGACTACTGCATGTCCTAGTGATTAGAGGTATCTCTATATACATAGGGAAGGGATACACATGGAAATACTCTAAAAGTCACATAGGAGACTAGTCATTGGAGTTATCTCTATATGCATAGGAAGGGATAAGACCAGATATACTCTAATGGACACATAGGAATGGTAGAGAGTACAAAGGTCTACTGCATACACTAGTGATTAGAGTTATCTCTATATACATAGGGAGGGGATAAGACTGGATATACTAAAGAGTCACATAGGCAAGGTATATGGTGCAAGGTCTAAAGCAAATACCATTGATTAGAGTTATTACAATAAGTCAAAGAGCAGAGTTCCATAAGTGTGGATGCAGTCACAGAACAAAGGGAGGGTGGGAGGGATGCAAGGGTATGGAGAGAAGGGGAAGCGGAAAAGGGAGGGAACATTTGAGGATCATCCACGGGGGAAAGGGTTGATGGACGAGGGAATGGGAGGAGGGCTAGAGTCCATCGAAACTGTCCGAAAACAGCAGCAAAGTGATGGTCAGGACAAAAGCAAAAAGTCAAGTAGTCCAGGAGTGAAGGTGGGAGATGAAGCTGGAGGCCAGCCGCAGGCGCGACACCATCTTGGAGAGCTTGCAGTCAGCCGTCTCGGTGGGGGAGAGAGTGCGCCAGGTGGTGAAGGCCATGGTGACGCTGATGGTACGGTCACGCGTTGGCCATGAGGCGCTGCACGGCTGCCGGTGGGTTGTGTGTGGATTCACCCGCAAGCAGTGTGGAGTCCATTCAGAACACTGGTGCCCTGTGGGGGGGAGGGGGAGGGTGAGTGGTCTGGAGATCCGGCCCGTGTTGCAGGGCCCCAGGGCATTCCGGCATTGGCAGTGGCCCCAAACTGGCAGCAGGTCGGGAGGCAGGCCAAAAATCCAAGAGAGGGCCGGATTAGCAGGAGGCCGGGGAGAAGTTGGGGCGAGCCAGTGGAAGCGGCGATCGCCATCCAAAAGTCGCCTCCGGCCGCCATCTTAGAGTCAGGCAGGCGCTGGAAGGATTCCCTCGGTGGGGGTCTCCACCGAAGTGAAGGTAGAGGAAATTAAGCCAGCTGCTGCGGCGAGAGTCTCGACCAGCCGGGGTAGCGCAGGACGCATTCCTACCTCCCAGCGGCGGCCGCAGTCAGCGGAGTCCACGGCGCAGTGCCGCCCGCCATCATGAGCGCCTCCGCCCTCTCCTCCTTCACCTCGGGAGATCGAGCCTGTCTGCCAACCTCGGAGCGATCGCTTCTGCTCCGCACCTGCCCCACTCGCTCCGCTTCGTGCTGGAAAAAAGAGCGGTCAAAATGAAGGGCTGCATCTGCCCAGGGCCGGGTCAGAGCATCTCGTGGACCGGGAGCCGAGACAATCAGCGTCCGCTCGGCCCCCCGAATTTGTAAAGCGCAGGAATCGCCCCGAGGGGGTATCTCAGCGCTGTCGAAGAGCGAGAGTCAGACCGGCACGAGCGACCACAACTTAGGCTTTGAACAATTCCGTCTTCAGAAGTTTCCTGAAGCAAATGAAACTGGGGCATTTGCGCAAGTTCTCTGGCAGGTGTTCCAGTGTTTCGGAAGCAGATAGGCAACAGTTTTGCCTTCTGATCGTATTTTGAAATCACATATGACAACAACCAGAGTTAACACTATATGCTTTGCATGAGATAATATAGAGAGAAAATGCAGCAATTCTGTTGACCTGATATCCTCATGGGGGCTGCATTGAGATGGTAGCACCTCTGTCAGCTGCTAGGTGTCCTCAGAGATCAGATAGAGAAGAATGGCTGCTGCAGATGTAGATATCCTCACATCAGACAGTAAGGCTGCCCTTACAAATAATATATAATCTCACATGAGATATTAGGGCTGCACTCTTACCCTCAGCAGCTAAATGTCTTAACAGTGCTCTTCGTAGGAATTGAGTGACTTATAGGTTTTGGATCATAACCATAATGTCCCTTCAACGGAGTTTCTTTTTAGGGAATTCAATATTGGTAATCAACCATAATGTGCCTTAATGAAAGTTACTTCAGCGAGCACTAGTAGATTCTTAATAATATATTTTAGAAACTGCCTGAATGCCTTCACTAATGCCCTTGGTGATTGAAGGCACAATGCCCAGCAGGCATTGGCTCAGGGCAAGGCTTTTGCCCCGGCACCTGTTTAGTACACCATCTGGTGTATGCCAGTGCGTACTAACACAGAGCTTAGTCCACGCTCTGTGCCCAGTAACCATTGAATAAAGCTGCAGGGCATGTCAGGGGTTTTTCTGGGTCATTTAATGACATCCTAATCCACTCCTCATTCCACGCTTGGCATAGCCGCAGCCTGTGCCACCTCGGTGCTTGGAGCACAGTGTGCTCTTCGACCATGCTCTGCACACAGTAAACCAGGCACAATTGTCCAACTTACTTGCCTAATGCGTGCTTGTGGCAGGGTTACTGGGAGGTGGATATGACCTCACATCATGCCCCATGCACAGTGATCCATCCTCAAATTGTGTTAAAAGCACAGGTCCTAGGCTTAAAACCCCAACCCCGGTACCCACCTTGTATTGAATGCAGCCAGTCACAGCATGGACTTAATTCACACCCTGCCCTTGTACCCCAGCCTCCAGTACCCTATGGGCAAAAGGTCATTGCCTTAAACCATGCCCTAACCAGTACATCTACCCTGTACTTCTGGCCCCAGTTCTTGGGCTTCAGCCTCATCCTCTGTCCCGTACCCCTTCTCCAGTACCTGTTATACACAACTTGTGGCTCTATCTAGCGAGTACTGGAATCAATGTGTGGCCTAATGTTATGACCTGTTCTCAGATTCCTTGTCCTCAGTACCTGCTGAGCACATCCTGCAAGGGTGCCCGAAGTGATGGTGGACATAGAGTGGTCTCTCGGTACTTCCTGTTCCCATTATCTCTGCCCTTGTACTAATTTTTGGCAGTCTCCCAACACCTGACTGGCCATGGCCAGTGCTCAATAAAGGGTTCAACCTAGAAGGATTCACTGTGACTGTGGCAAATTCACTCTTATTTCCTCCATTCCCATTTCACTGTATTATCACTTTGTTATAATGAGGGTGCATTCCTCTTCTCGTGAGTTGGCTTCCCATTGTTTCCTGCCATGCCTACCTCAACTGCCCCTGGCATGGTTTGTGCCTGAGGACGTCTGACAACAGCCCCTGCCTTGCATCCCTTCTTGCTTCCTACCCACAACTGGGGCAATGGACAGACCAGCAGGCGTTTCTTCTTTTTGGAGTGACCCACAGGAATCATGGAGCTGGCCCACATTAGGAACTATTGCTGCTATGACCCCCTCGGTCACTGTGATGAAATCATCATGGAGACTACTAAATTGTATGTTTTCATTAGTTTAAAAAAACGACACTCATATACATAACCAACATGTCCATTGCTTCACATAGAAGACATTGGAAGAGGTCGGTGCTAGAACTAAGCTTCTCCATCCAGTAGACTTAAATTCTCCTCCAGGTACGGGTCCCCTTACAATTAATTAGAAATAAAGATGCTTGTTTGTACTCTTGATGTTGTACAATACGCGGCGGGATGCCTGGCTTTCACCTTGCGGATACCCTGCCGGGGTTATCTCACAGGGGAATACCAGGACGGGTTCCCTAAGCAAGCGCTTAGAAACCGCTTGGTGATTTGCGCTATATAAATTCCTGTACATTTACATTTACATTTACATTTTACATATCACCAGTAAACCAATTCCGCTCATGTTGTAAACCCATGTAGGAACAAACATCCTGGCATCCCTGGGCGCCACCTGCCCTGTTGAAGCAGCCTTGCTTGCCCTGTGTTTTTCCAAAAATTGGCTTCACGGTCTGTGAGTGTATTGAGGTGCTTAACTCTAAGGGGTGAACTCCAAGGGCCTGATTACGAGTCTGATGGTCCTCGGACTGCCAGACTTGTGGTGGTGGACACCTTGCGACCGCCCTAGTAGTCGTCCGGCCCTGGGACCGCTGACATCGCCAAGGGAACCGCTGTTCGCTGGGGGTGTTGCGGTAGTGCAAAGGCATTATTATGGTAGGCGGCACCAGCATGGTCCCAACAAACATATTAGGAGTTTCCTCTCCACCAGGGTTTTCATGGCTGTTCCTCCTCCATGAAAACCCTGGCGGAGAGGAAACAAAGGTGGCCCTACGGGGCCCCTTTGTGCCTCACGCCCTGTCGATGGATACAGGGGGGCACAACATGTGCCCCCCTGTGTGCATGCACAGAAGTTCCAGCACGGCATGAACTTTTCAGTCCATGTCGTGCTGGAACTGTTTTTGATGTCCCCATTGCGGTGCTTACTTTATAGGTGTCACTGTGGGAACACCAAAGCAAACTCCTGCCAATTACAAAAAAAGTCATTATACTGCTGGTGGTTCTCGCGCAGGTTTGTCGGTGCGGCGGTGGGGCAGTCCCGCCGTCACACTGTCAAACTTGTAATTGGCCCCTATGTATCCTGCAAACCATGGTCATTGATTGCTTTTTCCTCCTTAGACCAGGCTATAGAGAGAGGGATGGTTTGTGGAATTTGATTTTAGATAGAGAGATTCAGGTCTTGTATCCCTAGAGGGTAGGCAGACTTCAAGCCCTCCTGAGAAAATCCACTTTTCTTTTGCCACATTATACAAGCCCTCCCTCCTCTGCCTTCCCAGGAAGATGCACTCTGTGCTGTCAGTTTTTGCAAGTAGCTGTCATCATCTGGGCTTTAGGAGGAATCGGTACACCTGCCAAGAGAGATGGTTAGACAGTTTTTTTCTGTTTGGTGCAAAACCAGGAACATTTCTAGGTATTGAAGGTGTTCTGCCTCGGTGGCTTGTAATGACAGAAGAGGAAACTGTACTGCTCAGCACTAACCCGAAGGACAAAGAAAATGACCCAGCTGACTGAAGCTTTTGAGATAATTTTTCAGAAGGAGTCTGTCTCCAATCCCCAGGAGCCATGAGCCCTTGCAGCACAACTAGCCAGAACTGACCCAAAAGCAACTCCTGCGTGTGATGGGGCAGTGCCTTGTAAATAAGTATTCCAGTAGAGTGTGGTGAGTCTGTATCATGCCTGACTCGCACACTACAATCAGGAAAAATAAACATGTTTCTCTTCACCTTAAGCCTTAGGTCATTTAAGCTATTTTTCTAGCTATCCTTAGTCATGTAAAGTCCTACTAACATCCTAAGCCTAAATTCCAGCTCCCCAGTCTCAGTTGGTTGGGTGGATCCTGTAGGTGCCATTAGCCTCATGAGTGAACCCTGCAACCAAAAGTCATGACAGCGACTTACAAGTTTTAAAGCTTTACTACCACAGGGGGACATAGTTTGAGTGATAGCTCAACACTAGCATAACCTTGTGTTTTCTTGTGACTACCAACTACTGGATCCCCGGAAGCCCCGGAGAGACTTGGAAACTGCCACATTGAGATCCAAACTCTTTACGTTGAATATTGGCTGGAATTTATGTACATTTTGGGTGGATGTTCCATGAGTTAATTACATTTTTTGGACCATTTGACAGGATTCATAGCCTACTGATCTCCAGTGCACTCAGTTGCCCACATGCCGTCTTGCGCCCAGAGCCACTGAGAAACTTGAGCAAGGGGTAGATGTATGTGAGCCAGTGTTATGTAACCTCTCTCCCATTGACTGGCTGTAGGAAACAGCCCTCTCAAATCTGGGAATTCTGAAGCCTGCAGAGGACACCTGAACCTTTCTCCATTGGATAGCATTAGCTTTGGGGCCCCGTGGTGATTTTTATATAGCACCTCTCAGAGGTTTCTAGAACCTTCTAATCTTTATCTTGTACTGTCAATTCCTACTTTCATACGTGTAAACAAAATAGCTATCAAAGAATTAGTTCTGACTTGACAATGGGACGTCAGCGGTAAGCGACTCTACCCCCGAGCTCCTGGCCAGTTCCACTCCCTGCCCAGGGTCCAGTGGCCTATGGCTTCAAGGCCGCCATGCTTCTAATGATGTTGTGTGTGCTTGATTTCTTTAGAGTGCCACCGACCCAGACAGCACACAATGTATTCATTTTATTCATAGGGGTCTAATTTTAGGAAATGATTCGATGTAATCATATCTTCGTTCCTTCTTAATTACCATATTTTCCATAATTTTTTCTCATAATGCTTGTTTGCTTACTTTCTGTTCTGTGTTCTCAATCTCCCCGCACTTATAAATTGTACAAACAGTTGTGGAAGACCTCTGCTGGGAAATTGATTACATAGGCGAATTAGCACTTCATTAATATGCAAATTCAGTCCACTGCAAATTCATCTGTACAGAAGGCTTAGATGCGCAGGTCTGCTTTGCTCTGTTGCAAACCCAGATGTTTTTATTTTCATTGAAAGAAATGCGACTGGGTAATGGTGCTGTTGACAGGAGCACTCGACTACCGCGCGCCTGGGTGAGCGACATCAGTATGGAAAATGTGAAGATATTAAGTCCTTATTTTATGAGAATTTTAAACCGCAGTTTCGTGATTAAATGCCAAATCTGATCACGCGGTCTTTGAAGACCCACAACAGAGAGTTGGTGCGTCCCAGGCCTGTCAGAGGAGATGTCCCCTGTAGGCTTCCGTTCATCTTCCCGCGGCTTTGTTTATCTAGCGCTGGCGGATACTACACATCCTTTACACATAATGTGCTCTCAGAAGAGATAATATTAGAAAGTTGTATCGCTTTGTTTGTTTCCTTTGGCACGGGCTTCTAACCTGGGAATTGGCGAGCAAGAGCCTTGGAAAAGCCTGGCACGCCGTGCCTGCCTTTAATTGTGCCCAAAATAATACCTGGCAGTGCAGAGGCGCACTCGAGGCACCTGTGTGTGCCTAGGTATCCCCCAAAGCTAGCGACCACAAGGGGACTACCCCAGTTCATGCATAAATAACAAGATTATCTTTGCAGTTGTGCCAACACTGGCAAGGCTTTCTCATTTTGACTTGCATAAAAAACAACGCCTTAACCTTCGGCACAGAGTATGATGACGTAAGAGTGGTGCTATAGCAAGAGGCTGGCAAAAAGCAGCCTGAGGAGGGGGCTCTGTAACCAGGGCCAGAAGTCCCAAAGTGTATTTTGTGTTTTGCTAGTAGGTAGGGCGGAGATTACCCTGTAGTGTTGACAAACTTCCAGCTTGGATACGCATACATTACTGCTGTACATGCACATGTACTGCATATCTTGTGACGCAAATCGTGCATGCAAAGTATCGGCTACTTCCAAGGTGCACGAACGCAGGTTTCTGTTTTTGTGAACGATGAATGGTGTAAGCTAAATCTTGAACCTTTTCTGAGCCGAGTAACCCAAGTGGTGAATAGGATGCCCGTCTCATGTTTAACAGTGATGTGAATCCTATTATCTATATTACCCTGGGATTTGGTCCTGACGGTTGGTCGTACATTAAGGACACACATATTTATTTGTGAGTGATGTCAGCACCAGACGCTGTGGCCTCTCTGATCGACTGCCTTTTTATGTAGGTTTGTATAGCTCACTAATCACTCATAAGGGCATTCAAGCACTTGGGCAGGTGTGTGATCCCCAGGTAGTTATTTGAAGAGCCTGGTATTCAATCTCTTGCAGAACTCATGAAGTGAAGAGGAGACTCTGATGTGTTGTAGGAGGTTGCTCCTTGTTTTGGGTGCAATGTAGGCAAGAGAATGACCCCCTACTTTGCTTTTGCGGGTGTGTGCGAGTGAGGTAAAGCGTGGCTGTCTTCCATGGTGGTGAAGTGTACGCGGCTCTTCAGATATGACGGTCCTGTGTTGTCTATGACTGTGTATGTGTTCTTGAGAAGCTTGAATTGGCTGCACTTGTGAATGGGGAGCAGGTGAAACTCCTTGAGGTGTGGTGCGATATGGGTGCGGCGTGGGAATTCGAGTATGAGTCTTGCGGCAACGTTTTGGATGGTCTGTGTAGGAGTTGTTTGGAGATTCCGGCGTAGAGTGCATTGTTATACTCCAGCCTAATAGTAATGAATTATTGTGAGATGATCTGTCTCGTGTTCTGTGGCAGCCACTTGGAGATCTTTTGCAGCATGCATAGAATGTGGGCGCAGCAGGAGCTCACTGCATTGACTTGTGCCGTTATGTTGAGCTTGTTGGCTGGGATGATCCCCAGATGTCATGCGTGGTCAGTCATTGTTGGTCCTTAGCTTAGACAGCTACCAGGTAGAGTCATTCGTTTGTGATATTGAGACGTGGATGAGTTCCATCTGCTTCCTTGACTGTTTCATCACAATCGAATTCATTTTTTCTGGGGTGAAGAAATGGGGCACTCTCCATTCTGATATTGTGGAGAATACATTACGCTACAATAAATCCCACATTCTAGGGATTCTGTTTAACTCCTATATTTGCTGGGATTCCTATGTTTCTAACACCATACAACTTTTGAAGAATGTAAGCCCATGTGTGGCATTGCGGGGCACCCAGACATTTGTAAATTCTTAGATTATTGTAATGTGATGTTTATCATTGATTAATGAAGCTCAACTCGTTCTGCTACAGATAGCGTAAAGTGGTAGCAGCAGACAGGCCTCTGACTCCAGCCTGTAGAAACATGGGCATATTCCCAGACAGGGAGCATGCCCATGAACATGTCCACTCTGCCACAGAGGAAAGGTGGGCCTGATAAAAAATTCGAGCATCTTGGCTTAAGTTCTTATCCTCAGTTTCGTACATAATGCTTGAAAAAAGTGCACAAGATATATGACTGGAAGAATCCTGAGTTCAGAAGACCCTTACTGGCAATCAGATCCTTCAAACTCTCCTCTAAAGGGAAACAATAGATGTAGTCCCAACCATTCCTAATTAACCTGTTCTTTTCGGTCTGTTTTTCTTGCCTTCCAAGCTTGGCGACGAGTGGTACATTTTCCTTGTTCTTCATTAGTTAAAAAGCCCTTCCATGCATGTTTGGCAGCCTCTGTACCCTGGATCGATCTTACTGATATCAGACAATCCCAATTTAAGACATGGCTTCGAGGGGCACAAAGTGAGGGGCTGGTACCTCAGAATCCCAGAGTGCCTCACTGCAAGCCATCCTATCCCCTATTGTAGCCCACCGTTAGATCCTCTCTCACTACATGAATCTATACTGCCTTAGTTAGTAATGAAAGACCTACCAATGTGGCACCGTAGACACGCAGTCTCCCAACCATACATACATACATCCCAATTAATAATCTGACTCCATTCTCAGTTTTTATAAATGTCAGAAAAATTAGAGAAACCAAATGCTGAATCTACATAATTTAACAAAAGCTCAGCAACGCTCTGCAAGCTAATTCTTGTCCCTGATGCATTAAGCTCACATTATTCTAACAGGCTGCTGCACACCTATAGCTAGACTTTGACACTTTAAATGTACAGTACAATGCAGCATAAGCTCGTCAATAAGTATGGACAATCATTAACCTCCACACTGGCCTGGACAGCCAAAACCAGAAGAGTCATTGCTGCCAAAGGCCATTCTTCAGCAAGTGTTGGGGAAACCTCCAGTGCCAGGTATTACCCGATGGCAACGTCATTGAAGTATCTCATAACCCCACGTTAGTGGCCTACACATCTCCACTCTCACTTAACTACCATTTAGAAGCATATATAGCTTTGCTCATCCACAACTTCCAGTGGTCATTGTATCCCTGTGATTTCAAAGACTTCTTTTATACTACATCAGTTATTCCATCAGACGCTCAGCAGTCTTTGTTGCATGCTCTCCAGCCACTTGTGAAAGATGCCAGCCTCTCTGCCAACATGAAAGTAATGCGGTTCATGCACTTCCATAATCTCTAGAGGCATGGCCTAGAGACGAAGATGCACCAAGGGTCCAACCTAGACCCAATAACAGCTCCAGTCTAAGGATGTCTCTTTTGTCTGCCCAGAAGCCTGTGAGGTTAAAAAATGAGTGCCGCCCTTATATCCGCGCTCGCACTTTAACAATACGCCTCTTGTACTTTATCAAAGCATAACATCTCTTCTCACACGGATCATGCACCTTTAAAGTGCACAGATTCATCAACCAACCAGATCCTGCTCTCTTGCATAGTGCACTTGTATACTTCACATGTGCAGTCTCCAGTTGAGACTAGTAGACGTCTCCAACCTTTTCTATATTAGGAGCTACTTATGTTCGATGACAATCACCCCGGGCTACTCATATTATTAGAGTTGTAATAGTGCCCACATCAGACAAAAGTACATTAGTGGCCACCATAAGCAGGATTACCAGCATTGAGCACCTTAGTGCATCAGGCAGGATTGCCAGCAGGAATGTTAAAAAGTATTTCTCAATTTGGAATGCCTCTGCATGAGTAATACATAACAGCCAAAGCTGCAGTGCCCTTGGCATCAAGCTAATAATATGAGTAATATGTCTCACCATCGTGCAAGATTTATCACACAAATATCAGCTTTAAATATATATTTTGAAAACTAAACAATTTTTCTCCAAACATTAGCACCAGTTCTGAAAATAAACAAATCTTTCTTAACCCCTTCGCCGTGCGGCAAATTCTGCCACGGTGCGAAGGGGGGGAGGGGGGGTGGGGCTGGGCGTGGCGCTCGGGTACCCAGGACGGCTCCCGGCCATCCTGCATCACAGTAGGCGTGTGCTCATGATGGCCGGGAGCTGTCCGGACTCCGCCCACTGATTTATTCTCCCACACAGCCAGAGAATTAATCGCGCGTTTTCGGGAGCAGCAACGTTCATACGGCTCCCGGTCGTCATGAGTACACGCCTACTGTGACTCATGATGGCCGGGAGCCGTCCTGAGCATTGAAGGTGTTAAATACATCATTGTGACATAATTATGTATTTTGGTATACATATGTTAATTCAACAAAGCAAAAGCTTTTAATTTAGTAGGCTGGGGTGGCACCTAGGAGAGCTACTTACAGGTGGTAGCGAAGTACCAGTAGCTCACGGGCTGTAACAGGGATTCTGCACAAACACAGAACTGTGCACAGAGACTTAGGACCTCAGTGAATTAGGGTGTGCCAAAACTCACCTTAGTACCCAAAATCCCCTACCAGACTAGCAATCAGTGTCACATTAGCTCTTCGTCCTATAGCAAAGAAACCAATGATTAGACAACCTAGAACATGCGACTTAGAACCATCTCAGGAATGGTGGAAAGTGAGAACACTCTTTTGTTACACGTTCATACCAGTCCACAACAGGAGTAAAATAGAGACACGGTAAGGTTAACATGTTTATTTTAACAACGTGATCTCAAGCGCAGTATTTTAATCAATATTAGCATACATATGGATAATAATAATACGGACAGCATGGTTACAATTCCAAATAATACAAAGGGAGGAATCATATTACAATGATAGTGCAATCAGGTGATAAAAGTGCCTATTTAAAGCACCCTCCCTATCTAGGAACTATCAGCCAGATTCATCGTTGTCCCGTTTTGCGAGTCCTTAATAGCGATTATTAAGGAATCGCTATTAAGGACTTGCAAAACGGGATTCATGTAGGAATAGCAAAAAATATTGCGATTCCTACATCTTCCTTATTTGCGATTAGCAAATTGCTAATCGCAAATAAGGAATAACTCCCCATTCATTCCTATGGGCTGGAGTTATTCCTTATTTGCGATTAGCAATTTGCTAATCACAAATAAGGATGCGATTTCAAGGGTGCCAGGGGTGTCCAAAGGACACCCTGTAGCACCCCTGAAAAGCAAATGTACACAGGTGTTGCGCACACACATGTCCAAAGGACATGCGTGTGTGTAACATGCAACTTAGTAAAATGCACTAAAGTGCATTTTTCTAATTTTTCGCTATTTACCACGAAGTCAGACTTTGCGGTAAGTAGCGGCCAAAAATTGCGAATTCGCAATTTAAAAATGGTTAATGAATTGCATTTAAGGAATCTCAAATAGAGATTCCTTAAATGCAATTCCTCGCAATTTTGCGATTTTGCTATTAGCGATTTTTGCATTTGGGATGATGAATAACAATGCAAAAATTGCGCTCGCAAAACTATAGAAGGTCTCTGGAGTTTTCTTAGGGGGACCCCATGTACCTGTCTATTCAATAAGTGTACATTACATCAGGATCGGTTAGTCTCTCTGCATGCCTGGAATCTTCCAAGTGTGTTCAATTCTGGCAAGTGTGCTATGATAAAGGCGCCAGAATCTTACTCGGCTTGCAGCTGCCAAATTGTTGTGTCTAGAATGTGTTACACGGACATGCCGATAAACAGGCTAGCATGTTATGATAACCTTGGTGGCTTAGCACTCACTGTACAGACCGGGGACACGATGTATGTCTAGAGATGTCGAAAAACAACCCTTTTCTCATGTATAGACCTTCGTGAAAGCTAACTCAGCAAAAACAGCTAAGCAGTGTTGTGTGCAAAAAGCAGCAAAAAAGGAAAAATGGTGTTTAAACCTCTAATAAGCCATGCAAACTTAACATGCACGCAGTAAGAGGCCCATAAACCACACTACAGAGCTGGCCATTGGAGAAGCCTGAGCTAGTTACACCACTATTCTCTCTCTCTTAAACTTGTCACAACTGTGCCATTCATTCCCAGCACTATTTTCACTGGTGTTTCTTTGTATAAATTATCTGATTTGTTAAATAAATCAAGGAATACAATTTTGGTAGAGGGGCAGAGTCATGGGAGAACTTGATTAATTCGCTCCATTATTCAGCAGTTAGTATGTTCATGACGTGCTCAATTTTAGCAGATACATTAATTGAAGCACAGGGAGATAAAATATTTTGCCCAGACTCACACAACAATATAAGAAGGGAAGCCAAGATTATAACATGGGCCCCTGGTTCAAAAGCTATCAGATTAACACTAGCCAGGACTTCTAGTGAAATAAATGATCTTCACATGGGTTAAGGCTGAGAGTGCTAGCTTGATCTTCAAGACTAAACCATCGGAGATCAACAATGACCATCTTTGCATAATTAAATGACAGTCTGTCGCTGATATAATCAACTCTTTGAGCTCCTGCATAGAGAGCTGAGACACACAGGCACAATTACTGTAGCATCACGGTCTGTGGAGCTGACCAATGATGTTAGTCTTTGGCCCCTCTTTGGGATTTAGACCCTGTCGTATCTGCTCTTTAGTAGACCATAAACTAAGCCAGGTCCTGAGCCTTCCAGTACCAACAGACACGGTCTTCATTGTGAGCATTCTCTCAACATGGAAATGAATACAGTAATTTCCATTAGTACCTAGCTCAGCTGTACCTATTATATCAACGTCTGTAAGATAAGAGGTTGAGTGGAATTGACATAATTTGAACGTTTGACCTTCAAGGGATCTACAGACGCAATATAAATGTACTCCTTAAGATAGTGCAGTAGCAATGAAACTCATAGTAGTAGGCACACCCACAAGGTCTGTAACTTCGGCTCTCCACTTCTTAGTGTATTATTGCATTCCACATTCTTTTCCAAACTGCATCTACCTGCATTGGGCATTGCACTCGAGTTCTTAATGTCTACATCTGACTTTGGTTTGACCAAAGAGTAATTTACCAACTTGGAATAGTTTTATACTATAGCGTCATCTAGCACTGCTACATTGGATGTGATTGTCAAAGTCTTCTTAGGTTCTGAGTACAACGTATAATTAATCTGTAGTCATTAATATGTTGTCATTTATCCTGTGGAATTCGTGCAGACCAACTCTATCATAAATTCCTTGACTTGGTCTTTATTTGGTTGTCTATCCAACAGGGATGTAATTTGGAACAATGTACTCTAGCTGTCTACAGAACAAACAGCTCTGTAGGGGTGGTCAGGATTGGTCCAGGAGGGGCAGATTTTCACGCGATCCAAGGGCAATACATTTGTGTACATCAAATCTACATGGAATTAATTTACATAATTGTTCTTCTATAAAGCAGGCAAGGCTCCAGTTGTCCCAGAGATACATTGGAACCTGATCTCCACTCTACAATATTTGAAAAACTCCATCTGTAGTTCAGTGCACATATTCCTTCAAAACACTGTTGGAATGCTTAACCAACTTATTGCTGCACCCTAGGTTAACATAAAAAATGTATCTATCAGGCATCACCTGCTCAACATTGTACATTGCTCTGACAAAAATACACACATAGAAAAATTAATAACAGATTTTGGACTCCGGGCATATTTAGGAACATTTATCAATAATATCTAAGGTTCTGCTATGTCCAAGCCATTTTCAGCGTACGCTGTAAAGAACAAACCCAACCACCTCTTCCATGAGTTTAACTGCCACGCCTACATGCAGAATGCAGTGGAAACCAAGTAGAAGAGGATTTGGAATTAAACCTGATGCCGCGGCTGTAAGGCAGTGGAAGGGGTTTCCAGCCTCATCAACCCTATCTCAACCACCATCCTGCATAGTCTTCTCAAACCATGTGGGAATGTGGACGCGTCGCATTCTGACCTAGGAATATAAACCAGAAGTCGGCGGCCACCCTGCCCTTGGCAGCCGCAGCCTCCAAGCACTCCTAGTCTGACTCTGCTAGACCACACCACTCCAGTTGGCAGGAGAATCCATCATCATCTTTCCCACTGGAGATCCATAACATCGGACAAGGGGGTCTTGCAGATCATTCAGAAGGGCTATTCTCTGCCTTTCCTTTCCTTTCCACCTTCCATTCTGCCAAATCCGGAATGGCTGACAAAGGATCATCTGAAATTGCTCCAGGAGAAAGTTACAGCTCTCTTGACCAAGGGAGCTATAGAAAGGGTTCTAGTTTCAGCTGTTATTTCTACTTTCTGATTCCGAAGAAGGACAACAAAGGGTTGCTGCCCATTTTAGATCTTTGGACCGACAATCTGTTCCTCAAAAAGCAGAAGTTCAAGATGCTCACTCTAGCTCAGGTCTTGTTTGCCCTAGACCAGGAAGACTGGATGGTAGCGCTGGACCTGCAGGATGTGTATTTTCACATCCCCATCCTGCTGAGCCACAGAGGTTTACCTGCAGTTCAACATCGGCCACAAGCACTTTCAGTTTACCATACTCCCCTTCGGCCTTCCCAGTGCCCCTCGGGTGTTCACTGAGGTGATGTCGGTGGTTTCAGCTCATCTGCGCAGGTTAGGAGTTTCAGTCTTCCTCTACCTCGATGACTGGCTGTTGAAGGCGTCCTCGCCCCAGGCTGTCATCTCCCACCTTCAGACTACGGTGAACCTCCTGCATTTGCTGGGATTCCCTATAAATGTGCCGAAGTCACACCTGACTCCTTCTCAGATGCTCACTTTCATTGAAGCTGTTCTGGACACAGTGCAGTTTTGGGCCTATCCTCCCGAGAAGCGAGTTCAGGATATTCAGGTTATGATTCTGATGTTTCAGCCTTGTAGAAGGGGAGCGCCAGTCACCTCGCCAGGGCGGCGTCCGAGCAGGGATTCCATGACCGCTAACCCTCCTGCGTCCCTGACGACCAGGACTCCTCCTCTCTTTCTCTCCCTGAACAACCAGCGGGGTCGTGCAATGACCCGGAAGTGACCTCCTGCGACCCCAGAGACCCCGGAAGTCCTGACCCGGAAGTGACCTCCTGTGACCCCGGAGACCCCGGAAGTCCCGCCCCCAACAGCAGCTGGAGACACAGAAAAGCCAGCGACAAGGAGAGGAGAGCGTTCCAGGTAGCGGACTCGTGGCAGGAGACAGCGCATAGAGAACCAGAGAAGGAGAGTGGAAGGAGTGTGAGGAGCGACGATGAGGAAGTGGAGGACGTCTGGACCAAGGAGTGGTGGAGTCCTCAGGAGGTTGCTGGAGAGCGGCCGCGACTCGCTGGAGAGTTGCGGCGGGGCACGTGAGTACACTGTTACCTCTTTTCCGTGCCCCTCTGTAGATAGATGTAAATACCTGTATATAAGTCTTTCCATTGATAGATCACCAAAGCACTGTATTATACGTAGTAGCGCCCCTTCACCTATCGCTTTGTACCATAGTCCCTGCACTCCTCCCTCACCTTGGCACGCTCTCCCCATTCCAATAACTCCTCCTTCCCTCTGAGACCTCCCTTACCGTCCCCGTCCTCACGTTCTTCGTTGTCCCCTCACAACCCGGGTGATGGCGTTAGTACTCCGACAGTCCAATCCAAAAAGGACTAACTGCCCTGTCTCTCTCTATTCCCTCTCTATTCCCTCCGAGGCGAAACCGGATCCGCCTGACGACCAGAAGACGCCCCGAAGACCCCACTGTCCAGCTGACGCTCGGGAAGGACTCCACAGCTTCCAGGCTCACCCCCTCTTCACTGCCCTGATAACGGACAATAAATAAAACAGCTACAATAGCGTAATACATACGGCCTCCACGCCTGTTGTTCCGGTCCGCACCAACCCCTAGTCCACAAGCCTCTATCCTGGATTTCGGTCAGACTGACTCTGAGGCTGTTGGGCCACATGACCTCCTCCATCCTGTTGGTAAAGCCTGGCAGGTGGCGTATGCAGGCTCTGCAGTGGGACCTGAAGTTCCAGTGGGCACAGCATCAAGGAAATCTCACTGACATGGTACAGATCTCGGATGGAACTGCAAGAGATCTGCAGTGGTGGTTGACAAACCGCAATTGGGTCAACGGCATACCCCTCTCCCTTCCCCAACCAGAGCTCACAGTTGTGACAGATTTGTCACTTCTAGGAGAGGTGGCGATCAGGGGACACTGGTCTCCGGCGGAGTTGGGGCTCCACATACATTTGTTGGAGCTTCGAGCGATTCGAATGCATTCGAAAGCATTTCTTCCCTCAGTCAAGGGGAAGTGGGGGCAGCTGTTCACAGACAATACCACTGCCATGTGGTATTACAACAAGCAGGGCAGGATGGGTTTGTGGACCCTTTGAGGGCCCTTTATTTCTAGACATGACTGGAACAGCAGGGATCACTGACATAATATAGAATGCCAAAATATCGACCTACCAAAATATCGAGGTAAAAATATAGAATACCAAAATATCGACCTCCTATCTCCAAACGGGTAAGTACAAAAATATCGAATCAAAAATATCGATGTAAAGAATATAGTTAGTCAAAATATCTAATTTTTTAAAATGCTTTAAATTAATAAAAAATTAATGAAATAATAAATATAATTAACTTAAACATACTTAAAATACTTAAATAACCTTAAAATTAATAAATAATTGATGTAAGTAAAAAAAACATACAAATTTATTTGTTAATACATATATATATATATATATATATATAAACGTAATATTAATAAAAAAAATTACAATATTTTTACTGTAGGATAGCGGAAAGGGTAAAATTTACTACTACCACTCCAGTGAGTGCAACAGTAGGGACAGCGTTGGATAGCGTAGGGGTAAAAATTACTATTCCCACTCCAGAGAGTGCAACAGTAGGGAAAGCGTTGGATAGTGTAGGGGTAAAAATTACTATTCCCAATCCAGAGAGTGCAACAGTAGGGAAAGCGTTGGATAGCGTAGGGGAAAAAATTACTATTTTCACTCCAGAGAGTACAACAGTAGGGAAAGCGTTGGATAGCGTAGGGGTAAAAATTACTATTCCCACTCCAGAGAGTGCAACAGTAGGGAAAGCGTTGGATAGCGTAGGGATGAAAATTACTATTCCCACTCCAGAGAGTGCAACAGTAGGGAAAGTGTTGGATAGCGTAGGGGTAAAAATTACTATTCCAACTCCAGAGAGTGCAACAGTAGGGAAAGCGCTGGATAGCGTAGGGGTAAAAATTACTATTCCCACTCCAGAGAGTGCAACAGTAGGGAAAGCGTTGGATAGCGTAGGGGTAAAAATTAATATTCCCACTCCAGAGAGTGCAACAGTAGAGAAAGCGTTGGATAGCGTAGGGGTAAAAATTACTATTCCCACTCCAGAGAGTGCAACAGTAGGGAAAGCGTTGGATAGCGTAGGGGTAAAAATTACTATTCCCACTCCAGAGAGTGCAACAGTAGGGAAAGCGTTGGATAGCGTAGGGGTAAAAATTACTATTCCAACTCCAGAGATTGCAACAGTAGGGAAAGCGCTGGATAGCGTAAGGGTAAAAATTACTATTACCACACCAGAGAGTGCAACAGTAGGGAAAGCGTTGGATAGCGTAGGGGTAAAAATTACTATTCCCACTCCAGAGAGTGCAACAGTAGGGAAAGCGTTGGATAGCGTAGGTATAAAAATTACTATTCCCACTGAGTGCAACAGTAGGGAAAGCGTTGGATAGAGTAGGGGTAAAAATTACTATTCCCACTCCAGTGAGTGCAACAGTAGGGAAAGCGTTGGATAGCAGGAGGGTAAAAATTACTATTCCCACTCCAGTGAGTGCAACAGTAAGGAAAGTAAATACTTCATATATAACTAAAAATAAAATAAATATTAATACCAATTACAAATTAATTAAAATAATTAACACTTTCATATAATATAATAATTAATCAATTAAAAATACAAATACAAATTAATAAATAAAAATAATTACCTACTAATACAAATTATTTACCAATTAATAATAAATTAATTAACAATTAAAAATTATTTAAAAATTAGATAAAAATAAAAAAAGAATTTAAAAATAGAATTACATACAATTAAATTACTCCCCACCCTATTCCCCTATAAACCCACAACCGCTACAGAAAATAAATTAATAAAATTAACATATTTATCAATTAATAAATTAATTAATATGAATTACCAATTATATTTTAATTAATTAACAATTAATTCAAAATAAATACCAATAAATAAATTAACATATCTAATTAATTATAATTAAATTACTTCCCACCCTACTCCCCTATAAACCCACAACCCGCTACAGAAAATAAATTACTAAAATTAACATATTTATCAATTAATCAATTAATTAAAATTAATTACCAATTATATTTTAATTAAGTACCAATTAATAGTTAATTAACAATTAATTCAAAATAAATACCAATAAATAAATTAACATATTTAATTTATTATAATTAAATTACTTGCCACCCTATTCCCCTATAAACCCACAACAGAAAATAAATTACTAAAATTAACATAATTATCAATTAATCAATTAATAAAAATTAATTACCAATTATATTTTAATTAATGACCAATTCATAATTAACAATTAATTAAAAATACATACTAATAAATAAATTAACATATTTAATTAATTATAATTAAATTACTTCCCATCCTATTCCCCTATAAACCCACAACCCGCTACAGAATTATATTATGCAAAAATTAAATACCATAAAAATAATTAATTAATATAAATAATAAAATAAATATACACTTTTCAAACATATACTTACATAAAAAACACTTTAAAAATTGATATTAACTTACTTACCTCAAATTCGATATTTTTGTAGTCTATATTCTGTCCATTTTATATTTTTGTAGTCTATATTCTGTCCATTCTATATTTTTGTTGTCTATATTCTGTCCATTCGATATTATGTCCATTCTATATTTTTGATTCGATATTAATGCTATCCTATTCGATATTTTTGTAGTCTATATTCTGTCCAGTCGATATTGTGTCCATTCTATATTTTTAAATCGATATTAATGCAAATCGATTTTAAAAACTCAATATTTTGACTGTATACCGAACAGGAGGGCAGTGGAGAACCTGCCTGGTGGTTCAACACCTAGCTGGTTCTCTGAACGCCAGGGCAGACAAACTCAGCCATCGATGCCTAGCTGATCACAAATGGCGCCTCCACTTGGAGGTGGCGCAAGGTCGCTTTCAACAGTGGGGAGAACCTTGGTTAGATTTGTTCACCACCAAAGAGAATGCGTAGTGTCAGCAACACTGCGTGCTGGAGTTTCCAAGGCGGCTGTCGCTTGGCGATGCCTTTTGTCGTGAGTGGAGCACAGGCCTACTGTACACCTTTCTGCCAATACCACTCCTGCCCAGGGTTCTGAAAAAGATGAGGAGAGACCGGGCCCAAGTCATCCTTGTAGCTCCGGACTAGGCGAGGATAGTCTGGTAGCCAGAGCTTCTGAAAATGAGCATCGATCCTCCGATCAGACTGCCTCTTCGGGAGGATCCTCTGTTGCAGCAGCAGGAGATGGTCCTCCACCCGAACCTGTCAACTCTGCACCTCCATGCATGCTGATTGAGCGGCACCAGTTGATGGCTTTTGACCTTCCTCCCGAGGTATGCAATGTTATTTTGACAGCCAGGCATCCCTCTACTAAGAAAGTATATGCCTGCTGTTGGCAGAAATGTATATTATACTTTACAGGGCTCTGCTTTGGGAAATCTCAAGGGTTATCTCTCTGCTCTTATTTGAGGCTGCCAGACCAGTCCTCTCTCTTTAAGACTCCAATTGTTAATAGGTTTGAAAGGGATTGGCACATTTGTTTCCACCCACGCCCTTTGTTATGATGCAGTTGGACCTAAATTTAGTCCTTACTCATCTTATGGGTGCCCTCTTCGAGCCTTTAAACAACTGCCCCTCCGGCTGCTTACCATCAAGACAGCCTTTTTAGCGTTGATTACAACTGCCCGGAGGGTGAATGAGTTGCAGGCGTTATCTTGCACGCCTCCCTACATGATGTCTTTTCGAGGTAAAGTGGTGCTACGCACCTGTACATCATTCTTGCCAAAGGCTGTGACCCCATTCCAGCAGGGTCAATCCTTCGCGCTGCCCACCTTCTTTGCTCCCCTGCATCCCTCTAAGGAAGAGGAGCGTCTCCACCGTCTAGACCCAAAAAGAGCGTTGTTGTTCTACCTTGACCGCACAAAAGAGTTCTGGGTGGATGACCAACTCTTTGTGTGGTACCTGTGAGTTGAGAAGGGGTGGCCAATGCAAAAAATTAAGATCTGCTATGCCCAGGCCAAAAAGCACCCTCCTGAGGGATTAAGGCCCATTCTACCAGGGGAAAGGTTGTGACTACGGCCTTGGCTCGGGTGTCCCTGTTCTTGACATCTGTCAGGCGGCAACGTGGGCATCTTTGCACACATTTGCTAAGCAATACTGCCGGACAGTCCGGTTCGTAGGGGACAGGCATTTTGCCTGTTCGGTCCTGCAGGACTTCCTAGTATAAGGTATTGGTCTGCAACCCACCGCCGGGATGGTTTGCCTGTTCGGTCCTGCAGGACTTCCTAGTATAAGGTATTGGTCTGCAACCCACCGCCAGGATGGTGTGGCTTGGGTATCTAACTGGATGGTAAGGGATATCTGCAGGCAGAAGTCTCTATCAGATGAACAAGTTACTTACCCTCGGTGACGCATCTTCTGGCAGAGACTCTATCTAACTACAGTTTCCTTACAACCAAATCCCTGCTTCCCAGCATTGCTGACTGATTTTATTAGGGCTAGGGTTACTCTCTTTTTCAGGGCCTAAGTTTTGCACACAACTACATTAGTTACTTCGTGGCTCTGTGCTTCTGGCATTAAAGCAATTAAAAGTACTGGCATCCTCGTGCCTGGGTGGCGTCTATATAGGTACTGCAACATCATTACCGACGCTACTGACACTGACGATGTCACGCAGAGCCGAAAGGAGCCACCCGACGGCGCGCGTAAAGGGTATTGCCCAGTAAAAGTTTCCAGATCCAGCCTGACGCCTGGGAAATTCAAAGGTAAGGAATCTGCAGCTAGACAAAGTCTCTACCAGATAATGCATTACCAAAGGTAAGTAACTTGCTCATTTACAGAAGTACAGCCAGTACAAATTTTTTTTATTTCTTTTAACTGCTAGGCACAAACAATGCGAAGAAGGTAAAAGGATTGTGCAGAAAAACAGTCCTCGGAGGATTAATACGCCTTAACCGTTTGGTTGGAAATGAGCTAAACATAAAGGATGAAGACAAAAATAAAAATAATGTATTTGGGGTCAAATGTCCTAAATAATAATTTAGCAGTTGAATAGAAATGAAAGGAAAATTCTGCTTCAAAAGTACCCTTTTATCAGGAGTCTCCAATAGAGGACTAATGTGCCCCAGGAATATTCTTTGAAAGTAGGCCTCAATGCGCGATAGATTTTCAACAGACCAGTAGTGCTAGAGTGAAGTAGCCATTCAAGTGTTCTTTGTAAAGTGGTCAATGAGCGGCACGCTCTAGCTGCTGGTGCAGGGTTAGGGGTAATGACCACACACACACAGAATTGTAGATGCACAAAGAAGAGAACTCCGCACTCCCAGAAGGACCATTGACCAGTCTTTTATTACAGTGTAAGTGTATGAATTTCATGAAAGTTCTCTACCCTAGCTTAACTCGTGCTTGCCCTTGTCTTCTGATTCTCCAGTCTTGTCCTGGCTGCAGTGCTGGTTTCTACAATCAGCAATCTTCAGCTTCTTCTCAATGGGCAGGTTTTTCAGCCGCTGGCTTTACCTTGAGCAGCTTGTGACTGTCACAACATCCAGCAATCTTTTAGTACTCATGCATAGTATGGCGCAGAAATAAAGTAGACACTGGAGCTCATCGACCTTACCTCAATGCCTCCAGTTAAGGTATATATATACAGCCAGATTCATGAGCAAAAATGGGCTCGCAAAGGGCCAGATTCTGCGAATCTGGCCCTTTGTGAGCGCTTTTGTTGCATTTGGGATTCATGTCATGTCATGTCAAAGGTTCTTATATAGCGCCTTATCACCGCAAGGTCTCAAGGCGCTTGCTTTGGGAACCCATCCTGGCTTTTCCCTGTGAGATAACCCCTACTGGGCATCCCCAAGGTGAAAGCCAGGCATCCTGCCGTGGGGGGGCCGTAGTGGAGACTAAGCAAGCTATTGCCCAGAGTTGCAGAGTGTGAACCCGTGATTCGAGTAGGCACCGAAGCGAGAATTATCGAGTCTGTGGACATTTGGGCTCAAGACCCTGCCGCGTCGGGAATTGAACGCTGGTCCAGAGTCTGACCTCTGCTTCAGGGTCTGCCTCCTCTAACCAGTGAGCCACACTTCTCCACCATCATCATCATCATCCCAAATGCAAAATTCTCAAACTTTGAAATCGCTGAATTGCAGTTAAGGAATCTCTATTTGAGATTCCTTAAATGCAATTAATGAACCATTTTAGAATTGCGAATTCGCAATTTTTGGCCGCTATTTACCGCGAAGTCTGACTTTGTGGTAAATAGCAAAAACTTAGAAAAATGCACTTCAGTGCAGTTTACTAAGTTGGATGTTACACGCACACATGTCCTTTGGACATTTGTGTGCGCAACACCAGTGTAAATCACCATTTCAGGGGTGCTACAGGGTGTCCTTTGGACACCCTGGCACCCTTGAAATCGCTTCCTTATTTGTGATTCGCTAATTGCTAATCGCAAATAAGGAATTGCAAATAAGTCATTCCTTATTTGCGATTAGCAATTAGCGAATCGCAAATAAGGAAGCAGTAGAAATCGCTATAAATTTTGCGATTTCTACATGCATCCCGTTTTGAGAGTCTTTAATAGCGATTCCTTAATAATCGCTATTAAGGACTCTCAAAAGAGGAGCATGATGAATCTGGGGGATAGTGAATAAGCAGCTCCCAGCCCTTGACAGTAGCACATGATTACCACCTGCTTCTACTTGGTGACAATGTGCACACTCGGAATGCTTATTTTACGGATATTGGCTAATTGTAAATTGCTTCATACATCTAATTATCAATTAACTATTGGGGAACTGCTATTTGAGGTTCACAATTTGTAATTCCATTCAGTGTGCAAAATTACAGAATTACTCTAAATGTAAACTTTACTAAATTTCAAAAGTAATATTCTGAGACTGTTTTACAAATCACAAATCTTAAGTTCATCAGGCCCTCATTACTTAAAAAGGTTTCATTGTATGCATGGACCTGTTGGCATCCTCTGTATCACTAATAAAAAAGCAGAAAATGGGCCCATAGAGAGGAAGGGGATTCCCACAAATGCACTTGTACAGAAGCTACTAGTTTACAAACCCTAGGCACTCTCAATTGTATTTCTACCACTTTTGTGTATTACAAGCAGTGGTTGAAGTGGGCGGGATCGGCAGGGCACGGTGTGCCCCTACTTCTTTAATTCAATAGATTAAATTCCCCTACTTTTTCATTTTAAACAGGCGTCCCAGTGCCGCAGAAATAGCCAAGGTCTACAGATAAGGCTCTGGCGTTTGTGGGCATTCGGGGACGGGGGGATGGGCAGAGAAGGAAGAGGACTCTGTCTTTTCCTTTTTGCCCAGAGAAGACAAGGGCAATGTCCACTTCTGCTCTGCTGCTGGCCCCCCTCTCTTTCTTCCTCTTATTCCCTCTCTTTCTCTCTCTCACTCCTCCTCACTTACTGAAAACAGCGACTTCAAGAAATGGTTCTCACCCTCTCTTTCCTCCTTTCATTTATTTGTTCCCCTGTGAAATAAACGTAATAAAGAAAAACATTTTTACTGAAAATGTCGTCTTTTTCTGACATTTTTCTTTTCTAAAATGCAGCCTCGGGAATAAAAGGTTCAACATTTGAAAAAGAAATAAATAACTAAATAAAGCAAGACAGAGTGTCAACAAAGTGGCCAGATTGGTTTTATTCACCCAAACACATCAGCGTTGCTTTACAGAGTTTGCCAGTGAAGCAGTACTTTCTTTTTCTCGTCTTTCTTTGAATAGCATTGTTTTTCCTGAGTGGGGAAGTGCACCAATCCTGGAGGTACTGCAATGCCTGATTGATGGGTGGATTGGAAAACAAAATGTGTACTGCTGCTCTGTGTTCACTGGTGTGGTCTTTTTAAGCCATGCTGCTTACTTTTTTTGTTAAAGAATATAAGCAATGGACATTGAACTGGGGCCCTTCAGGGTCCTGTTGTCAAGTCATTAACTTTTCTGGCAAAAACACTCACTGATTTCTGAATAATGAGCGTAAAAGCCTTAAGGTAACCATGTTTTTCCTGCTTACATTTCACATGCTTTACTTAATCTTGCATTCCCTATGCATGTTTGCTTTTTCCAGGATGTAGTAACTTTTTTTTAGGCAGCATATTCCTCTTGTCTATCGTATAATTAGAATTCAATTGCATCCAGGTGTTTATAGCGGGGCACAATTGGGTTGTAGTTGAAGGCAGTGCGAGTTTCTCTCTGTGGGGCAGTATGGTGTTCAGTGGGGGTGAGGTGTGGCACTATATTGAGAGCTGCCAAATCTGGAACTGGGTAACCACATTCAGCCTTCATGACTAGTCCCACAGACCACTCTCCTGAGGAAGCATATTCCTATGAAGCTGCACACCCTAGAGAGACAGTGACTCTGTCACTGAGGTCACAGGACCCTTGAGAAGGGCTGGCTCTAGTGCAGTGCACCCGGTATGACCGCACCGGGTGTTGACTTTGAGTGGTGGCGTCAGCAACAATAAAACTGTCACGATAACTCCGGTGATTAATGTTCTACCTAGGAGAGATCAGGGTTTTGTCTAGTAGCAGTTTTGACTTACAGAAAGGTAGCGCAGAGGGTTAATGTGCCTGCTGCAAAGAACATGTACCATGCAAATCACAAAGTGCACATAATGTGACTAGGTCAGTGGGCTACTGCTTTTGTTAGATTATTTTGTTACTGACAGTTTATAAGATAAAATCCTAGCATAGAACAGTGAGCTACTAACTGTCATCTAGGAGCTGCATGCAAACTGCAAGGTATTAATTAGGACATGAATGGTTTCCCCCCCCAGTCTTTGATTACCCTGATGCTGCAAAAAGTGTTCATTTGGATAGAAATCTATTTTGATTATTAAGGAGAACCCCCAACCATGGTATTATGTTTTAAATTCTGAGTTTGTGTTTCTCCAGATCAATCACTATTAAACTATACTGCCTTCTAGTATGGTTGTCATGTGACACCTACACCTTGTAGTCCTTACTCCTTTGTAACATTTCCTGTACAGTGATGTACACATGTATAATTGATTATCTCTGTGTAATGTGTGATGTAAAGCGCTCTGGCACCCTGCACTGGTATGAGTGATGCTGTAAATCAAACTAAATGCTTCTGAGAGAGAGTGTGGTTATGGAGACTTGAGGGACACTGTTAAAAAGTGATACTGAGGGAATCCGTAGCGAAGGTGGTTTTTGGTTGAATTACATAACAATAAGCTGTAACTGGTCAGTGAAATGCCAAACAAATACTAAAAATGTGAATGTTTTGCACATTCTGGCCACACTTCTGACTCCGTCCACTGATCCCATCCTCAGGTTATTCCAGCCCTCTGATTCTCCCCCCACAGTTTGCCTTCTTTTTTTCTCCCACTTCGATCAAGGATTACAAGTTAATAATGGAACAGCGAATAGTGGACAGTGGTAGTGTTATGAGAAAGGAAGAATAATATATGTACCGTAACTGCTTACCCGAGGCGGATCCTCCTCAGCTATGGCGGAGGATTGTCACCGCTCTACCCCCCTGTCCTCCCCTGCCCACCCCCCTCCCGCTGAGTGCCAGGCAGCAGACCGAAACGGGAAGAATAAAATGATAATAAAACCATTTTATTATGATTTTATTTTTCTCTGTTCTTCAGGCATCCAAGTCTGGACAGGGCCATGAGGTGTGCAGGGGGAGGAGTAGTGCACACTGTAAAGTGCGCATGACGGTATGGCCGGCTATCTAACACTGTCCAAACCGTCAAACGCACTTTGATCTCGCTCCACCCGAACAGTGTTGTACAGCTGGGTGGACTAGAGGCACAGCCACCTAGGACCTGAGCAAGCATTAAACAAGCCGCTCAGGACAGTCACAGGGCTGCTCTTATGAGAGCAGCATCTTGATCAGCATCTAGGAGCCTGAGCAGTGTGCAGGGACCCGAGCAGAGGAATCCCAAGATGGTGGACGGCAGCGCAGCAGCAGGTACGTGTTTTGTTTTTTATTGATTATATTCCCCCATCCCACTCCCCCCACCCCACCACTTGTTAAGAAAGGGAGCAGCTACTGCTGCTTACTTTGAGTCACATTCTGAGCTGAATTGCTACCTCAGGTTTTCCTGACTCTTGTTCTTCGTCATGGCTTAGTGTAGCTTGTGCCCTTCAGAGAGTTGGTAGGTAGGGAACACTCCAGCTTGGAAAGTGTAGGCTCACACATTTGAGGTCTAGGCAGAGAGCTGGAGCTGACAGAGCGCTGGTGGATGGGGTCTCTGTTGTGTACAACTGAAAAGGGGATCTATCTTCAACTACAACTGGAGTTATTGTACTTATTCGCATTGGCGACGAGTGGAAACTAATCTGACTCAGAGACCCCAACATCGAGTTACTGTACTGCTGGACGCAAGTGTTTGCACACTTCAGCGCAGGAAGCGAATTGCCTGATAAGAATCACAGGGAGGCAAGCAGGCAGAATAGCTAACGATCGGCCTTTCATCCTTGTAATGCTGTTGGTGTGCACTGTATCTTGAGTGAACATTTCGTGTCAGCGGAGTACAACTTAATAACTTAAAGGGTTTATCTTCATCGCCAACTGGAATTATTGTACTTCTTCACACGTAGTCCCCCTTTCTAGTCACCATCCTTCACTGCGGACAGGGGTACTAACATCAGGAAAAGGGCACTTGTCGTTCCACTTTTGAGAAAAAAAAACATCTGCTGGCTCCAGGTCTTTAACCAACTTTTGTCCTATCTCCATCCTGCCATTTCAAGTCAGAATTTTGAAGCACATTGTCAATCAACAGCTATCACAGAGTGTAGAGGTGAATCGCAATTTCAGGCATGGTTTCTCAACCAAAGGTGTTGTAGTCTTTGCAACCAATGAAATGCATGACATACACAGACATATTATGTTTAACAGGGCAGGAGTAGACGTCCTGATATTAGACCGGTTGACAGCCTTTGACATGGTCTCCCACTCCATTCCTTTAGCTGGTGTGTTAAACATCAGTATCAAGGATCAGCACTTCAGTGTTTTTTCTCAAGGACTGTTCACAGGCAGATTCATTACCATCATTACTTAGTTTCAAGTCTCTCACCGGCAGCATTCCCCAACTTCTTCACAATTATGTGGTGGCCCCCTTGGTCTTGCTTTCAGTATTTGATTCTAGGCATTCCCTGATGATATCCTACTGATCCTTTGTCTAGTTGGAGATTTATCTTGTCTCCAAGCTTGGTTTAGTTCAAGGACTGCATGTGCTCGTCCTTGTTCTCCCATGAACAAAATCTACTGCTACAGACACCAGACAAAGCAAGCCTGACGTTACCCTCACATAAAAAAGACTGCTGCTGCCTGTTACTTTACTCTTCAGGTGATAAAAAAGATAATCTCAGTTTCACCTGCACACTTTTGCAAGTCTGTCACTCTGGCACTTGTCCGATTCCGCCTGGACTGGTGCAATTCTCTCTTTGTCGCCCGTTGTGCATGTGTAGTGGCCTAGCTTCAGAATGTCCAGAATAATGAAGCTCGCCTTACTTTGGGTCTCAACAGGCACTCCCATTTCTCAGGCATTTTGCCTTTGTCATTCTCTGCTCTACTAGGTGCTTATTGCTGAGAGAGAGGGGTCCCAGTAAACACACAAGAGAATGAAAACCATCAAGAAAAATCAATTAACAACAATCTGCTAACATTGTTTTTATTTACAAAGTAGCTGACCCACTTATTCAAGCAAAAACAATTGATGTAACATTTTTTAAATTTTCATAGAGTGCCCCGGAAAAGGGGGGAAGGGGAAGTAGTGCAGTAAGTGTAGGAAGGGTAAGTGACATAAAAACAGAGCCAAAGGCTACAAACAATCAAAAATTCTTAGACTAATTCAAAATATCAGTGACCATAAGTTCAAAAATTATTATTACAACTGAACATGCTCCATATATGTGCTGAATATCGTTACTCCTGAGATGAAGCTGAGAGAAATACAAGACAGTCGACGTTTCGACCCCTATTGTAAAGGCAGGTAGAAATTGATCGCTTGCAGTGGGGTCTTCATCAGGACGGGAAAAAAGGGGGGCACAACCTATTAAGTACAAAAAGGATTTTATCAATGGGAACAGATCCAGAGTTTCAAAATTAAACGAGTAAGCACATCAAAGATAGAGACAACAAGACATACCAGAGATGCTTGTTGTCGAGGGTGGAGAGGGATGAGTACTCCCACAAGGCTTGGTACGGCCTAGAATTGAAGGCCCAGCTCTGGTCGCAAAAACCACTGAAAGATAATATAAAGAACGTCGTTCTGAATAGGGACAAAACATTGGCATAAATAAGGTGCTACCAAAAGGTTAAAAATGGACCAGTATGGTTCGGTGAGTAAACTTACATTGAGCACCACTATTAGTTCCAAATGGATCGAGTCCGTAACATCAAAAACCATATGGTTGGATAAGGGGCGCAGGAATATATCAATCGATTTAATCTGGAAGGAAGGGAAGGATCATCACATTGTTGGCCCGATGTTGGGGAGTTTAATTAAAAGACATCAGATCCGGCATAGCCATGTAGATAAACAAGTGTAATATCCCCTCAATATCATGCGTACCTGGTTAGGCAAACCGTTCTATGATATAAACAATAGTCTCAGTAGAGATACATCGTGGAGATGGGATCAGCAGTAGAAAGTCTCTATAGAAGGAATACAAGAGTGAAATATCACTACTTGTGCTGTGTACATGAAGGAACCTTCATACAAACGGACAGACAATTCGACATACCAGTCATTAGTTGAGAGGCGGAATCAGCGAGCTAGTTGGGGCCATGGATGTTTGAAAACGGCATCTGTTGTGACAGAAAACGGAGGTCGCCGTTAGAGATCTATGGAGATATATCATCCACACGCTGGGCCACAAAAAATTAATTAAAATGAAGGGAGTACCTGCAGTCAAAGGATTGAATCCAGGTATCAGCAGCCGTCGCGTAGCGGAGTTCGCATAGCAGAATCCACTCAAGGACGGTAAACTATAGCTCCGATCACGTGGTGTGATCGTCTCAAAAATAGAAGAGGGCCAAGCGTGAAAGGGGTAAAGACGTTGTGTCGAGCGGCCATAATGAAGTGGCTAGTTGGTATGTGATATCGAGCTGAGTTGCAATCAGACATCACAGTAATATAGATCAGATATCTTGTGAGAGTCAGTCTCATGCCCGATTTCTTGCATAAACATGTATACATTAATACAGGAACAAAAATGGGACAATAAAACATGGCAAATCAATAAAGGTAATTACACATGGACATCCATAATTCTCACAGTTATATCTATAGATTATCAAGAATTGCTTAAGAACCAGTAACGATTTTCTGGCGTACCTGTGACATGACGGTAAAAGCCAACTCGGTGTGGTACAGAAATCTTGAATAAAGGTAATCAATCATTGAACATAAAGCAATCTCTTATAATTGATATAGGCGTACCTGTCACAAGACGGTAAAGGCCCGTTGCACAAGGACAATTGTTGCCAAAAATCCCTGTTGCTCCATGAATCAACCTAAGTTTCAGATTTAGGGGGGTCCCTTGATAGAATATGTTACAGACGGGGAGACATACCTCATTATCGGAGCAGCGCTAGCTGAGAAAAAGAGCTATCATATTCATTGAGGCCATTGCTGATCGAATTAAAACGGAACATCCATTTGAGCTCCCTTACATTTAAGATCTCCACAATGTTGCCACCACGAGGGCCCAGTGTCACCTGTTCTAGGATGAGCCACTTCAAACTTTGGGGGGAATGGGCTGCAGATTTAAAATGTTGCACAAGGGGTGCACCCTGAGTTTCACAGCGAATTCTGCTCATATGTTGGAGAACACAGACTTTAGCTTTTTGTTGGGTCTGTCCGATATATATCAGGTCACATGGACATAGAATGGCATATATGATGTTGGAAGAATTGCAGTTGGTGTGGGATGTCATAGATGTTTTGATGTGTCGATACTCAAATTCTTTAGTCTGTATGGTGCTTTCACAGGCCTTGCAGTACCCACAGCGGTAATGACCCACAATTGGTGGTAGGTTCCACATGGAAGACAGAGTCGGGTCTTGTGGACTTTGTAGGAAGGAACGAACCACAGAGTCGCGTACACTCTTGCCCTTTTTGAATGCATGAAGGGGAGGTTCTGTCTGAAGTATGTCGTCGGCCACCAGTGCCCAATGATGGTTAATAATTCGTTTGATATTATTACTCTTTGTGGAAAAGGTGGTCACGCATACAATGCGATCATTAAGATTATCGGTTTTACACCTGGGGACAAGCAAATCCTCCCTAGGATTAAACCACGCGCGTTTCCTTGCCTGGCGGACCAGTCTTTTAGGATATCCCCGTTCCAAAAGACGAGTAGATAAGTCTTCCGATTGAGCCATGTAATGATCTTTAAGAGAGCAATTTCTTCGGATTCGGAGAAATTGCCCGAAGGGTAGATTATCCCGGAGAGCCCGGGGATGATGGCTGGTATACTGTAACAATGAGTCACGTTCGGTGGATTTGCGGTATAGAGTGGTTTTCAGAGAACCACCGTCATCAAAGATGGTGATATCTAAAAAGTCTATTTTATGTTGGTCCGAATGTATGGTGAATTGAAGATGAGGAGACTGTTCGTTCAACCAGGTATGAAAAGATGTTAATAGATCAGGGGGGCCATTCCATAAACAGAGAATATCGTCGATATATCTCATCCAGAGACCAAGATGGTCTCTGAATGGATTGAGATGGTTTAAGACAACATTTTCGTCGAAAGTCGCCATATAGATAATGGCCACATCTGGGGCAAATGGAGCCCCCATTGCGACCCCCTTCGTCTGAAGAAAGAATTGATCCTTAAAGACAAAGAAATTTTTGGTCATGGCAATTTTTAATAGAGCTATAATGAACTCTGTGGGAACTGCCATAGGGGCAGTGCGCTGATTTAAAGATCGGGTCATTACAGCCAATGCTTCTAGCTGTGGAATGCACGTGTACAGTGAAACCACATCACATGTTACCAATATCTGTTTGTCAGCATCAAAGGGAAGATTCTCTACAGTGCCAATGGTGTGCATGTTTGCATGTAGTTTACCGTCCTTGAGTGGATTCCGCTATGCGAACACCGCTACGCGACGGCTGCTGATACCTGGATTCAATCCTTTGACTGCAGGTACTCCCTTCATTTTAATTAATTTTTTGTGGCCCAGCGTGTGGATGATATATCTCCATAGATCTCTAACGGCGACCTCCGTTTTCTGTCACAACAGATGCCGTTTTCAAACATCCATGGCCCCAACTAGCTCGCTGATTCCGCCTCTCAACTAATGACTGGTATGTCGAATTGTCTGTCCGTTTGTATGAAGGTTCCTTCATGTACACAGCACAAGTAGTGATATTTCACTCTTGTATTCCTTCTATAGAGACTTTCTACTGCTGATCCCGTCTCCACGATGTATCTCTACTGAGACTATTGTTTATATCATAGAACGGTTTGCCTAACCAGGTACGCATGATATTGAGGGGATATTACACTTGTTTATCTACATGGCTATGCCGGATCTGATGTCTTTTAATTAAACTCCCCAACATCGGGCCAACAATGTGATGATCCTTCCCTTCCTTCCAGATTAAATCGATTGATATATTCCTGCGCCCCTTATCCAACCATATGGTTTTTGATGTTACGGACTCGATCCATTTGGAACTAATAGTGGTGCTCAATGTAAGTTTACTCACTGAACCATACTGGTCCATTTTTAACCTTCTGGTAGCACCTTATTTATGCCAATGTTTTGTCCCTATTCAGAACGACGTTCTTTATATTATCTTTCAGTGGTTTTTGCGACCAGAGCTGGGCCTTCAATTCTAGGCCGTACCAAGCCTTGTGGGAGTACTCATCCCTCTCCACCCTCGACAACAAGCATCTCTGGTATGTCTTGTTGTCTCTATCTTTGATGTGCTTACTCGTTTAATTTTGAAACTCTGGATCTGTTCCCATTGATAAAATCCTTTTTGTACTTAATAGATTGTGCCCCCCTTTTTTCCCGTCCTGATGAAGACCCCACTGCAAGGGATCAATTTCTACCTGCCTTTACAATAGGGGTTGAAACGTCGACTGTCTTGTATTTTTCTCAGCTTCATCTCAGGAGTAACGATATTCAGCACATATATGGAGCATGTTCTGTTGTAATAATAATTTTTGAACTTATGGTCACTGATATTTTGAATTAGTCTAAGAATTTTTGATTGTTTGTAGCCTTTGGCTCTGTTTTTATGTCACTTACCCTTCCTACACTTACTGCACTACTTCCCCTTCCCCCCTTTTCCGGGGCACTCTATGAAAATTTAAAAAATGTTACATCAATTGTTTTTGCTTGAATAAGTGGGTCAGCTACTTTGTAAATAAAAACAATGTTAGCAGATTGTTGTTAATTGATTTTTCTTGATGGTTTTCATTCTCTTGTGTGTTTACTGGGACCCCTCTCTCTCAGCAATATACGTACCCAGGTCCCAGTGACTTTATTGGGTGAACCCCCCTTTTTGCAACCTACTAGGTGCTTAAGTATGTCCCCTAACCAACTCACGGCTTATCTTTTTAACTTCTAATAATCTCTCGTCACTTAACTGCTTCCTTTATAGTGCCAGGACATCCACTCCTTGGCTAATCACTAGTCTAGAAATCTGTTTCATTCCTATTCGGAGCAGGTCTACACTGGCATTTCTTATCCTTGCCGACTGACTGACTGCTTCTTCCGCTGCCAGGTTTTTGCGTATGTAATTAGGTAACATTATCTACGCCCACCTTTAGTACCTTTCTCCCAGAGTGTTCTGTAAGGAGGAAAGTAGTGCTTCAAAAAAAACTCATATAGAATGAAAATATCCTGACACTAGCCTTGGAATAATAACTTGTTTTTTTATAGTACAATTCCACAGCACTGTAATTAACAACTGTAACAGTTCCCAGGTCAATATTACTCATTTAATCAAACTTGGAAAAGTGAAAGGCAGAACTGGCATTAGCTTAATCTGGATGATCATTTGTGTACAGCAGGTTGCAAACCTGCGTCAGCAGCACCTGCTTCCGAAGGAGGTTGAGATCCCATTTTCCAGTAAGTCCAAGAAAGGCAGGCATGTGTTAACTGACCACAGCCTTTACCCGTGATCTGACCTTACCTCAGATTGGTTTCTCTCTCTCTGAAAACCGGATCATAAATTTCCTGGATCTGATTTAACTTGCAAGCATTTCCATTACCTCTTAATTTCTTTCTCTTCATTAATCCTTGCTCTGCTTTGGAGTTTGTTTCCTTTCAGCCTCCATACCTCCACCAAATGCTTCAAATGAAGAGTTTTTCAGGTGAGTGAAACTTTGGTGCAGAGAACAATTCTGTGTTACACACGGGTGTGAGGGGGGTGTACACACTGCATGTATAGTATCTCCACTGCCCAGTAGTAGATATGCATTGGATGTCAGGAGTCACATGCAGAACAAGTTCTCCTCAAATACAATTGTGAATTATACCTGCACAATTTTGCAAGCCCGTCACTCAGGCGCTCGTCCTATCCCGCCTCAGGTGCAATTCTCTCTTTGTCAACGGTTGTGCATATGCGATGGCCTAGCTTCAAGCTTCAGAGTGTCCAGAATAAGGAAGCTCGCCTTACTTTGGGGCTGAACAGATTGTGACTGGCTGACTGCTGGTGAGCCAGTCACAATTTTCCACTTTGCACAACAACTATTTGTCTCTGGATGCTAGGATGATCCGTTGTCAGTTGTTGCTGTTGGTAACCCCGGACTGCATGCACATTACAGTAAAACGGTATGTGTTCATAGTCAATACAGTGAAGAGATTTTTAGAAAAACGGGAAGATTTATAGATGCCGAAGGTAATGTTTTTAATTTCTTCCTGTAATTCGGAAAGTGATTGCTCTTTTCAGATGTCACAGGAGGGTATTCCTTAGTGTGAGGTCACAACTAAAAAATGCGCGGTTATACACTCTTTTTTAGGTCGAGCCTAGCGAAGGACCTCTTGTATACTTTAGTATACCTATTTGCTTACTGAATATGTGGACACGAGTCGGACGCGCGTATTTTCCGTCTCGGATTTGGCCTCGTGAGCGCGCGTTTGCTGCTGGCATGAGCTGTGAGCGTGTACGGCGGCGTCAGCAGCGTCTGTTCTCGCGCTCCCCCATGCTTTCACTTTTGCGACGCCACATGAGCCTCTCGCAGGCACCTTCACTGCCGCCGACCTCTTCCCCACAGTGCTTGTTGTCAAGGTCAAGAGGCCCTCGGATTCCATCCCTAAGAGGGGTGCTTGGGGGATTTTTTATTTCCGCCGACGCTGCGGCTAAAGGGTGCGCCTGCTTGAGATGCCGGCGAGGAACCGGGATGAATCCAATATAACGCCTTGAAGTGGTGCAAGGTTTTCATGGTTTAAAACCCCCTTAAGTAAATAAATATCAAATCAACAGAATATATGAATAAATAATATAACAATATGTCACGCTGGTGTTCCAGTATTTTAGAAAGTGACTTGCATATACGTGTGCGTGTTGCGGCATCATTTTTCTTTGATTAATGTGTTGGGAAGGTTGAAGCAAAGCGAACAAACATGGACCACTGATATTCATTGAAAACTGAGGGGCAAATTAAAGTTGGCAACGGAACGCTGATTTCTATGCGACAGGTGACTTGCTACTTTCGGGAATTACGTCAGTTGTTTCCAATTAACCGGGCAGATCGCGTCTCCTGTAGTCCTCCTGCAGACTTCTCGCATCATTTCTATTTGCTTCAACGAGAAGTGAGAGCGGCTCAGGGCACGGGGCGCTCTTGCCTTTTGCAACACTTCAGTGTAAACACGTCTGATGCCAATCTCGGCGCGCGGGGCCTCGAGAGGGCTGAAATGTAACTCTGCACAACCTGCCTTTGGGATGGCATTGCAGAGTTTTGCATAATCGACCAACGATTCAGAGGTTTCCACTGCAGAGCAGAGTCTGCTTCAGCTTGTGGATCAGTGCTGTCCGTAATTCGAATATGTGTGTTTCTTTGTTAGGTTAATGTGGCATCGTCAATGAGTTGTGATTGATTGTTCTTGTTCTGTGACAAATATTCTCTTGCAATAGAAAGAGTTCTCGGTGTTCCATAGTTTAACACACGCAGGGTCACCCGCACAATTGCTAATATTGGATGGAAAGATAATTGTGACGGGTAAAGCAAACATCTTCATTGCAAGATAGAATGGAATTGCCACAAATTGAGATAAAGGTCTGAAGCTGAGAGATAGTAAAGCCAACATGTACTGTGAGCACTGAATTTCTTACATTTTTTATTTATTTAGAAGTTATATGTACTGCTGGCAAAACCTGAGGGATATCAGAGCACTTTACAGCAATGTTACAACAATTTTGAGACAAACAGGGTACAATAAAAATACAAATTCAAGAGTCTAGACACATTTTCAGTCAATCTCAGAGGAATTAAAAAAATGACAGTTTCAAGAGCTTAGTTATTCTCATACCGCCTCCCCCTTCACCTCAGCCTCCAGCGGACCCAGCTCACGAGAGGCCTTCCATCAGAGTGCAGCTTCTCTCGCGCTGTCCGTCACTGGAACCCGCATATCACATTGCCCAAATAATTTCAGCTTCATGACTGACATGTAGCATCACTCAGGAACAACACCACATCACTCGGGGACACCACCCCATCACTCAGGGACACCACCCCATCACTCAGGGGCACCACCACGTCACTCAGGGACACCACCACATCACTCGGGGACACCACCACATCACTCAGCCCAACCACATCACTCAGGGGCACCACTACATCACTCAGGGACACCACCACATCACTCGGGGACACCACCACATCACTCAGGGACACCACCACATCACTCAGGGGCACCACCACATCACTCAGGGGCACCACTCAGGGGCACCACTCAGGGGCACCACCACATCACTCAGGGACACCACCACATCACTCAGGGACACCACCACGTCACTCAGGGACACCACCACGTCACTGAGGGACACCACCACGTCACTCAGGGACACCACCACATCATTCAGGGGCATCACCACATCACTCAGGGACACCACCACATCACTCAGGGACACCACCACATCACTCAGGGGCACCACTCAGGGGCACCACCACATCACTCGGGGACACCACCACATCACTCAGGGGCACCACCACATCACTCGGGGACACCCCCACATCACTCAGGGACACCACTCAGGGGCACCACCACATCACTCGGGGACACCACCACATCACTCAGGGACACCACCACATCACTCGGGAACACCAACACATCACTCAGGGACACCACCACGTCACTCAGGGGCACCACCACATCACTCAGGGGCACCACCACATCACTCTGAGACACCACCACATCACTTGGGGGCATCACTCAAGGGCTCCACCACATCTCTCAGGGGCACCACCACATCACTCGGGGGCACCACCACATCACTCAGGGACACCACCACATCACTCGGGAACACCAACACATCACTCAGGGACACCACCACGTCACTCAGAACACCACCACGTCACTCGGAACACCACCACGTCACTCAGGAACACCACCACATCACTCAGGGACACCACCACATCACTCGGAGACACCACCACATCACTCGGGGACACCACCACATCACTCTGGGACACCACCACATCACTGTGGGACACCACCACATCACTCGGGGACACCACCACATCACTCAGGGGCACCACCACATCACTCAGGGGCATCACTCGGGGGCATCACAACATCATTTGGGGACCACACCACATCACTCGGGGACACCACCACATCACTCGGGGACACCACCACATCACTCAGGGGCACCACCAAATCACTCAGGGGCACCACCACATCACTCAGGGGCACCACCACATCACTCAGGGGCACCACCACATCACTCTGAGACACCACCACATCACTTGGGGGCATCACTCAAGGGCTCCACCACATCTCTCAGGGGCACCACCACATCACTCGGGGGCACCACCACATCACTCAGGGACACCACCACATCACTCTGGGACACCACCACATCACTCTGGGACACCACCACATCACTCTGGGACACCACCACATCACTCAGCCCAACCACACCATCACTCAGCACCACAACAGCATCACTCAGCACCACAACAACACTGTCCTTGCTTGCTACCAACAAGCACTGCCATAGCCAATAGGACTCGCATTAGGAAAGTGAAAGCTATTGGATTTGTAAATAACAATGCTATTAATTTATATATATTCACAGCCAACACATATTTTAAAAAATTGTCATTTACAATACCAATAGCTCACACTTTCCTAATGCGAGACCTATTGCATTGCAAATGCTTGTTGTATTATTGCGGGTCATATTAAGAAGACATTGGCTGACTGTGATGTGCTGTGCCGCAAGGGGACTCAGAGCTTTGAGGCCAGTTAGGGCGCGGTTCTAAAATGTGTACTACACCAGGGCAGTTCAATTTGATGCACCCTTCCATTCATAGTGATTGTGGGCTACTGAAAAATGGGCTGATGTATTTAAACGTGTCCAAACAATTTGGGGCCTTATTTAGAGTTTGCCGACGGGATACTCTGTCACAAATGGGACAGATGTCCCCTCCGCCATGTTCTAAGTGCGTTAAAGCCTGTGGCACTTATAATGCAGCAGAAGGGATATCCGTCACTTTTTGGCAGAGTGTCCTCTCCGCCAAACTCTGGTTAAGGTCCTAAAATATCTGTCTGTCAGATCAGTTCCAGCACCCCTAGTGTTGCAAAAAGCTATCATCTTGCCTTCTCTCTTGGGACTCCAATGGTTTAGCCTAGGGTATGCAGACATCTTAAAATTGCCCCGTTTTTGGAACGATTGTGAATTATCTACTTTGACCTTCTGGTCTGTTTGAAGTGTGCAGTTGTATCCTTTAATGCCAGATTTCATGTATACCTACGGCAAGTTTATATTTTTTATATATTCATGTTTGTTTGTTCTTCATTGCTAGTGACTCACAAGGGTGGAGTCTGCACTTTACAAAATTGTATAAACTATGGGAGCGTTAAAAAATAAAGAGGCATCCGCTCCCCTTTAATCTGGTATGTCAAAGCACATCCTATATTTCTCTTTCTGGCGTTTGTAAGCTTGTACTTTTTAAACTTATCTCAATTTTGCTATCCTTTGTGACACCTCAGTATGCGCTACATGTCTGCAGAATGCAACGTGCTTTAGAATACGGGCACTATAAATATGAGAATATAACAAAAGGATTGTTTAACATCTTGAATTCAATTAGACTTTAAAGGTGAAATACAGGATGGGGCAGAACCAGCTGAACTCGATGATGGTCAAATCTTTCTGGAGCCCCGACACCGCTCTAACCTTGCGGACTTCCAGCAGTGTGGATTGTGAGTTGAGGCTAGAAAAGGGCCTGCATCTGTTGGACTGGTTGCCTGCCACCTGTTGGTGTCTTGTTTATTAGGTCTCGCTAGAGTCAGCACGCATGCGCTGCTCTTGCGAGAAATTTAGTAGCTGCTTTGAAAAGTGCTCCAGGCCGGCTACGAGCTTGCTAGAACACGCATAGGCGCGCGCGATGTGCACAGCACTTTTTCCCGTCACGCGCGCACCAGTCGCATCACCACTTGCGTTTTTTTTATTTCATTTTTGTGTGCGCACCCACACAACTCCCGGCCGGCTGCCCTCTGTGCACTTTGCCCATTTTCTCACCTCCCCAGCTCCATATATCAGTCCTTCTAAAACTAAACACATCAGGTGAGGCGTGGGTAGGTGCATTGTTGGCTTCTGCAGACAGAATGCCTTCTCTCAATTACTGATAGCATCGTCACATAGACACAGCCCCCTTCATTGGGGCCCCCTCAGTTCTGTCTCTCATTCACCCAGGCCCTTCTGTCTCGTTGTGATGTCCTCTTATCTATGGTAAAAGTGCAAGCGCCTAGAAACAGGTTTCACACTTGTACAATACGCTGCGTAAATAAAGCATTTATAAATGCAATTGGTTTTGCCTTGCTCAACCCACTCTCCAAAACCAAGCATTGGCAAAAATGCATTTGCGCTGGGTTTTGGAGAGCAGATTAGCTGAGCATCTTTACTAGTGCACACCTTACATGTGTTCACCTTCACCTGCAGTGACCTTTGGTCTCCCAGCCTGAGATTGCTTTAACTTTAATGTGTTGAAACTGATTTACATTCATGTCCTGTCACCATCATACCATGGTGGTTTGAGACATGCCAAGAATGCCCAACATTATGCGAGATCGGGCACTATCATGCTTTGCATGCCCGCAGTATGCCACAAGTTACCCCCACAGTACAGGGGCCAGTGTTACAGCAGGGGTGGAGGCCACGGATGCCTCAGTGTGTGAAGAATTACCATCATTGTGAAAAGGATGTCCAACAATATGGAAAGAGTCCTCACCCTGCTGTCACAAACACACCTGGACCACGGATGCCCAAAATATATATATTTTTAAACAGGCTTCATTGGGTGTTTTTATTTTTCCTACAACACTATGTGTCTGAGCATACCCTGCCAACTTAAGGCGAACAAAGCAAACACAAGGAGATGATGGACGGAGCGCTGAAACTTTTCAGACCCTCACCCCCAGTCAATGATCTGGGTTGAATCCATCATCATTCTTTAGCTCACTTTGCCACCTCAGTTCAGACCTAGCTATATGCAAATCAGTCTTGACCATGTGCCTCAGTCTAGCCTGAACTGCCAAGCTAGGTCTTCCCTAGACCAGAAACAAGCATCCTTTAATATCTACAAAATGCTGAGACCTCATATTCTGTAATAGACGGAAACTCTTCTGTGTTATTGGGGTACAACACAGAAGAGTCAAGCATTTCAAAGTCAGGACTGATCATAAATCAGTAAATCAGTTGTTCAAAGGTGTGGAAAGTTGTTGAAGGGAAATGTAACACCAAGAATATCAAAGTGGATGTTGTCAGAGCTCTTAACGAAATTGTGAATGAGACAGTGGCCCTGTTGAGACCTCAAGCCAATGGATTGGTGGAAAGAATTAATCGTCTAGTCATGAATTCCATTGAGCTATCTCTGGCTAATGGTATTCTTTGCAGGAGAGAGCTGGGAAAACTGGTTTCGGCACACAGAATAACATCCCGCTCAGTAACAAGAGTGTCAACATTTGTATCTCTCAAAGGGAGAGAGCCTGGGAAGCAAGACGTTCCTCTATGGTTGTAGAGTAAATACTTTGTGTGGGTTGATGAAAAGGCAATTAAAGATAGAGTCACTGAAGTACAAAAGAAGTCCAAGCAGTATTATAATGTTAGGAAAGGAGTGCAAAATGTGAGTGTGAAGGTCGACGACTGGGCTGTAGTAAAAAGAGGAACTGAGGTTAGGAAGGATGACAGCAAGTTTTCTCTCTTCTTCTCAAGGTGATGAAAGTGAAGCAGAGTGCGATGGTATTGGAAGATGGATCAGTGTGGGGATTAGGGAATGTATGTAAACTAGTGAGGTATCCTGGACTAGTTGTACCTAGGGGGTAATTTATTTATGTGATGTTTTTTCTGTATATATATATACATATATATATTACCTACTGGCGGTCGCCAGTAGGTATATATAGTTAGGATTTTTTTCTCTATGGGATTTTTGAAAATTCTATGTCTAATAACTTTGGCGTTTGTGGACGGAATTGGCTGAAATTTTCAGGAAAATGGCACATTTTGTTTCTGAGCAGCCCTTGAAAATTTGGGGGGGGTTCGTCAAGGGGGGGCCGAGAAAAAAGGGGGGTCCCAAAACGTGTTTTTAACATTGAGTTTTCCATAGGGCGGTTGGCCTCACTTTTAGCCCGAACGGCTGAATGGATTTGCACGAAACTTGGCAAAATTGTAGGGACTGGTAGCCCGATGTGCCTTTTGTAGGTCTCAATATATGTGCTACAGTGGATTTTGAGAAATTAACGTTTAAAAAAAAGATATATATCTGTAACAGCGGACCGGGCAGCGCTCCAGGACGCGTACTTTTCGCGCAACGGAGCTTTGTGAAGTGTGGGGATTCCACTGGTGTATTGAAAAGGTTGACAGACACGGGGGCTCGTGGTAATGAGGCTTTTATTTTTGTACACAATCGCCGTTTCTGTACAGGCACTCTGTAGAATGGGAGCGGGGTTTCAGGTTTCTCCGACGTGGTGGCTCCCGCTCCGGACCGCCGTTCCCACTGCCTCCTGGGGGTTGTAGGCCGTCTCTCCGCCGTCTCGATGACTCTCGGTACCGGCAAATGAAATAAACAAGTGTCAGGCAGTCTGTCCTCAACCTCGGACTTGGTACAGGGGAAAAGGGGTGAGGATACACACGTGCGCACAAATACCCCTGGCAAGTGTTGGGGTTTCAGTGAGGGTGGGGGCTTTTAGTGCTTAGGATGGGTTAGGGTGTGTGTGCTCAGGACGGCTTATTCCGTCTAGTGCCCGCCCACCCGCTGAATCTTGACCGTACCTGGTCAAGCCACACTTCGCGGGAAGCGTGGCTGGGCGGTGAGTTGTCCCGTTGGCCTCCCGGCTTGTTGATGTTGCCGCCGTCTCTGTCTCCCGCCTTCGCTGGCCTCGGTGTCTCCGCCCTCGGATCCGCTGAACTCCGCTCCTCCTCAGGATACTTTTCCGCTGCTCTCCACTCCTCTTGTCTGTCCTCTTCCTCCGTCCACCTCCGAACTTCCTCCGTCCTCCGCTCTTCTCCCTCCGTCCTCCGCTGTTCTTCCTCCGTCCTCCGCTGTTCTTCCTCCTCCCTCGAACTCCACTCCTCTTCGCTCACGCTCCAATCTCGCCACCAGTCTCCTTCGCCTCCTCCGGGTGTCTCGCACACCTGTGTTCTTTCTGGGACGGGTTTTACTGCGGTATAGGGGGTGTGTCCCAGGACAGGTGCCGCCCAGTTAAAGGTGCAGGGTCGCAGTGCGGACTCCTCCGGCCGGCTGCTGACGACGTCAGGGGTTTTCCATGCCTCCGTATGCTGAGAAGAAAGAGGGGACACATTACTAGGTAAGCCAGGGGGGCCCGCATCCGGGTCCCCATCGTCACATGAAGCGAAGCTGATTGGTTGTCCGGCGTCTGTCAACATTCCAAACAGTCCGTAGCGGCCGCCATCTTGTCTCTCGGTAGGATCGAGAGACAAGAGGAGGCGAAAGCGAAGGGGCAAATGACCATAAGGGGGAATAGTAGATCCTCGCTGACCCCCTAGGTTTGATGTGGAGGTTTTAAAAGGGCCCCGCGGGGCAAAAAAAAAAAAAATAATAATAATCGAACGGCTGAATGGATTTGCACGAAACTTGGTAAAATATTAGGGACTGGTAGCCCGATGTGCCTTTGCTAGGTCTCAATATATGTGCTCCAGTGGATTTTGAGAAATTAACGTTCAAAAAAAGATATATATCTGTAACAGCGCTCCGCTTCGCGTAACGGAGGTTTGCGAAGCTGATTGGTCATTCTGTCACTGGGCTATAGTTGGGCTACATCTGGCTGATATTTGGGCTACATTTGTTTTTTTTCGTCTCTGGCGGCCATCTTTGGGCTACATTGGGCTACATTGGGCTTCATTGGGCTTCATTGGGCTACATTGGGCTACATTTGGGCTCCAACATATATATAGGCCAATGTAGCCCAATATATATTTTTCAAAGTTAATTTTCGTAAAAACCACTGGAGCATATATCTTGAGACATAGCAACGGCACATCGGGCTACCAGTCCCTACAATTTTGCCAAGTTTCGTGGAAATCCATTCAGCCGTTCGAGCTAAAAGTGAGTCCAACCGCCCTATGGAAATGAAGGAAATGAATGGGTAATTTGTAATTAGCAAATAGCTCATCGCAAACTAGGAATGGTAAAGAATCGCTATTTATTCCTTAAAGTTCGCTATTTAGGAAATGCAAAAAACTTTGATGATACATATGGCGGTTCATCTCTAACAAGATAAGAAGCATAGGGATAGATTTATGATGACTGGCGCATCACCAGGGATGTGTTAGTCATTCTGTGCCGCTGTTCCGTCACCTATGGTGTGCTGCAATTACAATGCGGCGCATCATGGGGCAAAAACAGCACAGATGCGTGATGTATCTGTGCCGTAAAGGTGGCGCATTGCTGGAGTTGTATCGCAAGTGTGATGAAGCTCCAGCAAGGGTCGGGGGTGCCCCTGTCGCAGGGTTTCTGTTCTCACACAGAACTGTGGACAGAGGATTGGAACCTCGGCGAATTAGGGTGTCCCAAAACTCACCTTAGTAATCAAAAACCCCTTAGCAAGCTAGGTACAGTGTCACATTGGATATAACAAACTCTCAATGTTTAGACAATCCAGAATATGAACTTATAGTACCTCAGGATACGTGGAACTCATGAACAGTCGGTCGTTATATATTTCTTAGAAACCAGAACATGGAGTTAAGAAGAACACATGTGTATTTGAAATGTTTATTTACTAATGCCGTCTTCTCAGGCGTAGTATCTTAGATAATACAAGTACACATATTATCAGTAGCAAAATTACCAGCATAGTTACTAGTACATAAAAAGCGAATGGTGACAGTATGTTAACATGCTGTAAATGAATAAGAGTTAGCAACACTTATAAGCAGCCGCGGGCCGTGGAGGGAGTTACGGTGGGGCAGGGAGGCGGGGAGGGGGAGGGGCAGGGTGGAGAGGGCTCCACCCTGCTTCTCCCCCTCCCCGCCTCCCTGCCTCACCGTAACTCCCTCCACGGCCCGCGGCTGCTTATATCTCACCCTCCCTAATACACATATTATATTATTTGCTAAGAAGGTCTCTTTGTGTTGGTTTAGGGCGTGCCCATACTTTAGTGTCTTAGATTTGAAGGAATCACATCAGCATACACCAGCTCTCTCTTCATGTGAACCGCATCAAGTGTTGTGTATGTGTTTTCGGCAAAGCAATATAAAACCCGCCTCATGCCCAGAATTGGCAGAAGTTGCACTTATGTTATGAGTATGAAGTCGTGGAGATCAGACCTCATAACAATTCTGTATCGTGTTGTTCTTGAAACTTTAGCACTCGCTGTACAGATATAGTTTAACAAGCAAAGCAGATAGTAGAGCAATAACATATTATTCTCATGTAAACCACGATGAACTACTAGGTTGAAAGCTAAAGCAACAACTAAGTGTCGTGTGCAGAAGTTGCAAAAAAGGAAAAATGGCGTTTAAACCGGTAATGAGCCCATGCTAACTTAACACGGTGTAAAGATATCCAGGACCTAGATGACACCTCCCCATGATCCGGAAACGAACTGAATAAGATAATAGAAGTGCCATCTCATGAGAGCAGATTGCAAGTTTATATGTGGACGGTCCGCAAGGTAAAGCATTAAAAACTAGGAAAATGTAATGCTAAAGAAAAATAAAACAGCCAAGTACTTTATCGAGTCTTAAGCCAATAGGCAAGGTAAATAATAAAAACTTGACAAATAAGTCAATGAATTGTCAATGAAATGCTAGTACTCAGCATATCAAACATGAAAAAGGTCTATGACATAACTGTGTATGCAAAATAAGCTGCAACAGCCTCCAATAGGAAGTCACCGTCTTCATCCGAAAACAGTTCAGCCATCCAATTTAAAAGCGGAAAAGAACATACGTGCTCTCCCAGCACCGGATCCTCTATCACCATCAGAGGACAGCTCGGTGGGTTTTCAAGAAAGCTCTGTTCCAAGAAAGACTGTGTTGCCGCCAGTAAATTCCAGGGACCAATTAGTCCATGCATCAATGCCACAGCCATAATCCTTTCGCCAGGACAAACCAACTCGTGAGTAATGATAGGAGTCATCAGCTGATTAAAGTCGACGTCAGGAGAAACCGGTCCGCAGAGACACAAATCAATGGCCCAATCGAAATCACAGGTCAGGCAGTGAAATACAGGCTGGACACAGGTGAAGTAGGAGAATCGAAAAGATAATCCATATGCCGTGCTTAATATCGCCAACGGCATTGTGCCATAATATTCTAGCATGCGATTGCGGAACAGTGTCAGCAGCTGCAGGGCGGGAGGTTGCATAGGAGGGACATCCATATTTAAAAATGTAAAAAAGCACAAGAGAGTCCGCTGGTAATGCAAGTAAAAATGGCAATCCACGAAGCAGAGTGGAAAAAATAGAATGAAAGAAAGCAGGGATGACTCCAAAGATTTTCTCAAATGAAGTCACGAGACCACTGGTAACAACTTTAAAAAAGTGCGCCAGGGCCTTTGTGGAGGATGCGTTAAAGATAGTCCGAACCATCTTGCTGAAATGGAAAGGCAAATCTGAATTGAAAAGGGTCTGCACCTCTGTACGGGTGTTCGCTATGTGAAGCACGAAAGTTTCACGGGCCGAACTCAAGGCCACCTCTCTCTGAGACAAAAGAGCTCTTATTCTTGCCATGCCGTTGAAATCTGCTCCCAAGGTTGGTATTTGTGGCGAGATTGAAAACTCCCTATGTTCATGTGTGGAAGGAAATAGAACATTTCTGCAGCAAATAACCCGTTCACTTACTGTTACGATAAAAGGAATACTTTTAATTAACCCAGAACAATCTTCATTATTGAGCATCAAATAACTACCATTTTCCAACAACTTGAACGTGGGGATGATAGCAGGAACTGGCGTGCCTTGCAACACGCAAGCCATATTTGGTCGGTGTTTGTTGCATGAACCGTGTAACTGTATGTGCCTACACATTAGTGAATGATCTGGCGTCTCAGTGCATTCCTCTCCATTCAGATAAACTTCTTGATCATCTTTGAAACATCTGTATGTGTATGGAAGCGACCAGAACTCATGAAGAAAAGCACTACCTAAAGGTTCATAACGACCTATTGGTATATATTTCATACAATTTGAAAACTTATATAAAGCAAAAGGCAGCGTTATTAAACCGTGGATAAGGCACGTTGCCAAAAAACCCGCAATCCTCTGCTGATGATGTCACTGAGCATGTCATGAATGATGTAATATGTGACATCATCAGCAGTGGATTACGGGTAATAGTATCTCTAGTTTAGTCCCCTATAGCTGTCTTTCTTTTAACATAAGTGTCTGTTTCCTTCCCTTATACTTACTGTTTTTGGTTCGCTTCCGGTTCGCGTACCGGCGAGCGAACTGGGAAGCGAACTAAGAGAAATAGAGGTTGGCACAGTTCCAAATATTGTACCAATTTTTTAATAACGGGGAGGTAGTTCTGAAAAGAACTTTTTTTTTATTGTTTTTGTTGTTTTATATTTTTTTTATTATTTTTCGGAACATTTTTTTACTTTTTTTGAATTTTTCTGAACAGTTTTATATTTTTTTGGGTTTTTCTTGGAGGGGGCAATGAAAACGATTCATTGTAAAGGGCTCAACAGGAGCAACAAAACAAAAAAAAAGTATTTATTATTTTGGGCGTTTCGTACAAACTTGCATATGATAGTCAATAGCTCTGTTGATCAGAGTGATGCTTCTTTCTCCGTAGCAAATGAATCCATCGCAATATACGCAGATGTGTTTTACTTCACCAAATCTCATTTGTATATTTGGCACCATCTCCCTGCCCTCTGGTCCCGTTACTTCCGGTACAACAGATCTTCTGGCCATAATAGGGAGATTATCTAGGTCGTTCCGAAACTGTGCAGCACTGTAGTTGTTAGGATGCCACCTAGTCATATGGCGATGCATTGTGTAGTTTCCGAAACTGTATTTTTTCTCGGTTCCTCTGGACAGTCTATCTTGACATATAAGGCAAGTTACGTATCTTGCATTTACTTTTTTCTGACCTTTGGGAATTTTAAAAAATTGCCAAATGAAGTTTTCTTTCCGGTGAGACGTCCTGGGCTCCTCAGGCAAAAACTGCCTCTCTTCGTGCTCGTCGTCCTGTTCCTCTTCTTCCTCTTCTTGTTGAATTATAACTTGAGCAGGTGGTCCACTCTTCCTTGGATGTGGTGGAGGTGGTGGGGAAGCACCAGCTGAAGCTACTAAAGAAGCCATTGCTCAGTGATCACAAAGGGTCTTTCTCTCACAATGATGAAAGTCAGAGTGAGGAAAGAAGGAGGGATTTTCATCATTTGGGAAAAACAAGAGTTCTCAACCAATGAAAAGTGTTCATTTTAGATTATATGACCTAGTCTTACATCATTAGGAAACCAAAAGTGAAATGAACCAATGAAAAGTGTTATTACCAAGTCACATGACCTGCTGTGTTTACGTTAAGCGCTTTGCAGGGCCTCCCGGTTTGCTTCCAGAAACCTGCGCTTTGCGACTCGCTTCGCGTACCAGTTCGCTAACGTAGCACGTCATATGACGTATCACGCGACAACGCGAAACGTCATGCGGACGGGAGGCGTCACGATGTTGTTTTCTAACGCGGCAGTTGCGGTAAAGAAACGTTTACCGGCTCGCGGTCTATTTCGCGGCATCAAGGTCAGCTAACGGGAAGCTTCCCGATTCGCGAAGCGGGAACGAAGAAAAAAAAATATTTTAAAAAAAAATTATTCATAAACATATAAAATATATTTTGGGATTTAAAGAAGAATACATTTTACAGCTACAGATATTAGCTGTTAAAAAACCAATGAAATTCACTGAAAAAACCATAGGTTATAGACCATATATAGTTAGGAATTAGCATTTACAAAACCTTGAAAATTCACTGAAAAAACCATAGGTTATAGACCATATATAGTTAGGAATTAGCATTTACAAAACCTTATTTTACTCACACAAAACCATTGAAATTCCATATATAGTTAGTTGCACTAACTATATATCGCGCACCCGCAATCCACTGCTGATGATGTCACATATTACATCATTCATGACATGGTCAGTGACATCACTGATGACATCACTGATGACATCTCAAATGACATCACTGATGACATCACTGATGACATCTCAAATGACATCACTGATGACATCATGACACACCAATACCAGTTACTACATACGCACTCACTGATTCCTACGTCTACACACACATTCACTCATTCACCCATACAAACACTCATACATACAGTCACTCATTATTACAACACTATCATATGCACTCATACACCTATGCAGACACTCACACACTGCCACTCATCCATGGAGTTACTCACACACCTAGTCAGTCCTGTAAAGAATCAATCACACTTCCATTTCCTCATCTATACAGTTAAACACAGAACACCATACTTCAGTGACATCACTGATGACATCACTGATGACATCTCAAATGACATCACTGATGACATCTCAAATGACATCACTGATGACATCATGACACACCAATACCAGTTACTACATACGCACTCACTGATTCCTACGTCTACACACACATTCACTCATTCACCCATACAATCACTCATACATACAGTCACTCATTATTACAACACTATCATATGCACTCATACACCTAGTCAGTCCTGTGAAGAATCAATCACACTTCGATTTCCTCATCTATACAGTTAAACACAGAACACCATACTTTTCACACATATACTTACACATACTTACTCTCTTATACAATCACTGATACAAGTACACATTGATATGCACAGTCACACACCTCCCAGCCAGCCACACACACACTCAGTCTTCCATACATCCACTCATTCTTCAATATGTAAAACATATTTAAACTTTACAAAAACACACAGACACTAGATGATGTCATCAGTGATGTCATCAGTGATGTCATTTGAGATGTCATCAGTGATGTCATCAGTGATGTCACTGACCATGTCATGAATGATGTAATATGTGACATCATCAGCAGTGGATTGCGGGTGCGCGATATATAGTTAGTGCAACTAACTATATATGGAATTTCAATGGTTTTGTGTGAGTAAAATAAGGTTTTGTAAATGCTAATTCCTAACTATATATGGTCTATAACCTATGGTTTTTTCAGTGAATATATATATATATATATATATATATATATAACACAGCCTTCTTTTTCAAGAAAATTTTTGAACGCACTCACAATGTCCCTGATATATATATATATATATTTTTTTTTGTTTGTTTTTTTTTTATGTTTTTCCGGTTTTGTTAATATTAATTTTTTTTGTCCAAGAATATATTGAGTTTTCTTTGTTGGGCAATGATTGTCTTGGAAGGTAAAGGGCACTGGCCCGTTACATCCATTTCTGCCTAAAGCATTTTTTGTATAAAATTGTATTTTTCTTGATGCTGCTAGCCAATTAATTCACTTAATTTTTACATCTCAGGGCTCCCCCGGGGCTCCAGGAGATATGTTCCGCTGCTACAAATTTTAGTAATTTTGAGTTTTCATACACAAGCACATTTGCACTTTTCACTTGTTTGCACTAAGGCGCCACGAGGCAGTCAGCACATTTAGACGTGTAACCTTTGGACTTGATTTCAGTTTTTAAGGATTACCGTGTATTTGCACAGGAGTTCAGTTTACAAGCAGTCATTTGCACAATTTTTAGCAGGAGTTTTTCAACGGATGCAATTTTAGAAGGTATTAATATCTTGTATTACATATTATATGGATCTATGGAATGACCAATTGTGTTCCTCCTGTTTTTAAATTGTGGCATTGAATATTTATTGTTTTATCTTGCAATATTTATTTATATTTCAATGAAATGTTTTTTAACTTTAAATTCACATTGGTTCGGACAACTTTAAGTTATTTAACTCTGTGTACAGTATGTTTTCTATGTCCATGAGTCATGTGACCAGGTTTTAAATTCTACACACGTGCAATGTCTCTGCCTATTGCTGTTTGATCACTCTCACTATTTATTGACTTACTGGTTTGTAGCGCGTTATGTGAACAAGACATGTCGAAACGCGTCATGCTGGGGCACTGGCCAGGATTGACTGGTTGCTGGAGTCATGCTAAATAAATAAAGCACTTCAATCACCATTATCGTCCCCGGAGTGGTCCGTACCTGTCTGTGTGCCGTGGAGGAGTAGTGCCATTCGGGATATGCCATTCAGGATATATATATATATATATACATATATATATATATAATAACCAAATTTGTCCTGTAGCAGCGGGAGCGCTGATCAGTCGGTGCCCACGTCGAGACCAGGGCAGTGTCTCGCCAATATTCCACACGAAAAGAATTATCGCGGCACACTTCTTGGTAGTTTCAAAGTTGTTTTATTTCAGATTTGAAATAAAACAACTTTGAAATTACCAAGAAGTGTGCCGCGATAATTCTTTTCGTGTGGAGTATAAATATATATATATATATATATATATATATATATATATATATATATATATATATATATATATACTCGTGACCAAGGGAGATATCCCGAAACGCGTAGGTTTTTTTTCGGACATTCTGCCTATCTTTTTGTTTACTAAATTATTGCTGCTTGAAAAGTCCTTTCTGGTGTCCGTGGCTGCTGTGCTTGGATAAATTGCGGCGTTTTGTTTTGATATATATATATATATCTATATATATATTCTAGAATATAACATTTGGGTTCTTAGATTTATGTTATTTCATTTCATTATGTAAGTAGAGAGATATGTAGAGTGATAGAATATTAGCCATGTAATGACCAAAGGTACTGTGGAATGTAGGGTCAGAATATATTGGTATGAAATGTGGAAAGGGACCGTGCTCATGAGACCTGAAGAAAGCTGGAAGGCACCTTGATATGAATAAAGAACTTTTCAGTTTATGATCTTGCAGCCATCTTTACAGGGAGCCTCCCTGTTGTTGAAAGTAGAATGATGAATCAGCAGGAGTTCTTTGAAAAAGATGACAATACTGCCAATATGTTATCCCCTATATGAAACTTAATGTAAGTGTACAAACGTGTCTCTTTCAAAGAGTTCCTGTTGTGACACGTGATTCTGTAAGTCCCTTCCTTTGACGAGGAAAGTTTTCCTTGCTTTACCTGATTTTTGAACACCAACCTACATGAATAGGACAATCTTTTGGTGAGCTGGTGCAAGCTCAGTTAGTACATTCCTCCTGTGATACTTCTCCCTGGAAGCCCCGCCCTAGTTAAGGGTGCATGGCTCCCAGTGGGCTAGCACAGCTGCTTTTATGGCATCGCTTCTTCATACAGGAGGTACCATCCTTATAAGGGGCCAGTCTCAAAAGATCTTGCACAGGCCCTTTTCTAGCAACCTGGTGGTACTGCATCCTATAGGAAGTCAGTCTTATAGGCACATGGCTCTGAGTTGTTCAAAGGATGGAACTTTTTAATAATCTCGGTATTCCTTTGCTTGTAAACATAAATGCCGTAGAAGGTGGGTAGAATGTGTAACTCCAGCACAGAAAATAATGGAACTGAAAAGTACCTTCAGAAAAGAGGTAAGAAGAATAAATAGTGTATTATGTTGTGAAATGAGGAAAAAATGATAATTGACCGTGAACAAAATATTAACGTGACTGGAGGGCATGTTATCATTAATAAAGGTACTTTCATAGTATGTTGGGTTCATGTATTTATTGTTGTGGTTGTTCCTGGTGAATCAGAAGCCAGTCCTTTCTTTACCTGGAGAGGTAGCTCTCCAACAGGCGCCCTTATATGCTCCAGACAAGGTTTAAGTGGATAAACTGTGGGTTTTGTACATAGTACCAATTTGCTCTATGTCACTTTGTCATTACAGGCAATATGTGAAGAGTGGCATATACAGTGCACCATTATTCCAAGGCAGCCCCTCGCCGGTAAGTATACAGGAATAAGGGTTCTTGCTTTGTTAGCCATTCTATCTTGAGTGCTGCAATGCTTCATCTAATGGGTGATTCTATTTTTCTGATTTTACTTACCCCAATCCTGATGTCATGAAGTTGGTCCACACCCTGGAGAAAAGCACCCAGCTACTTACCTAAAAGATAAAACAACTGTAAACTCTTTCTTCTCTAAGTTTGCCTACAAAGGAACACCGACCTGTAACCAGAAACCTCCAGAGTTGATTACCAAAGCAGTCCTTCAGACTGTGATCAAAGTCAGGCACATAACCAGTAGTGTGGGAGGACGTATAGATTGGGACTAGGAAGTAAAATTACAATAATTGGATTGCTAGTATGTGAAGCATTACCTTCTCATCATATCCTCGCCCAAGTCCTTTTGTCATCAGGATATACCAAAGCAATCAGGACCACCATTTATTGCCCACTAAGGTAGGCATCACTAAAGGTCAAAGTTGAGCTACAAAGGAGGATCGTACAAACCCAGAAAGTCAGCAAACCCTCATGCTCTAGTACCAAAGCAAGACAAAAAGCACTAAAAGCCCAAAAGGCATAGGGCATAGAGGCCCATAGGAGTAGGAACCCAGAATCAGGGAACACGTGCAATAGCAACCTACAAGAGGCAACAATATAGTAAAGGAGACTAAAAGTAGCAGCATTAACCCACAGCCAGCAATGCAAGGAAAGTGCCAGAATGGCTCACAAGACCAGCACGAAGACCTTTCAGCAAAGCAGCCATACCACTGCTTGTGCAAAAACTAGAAATAGAATGTCGTCAACCCCAACTCTGAGGGCAGAAACAGTAATGCCAAATGAGAAGACCAAGCGTCAAGATAGCCCCGAGCACCCTTGAAGTCACAGGGGAAAGGCCACACAGAGGCACTGTGCCACACACGAAGCAGGACCCAAGAGTACATCAGCCAGAGCAAGTCACCAAAGGGGATGCCAAAGGCAGGGCCAATAGTCACCAACAAGGCAGGAGAGCAGTGTACAAATACAAAAAAGGGGAAGACCCGGTATAAAGGAACCGGCATATCAGGGTTCAAAAAATAAAACGTCAAGAAGGTCGCAGCTAAAGTATAGCCAACACTGGACCCAACATGCCAATGAAGACTATAAGCCCAGAAGATGAAATACATGCAGTCTATTAACCAAGGCGGGAAACCAGGCAGGCACAGGACTTTCAGAATACCAGGCAACTCATCGAGAAACATTGGAGAACCTGACACAAAAGACCAAACAGTCAAGAGCAGATGCAGTCCGTGCCAAATGTTAATCTCAGAGCACCAGGCAAAGTGCCTGACCGTACCAACAAAAGGAGAGTGAGGTACAGTTCAAGGCCTTAGCAAGAAGACAAGCAATAGTGAGCAAAGCAGGCCTAGATAAGATCACACTCCCTTCCCAACAATCAGCGCAGGGGTAAGAACAACTGGGATCCAAAGCTAGCAGGTCCAACAAACAAGACAACAGCAGCCAGAAGAAGAACTTCATGCTCCAATGTTAAAGGCCAAACAAGCAGTCAGGATTGCAAAACCCCAAAGGAGCCACCAGAAACCAAAATTATGGACCCTTCAGAATGAGTATAGTGAAGAAGTAGAGGAAGGCACTCTGTGCCACAAAGACCAAGCAAACACCACAGTACTGGAATTACAGGACCATCAATGAAAGCACCAACACCACAACCCGGGGAAACTGGAGAAGCAGGGGACGGCCCACAAAGGGCATAAGCTGCACACAGGTCAAGCCAGAGCTGTGCACTCCATTAAAAAAAAAAAAAAAAAACATAGTACCGGGGTGTTGAAAGAGCAAGTAGAAAATAGCCAAAACAAGGTATCCCACATCATCCCACAAACCCAGAGCCAAACAGCAATAAGAGACGGACAGAGAACAGTAAGACGTTAGTACCAGCCTGGACCTCACGCCAAAGATCCGAACATCAAGACAGAGTATGAAGTGGCACAATCCACATGAGAAGCAAGCGTCAAATAAACAAGGATATGAGGATCTAAAACACAAAGAATATGAACACCAGTCTCTAGGGAGTAAGGAGAGAGAGAATGCACAGATCACTCTACTGAGAACCAGACAGTGCCTTGTAAGACCGTTAGGCTCACACACGTAGGCTGCAGGATCCCCGGCGTGACCGTGAGGTTAGGGAATACCTCAGATGAAAAACCTGTCAAGGGGAGCACATGGCCAGCCAGACCACCAATAAGCACGGGGACCAGCCCAATAGGGCAAACACCTAACCCCTAGATAAGGTCATGTCCCAACAAGAAGTACATGGGACTGCCCGCAACTGAACCTCATGCAAAAAAAGCATGATGGGTCAAAACTCACTACAAAAACAGAAGCTCCAAATATAGAACAAAAGACAAACCAGGAAGGTCACAGTGCTCCAACTCACCTAACACCGAGAAACCCACCAAAAAGACGTGGGCAGAGGGACAGGAAGTGGCACAATGGAACATAGGGCCAGCAACCACAAGCTCCAGATCCAAAAAGGAGCAAGAGGAGCATATTCTTAGGAGATGAAAGAGCATACAGACCCCAAGCAAAATAGGCCGCAGTATCAGCCTTGGGTAAAAATGCAAACCCCATCATAGCAGTCACATCTGGGGCATAAGAAGGACACACCATTCCCAAAACTTAAAACCCAAAATATGGTGGGCTGGGCCACTACCCAAGCAAGAAGGCATGACCATGCACCTACTAGTAAAAGGAGGAGACAACCTCAGGCAAAATCATAAGGCTTAACCAGAGAGTGACCAAAAACCAAGTCCAACAGGGTGTAACTTGAGACCCCAAAAGAAAATTAGTCAGTGCACCGTGCCAAACCAGACCACAAGCGCTACGCTGATCGGCCAGGCCATGCCACTTTATAAAGCACAGTGAACAGACCAATTCCTAATAGCAGCCAGATAGAAAAGGGAGAAGGGCCAAACTGAAGGAGGTGACCCCCCCAAAAAAGTCTGAAGGCCAAATGAAGCAAAGGGGAAGTGCCTCAGCACATTCAGAAGATGCCCAAACCAAACATAGAACTTGGGGCAGATTTATTCTTTTTTAGTGCAACACACAAAGTTTGTACTGCATTACACTAAAGGGAGAAGGAACTGCAGAGCCATACCTACTGAACTATGGTATTTGCAATGCTGGATCCCCATCAGGCAGCGTAGCGCCATGCACATACCTTTGCACCATAGTGACGTCTCGCATAGATTTTGTCCTGGAAAGGTATCCTTTAAATCATTACACACATTGGATGTGTGCTGTGTAGTACAGCACGCATGCATTTATGAGATGTTTGGAGAAATTAAAACATTTTTCATTGGTAACACTTGCCTCAAAGAGGCATTCATTATTGGCTCAATTCCCTATATACCAACTGGAGTGTGTAGGGCTTTGTGTTTAAATCCATCGGTGGTACTGTGGCAACACTAATTTTCCACCCATGGGATGCCCCGTGACATAAAGTAATGTAAAGCAGCACAAACCGCTGCTTGCGTTACCTTTAGGTCTACTTACTAGTGCAAAAAAAGTTGTGTGCTGGAAAGCAAATACTCTACCAATACTTTGCGTCAGTTTGTGTCACTTGGCTTGACTTTGCACAGGTGCAAAGTCTTGATAAATCTGCCCCTTTGTGCCTATGTAACCACTAACAACCCACACACCAAACAATTGGGGGTTGACTGGAAGGGCAGCAGCTTGAAATAGAGAAGCAAAGCTCCATTCCATAAGCACAAAGCCAATCAGCAATGCACACAGAGCAGACAGGACCATAGCTGGCAGGACACAACGGACAACCCCATGACAAACCCTGAACCTTATGAACAATAAAAATCAAGTAGAGTTAGTCAGCTGAACCCTGCCCTGGAAAAGCTGAACCAGGACACATGTCTCACAAAGTTCAAGCCAGAGGATGCACTGAGGGACGACCAAGCCAGGTTCACCCCCGGTTAAGGAGTGTTAACACAATCAAGCAGCAGTCAAGGAACATCGGAACAGCACAGCATAGACCCACACCAATCCCAGTAAAGAGGCAGTAGCATAGAGGGAGACATGACTGAGGTGCACAGGGCACATAATGCATAGGCCCCAAGTCCAGTAGGGAGAATAGATGGAAGCACAAGACCAGCTTATACCTCCGCAACAAAAATTGTGGTGCGTTCACCTGTCTGTTATTGAAGGACGCTCCAGCACCTTACACTAAGCAGGCATACTCCAGTCCAAGTCGGGTTTGGAGCCAATGTAGAAGAGGACAAACAGAAGAATCAGAACTACAAATCTTCCAACATGCCCATTACAGGGACACACAAAGCCATGGAACTGGGTCAGCAAGGAGCACAAGGGGAAACCAAAGACCGGCCAATACCCTACAACAAAGGAGGGGCATTTATCTCTTTGTCAGTGTAGGGCCTCCAGTGTTGCCCACAGGGGCAGAAATCCCCCAGCCCAAGCCAGCAAGGAGCACATTGGGACCCAGGCCCAGCCCTTGCAGTCCACAAGGTGAATAGATAGCTATGCAGAGGCCAACAGCATCATCCAGCACAACGGACCCAAACCTGGCCCCAGGCCAATAAGAAAAAAGGGAAGAGTAGTTCAAATATCATAAGAACACCACAACATCTCCAACAAGTGGAGATGGGGGCTGGGTCATGCAATAACCAAGAAGAGATCGTGAGGAATAGGAACGTCCAACAGGCCCAGCAGTGAGAAGTGTGAGAATCCCAACCCCATCCTGCACCTCAGGAAGGATACATTGAGGGGTGCACTCATCTGTCTTCAATCAGTGGGGACTCCAGTGCATCACAGCAAACATGTACACTGCGGCCCCAAGCCTAGCATGAAGGATACATGGGGGAAGATTCGAACCCAGCAGCCCACTGTTCTGGGGAAGGGAATGAAGAATCCACATTCATCACGTGCTGACAGCAACATACAGAAAAGCAGCCACAACCCTAAACAGGCCAGATCAAACAAAAGAACCAGCACCACCCCTACCCAGACAGTAGGGTGGCTTGGGTGCACACAAAGCCAGTAAAAACCAGACCCTAAGCCTAGAAGGGCCCAAGAAATCAGCAAAAGCCAAAACAACAATCAACTGCAAGGAGAAAACGCCGCAAAAGGACCCGCAAGGTAAGCAGGAATTCCCATCCAGAGAAAGGAACGCACGATGACTTCCTTCCAAAGGAGACAGACATGAGTAGAGATCGTCCTTTGAAGGCACACCTTAAGGGTGGACTTTAGTTTATTTCCCCTTTAGGAAGATAGTGGAGTGCCTGTCTCCAGTGTGTGAACATCCTTCACGACACAAAAACGGGGATGAAGAAGTGATGAGGCAATGAAATCTTTCTATGTAACTATGCATGTATATGTTTGGGAGTAAAAGCAAGCGGTCCAGAGTAGCAGGCAAGGAGAACCATTGTGACTCTGGAGCGGGGAAAGGTGGAAGGATTCAGACGTATGTGCAGTGGCAAGAGGAGGAGCCAGGGTTTTTTCCTTGAAGGGCTTACTGGCCCAAAGTGCTCAAAGAGCTTTGAGGTGGTTGATAAGGTGCTACCTTGAAGAGCTGTCTTTTGCTTTTTTTCCATAATTTGGAAGAGATATCGCAGTTCTTCTGTACAGAGGCTTGTAGTTCCTGGTCTTGGGAAACTATAATGAGAATGCTTGTTTCCAGTTGCTTTATAAAGACTGGAAAGCTTTCCATTATCACTTCACAGGACAGGAGCATGTGGAGACACTATGCGTGGGGCGCCATCAGACGTCTTTAGAGGATATGAGTTGCAATGTGACTTTTTCAATGTTTCATTCCATACTGCGCTCCTCTAAACCAGGCCCCATGTCTCTTTAAAATATATAAGCATAAATGGAGATAGAGTTTACTGAGTGTGTTCCAACCCATCCACCACATCCTTGAGATAGCCTTGAAGGCTCGTGAGTTTTATCTTTAGAGAGCCAAGAAAACAAAGGAAATGACTTGGGCACCCAATTAGTGCCAAACAGTATATTTGGCTCTGTGACACAATGACAAGAGTACCCTTTCACTGATACAGCCCAGTTACCACCGACGTCCCCAGAGCCAAGATAAAATGCCTCACTGTCTACTTCTGCCACTCCAAGTGAAGTCCCCTACACATCTGGCTGTAGTGTGCTGACCAATTAGGAAACTGGAATCAGGAGATATAATTTGCAATTTTGGCCTCTCGGTGTGGCCACATGGTCCATCTTGGACAATCACCTTTTTAATTATCCACTGGTCTCGGCAGATGTCAAGGTCGGGAGTACTTTAAATTAGATGAACAAGTGCTAGCAAGTGTCTGCGTATATGTAGTAAGAAAGTTGGATTGAAACTTAACACACATAGCTGCAGACTCACTCGTTAAAAAGTGTAATTAATTTCACATATTTTTCTTTGATGACTTCAGAAATCTATTTTCCAGCACTCCAGGATTTCTCACGTCGTCATTGTAATCATATTGTCGGAGCAAGAATAGAACTTGAGGCTGGAATAAGATATTTCATCAGTCCGAGAAAGTAGCAGACGACGTGCTGATTCCACGTCAGCTATAATCACTTTTCCACGAAAATATGATTGAATATAATCATAAATGACTGAGAACCACTCTGGGGTCTGCCCTGGGAATATATTCTGTGTGCTTATTTAATGTAATAAGCATGTTACCACTTTCTCACAAAATAGTTGTTAAGGGGAAGAGGCAAAGGGAGAACAGGATTAGCCCAAGATGAAACAATTTGGTTAAGTAGGCGAACTGATATGGCAGGCAATGCAAGACTGCCTGCTCCAGTGCCTATAACGTTCCCACTATGCCACATTTTGGTGAATCGACTGTGAGACTGGGCTGCCTCCCCTGGGGGCAGCTGTCTCCATTGGGCTAATATCAAATCTGTGTTGTGGGGTTAACTGGCCTTTAACAATGATTAACGCTGGTGAGTGTGGGGCATGAGACAGACTCTCGAAAAGCAGTTAAAAACCAAAGAAAACTAGAAGATTGCCCTCCATAGTTAATTCTGGGTTTTGACAGCACAGCTATCAAATAGACCTATTCCTACTAACATGGCTTTCGGTTTCCCCCTCTCACCCATTGGTTTCATGTGACCACACTTACACACCCATTGGCTTGTAACTGTGTAAATCGCGACGTGGCTCAGCACAGTGTAGTATTCCTCTCTCACATAATGCTGTTTGCTTTTTGGGTGTACCCTTTCATCTCCACTCAAATGCTTGCATTGAACTGCATCAAGGACTGCTTTACATCCATACCCCTTTCCCTTGCTCCTGCTGGCTCCTTTTCATGTGTCTCACTGCAACCTGCTAACGCTGAATGTGTTAGCAAATTAAAGACCGCCTTTGGCTTTGCCAATGCTTGTTTATTATCAATTTCTTTATTTCGAGGCTACATCTTGACTCCTTTTATTATGTGTACCTTCTGAGGAGGTTAGTTTTCAGCCAGTTAGACTGGTGTGTGAGTATTTACTGCCTTATAGGCAATTAAACAGGTTTTGAAGATCATGCAGGCCTGGAGAGGCCATCAGTCCTCGTCAGTCATAATGGAGATTGTATTTCTGTGGTTCTTAGATGAGTCAGACGGAAGTTTTGCACTCAATTTCGGCTCAGTAGACAGAAATTAAACACGGTTAAACTTCCCCAGCAGCTTTGAGTTTATTTGTCACAAGTATTGCCAAAAGCCCCGGGCATCCATGCTTCTTCTTGAAACCTGTGAGCTTTTAGATGTGTTGGTTCTGGTGGGAATGGTGAAATGATTATTCTGCAGTACATCACTTGGTGAAAAGATAGTATTTTTGTGTTTTATCTATTAAATAAGAGTTATTTTCAGGGGGCAGCGCATGCCTGTGTCATTAGTGAGAATGTTTGCCTTTTCATTGGTTCCTTCTTGCATAATGGGAATTCCATGTTGGGAAGCAAATCTGATATGTTGTGGAGTGGAAGGCTTGATCTTTTTTGGTCTGGCTGTAAACACCTTTTGTTGTTCACTTCTCATGACATCAGTTCTTCAAAAAGGTACAATAAGACGTAGAGAGAGACTATGATTTATCCTGATGCCTCCTATAAGTGTCCCCAATGCAACACACCATAGACCGACTTCCTGCACATAATGCAGTCTTGCCCCTCTACTGGAAAGAGATCAATATAATACTTATGGAGACCTCAGGCCATGCTGTACGCAATACGCTAGAGATATGCATACTTGGGCTTCTCTCGACTCCGAACCGGGACAGAGCAGCGGGGAAATACATGAGTCTGGTATTAGTGTTAGCCTGCCGCAGGTCACTTTGAATTGGAAGAGTGCCGAAGCGCCAACTGTCGCTATGTAGCACTTGGCTGCTGGTAAATGGCTCAAATTCCAGCACCAGCATTTACAGAGAGTGGAGTGTGCTGGCTTACGGGCACATCGCATTGCTCACAGCTGGGGCACTATGTTAGAGGTACTGAAAGCTCTTGGTAAAGATTATGAGTGTCGTCATGGCTCTTCCCTTTTGTATTCACCCACTTAAGGTTTTTTTTTAATAACTCAGTACATTTATTCTACTGATATGACTAAATGCCAATAGAAAGACCATGGTACATATACTCTCTGATATGACTGAATACCAGTAGAAAGACTATCATGTACAAGAGACTTCCCTGTTTTGACAAGTTAATCTGCACAACAGTACACCTGTATGTAATAACCTCCATGTAACCGATACAAGAGTTGCGATGATCTGGTGGTGGGTGGAGGTGGGCTTTTTACATATAAGTACCCTAAAGTTCCTAATGAGCAGCAACGGTAGAGTGCTTTCAATCTGTTATGTTTATTTACGAAACGTTGATTGTTTACACAAAAATGGCGGAGACATATGCAAAAATAGAACTCGCAGATACTATATCGCAAAAAAAACGTTTACTGCATCCAAAAACTATTCATGCTATGCTGCGCTGACTATTGTAATATGTACCTCGCTGCATGCATATCTGTAGAAGCCAATACAAATATATTTAAAAAGAAAGAAGTAGAGAGAGAGGCCTTCTCAGCCATTGACTGTTAATCATTTTTAGGTCTCGCCTGTCGATGCGCATGCGCATCGAGCTTGCGAGCCTATTGCGGCTTAAACAACTTTTAACTAAGAAGCAAGGAATCGTGGCGATTCCTTGCAGTGCCCGTGACTTTTAAGCTCAATGCGCATGTGCATTGAGCTTAAAAGCGCGTGCACAGCCGCAATCGCCATCTGTTCCTCTCTCCCGCATTCCTCCGACACCTTTTGAAGTGAAGCTTAGCTTCACTTCAAAGGCCCGGCTTCTTCACACCCACATGCCGCTCTCCCCGCTCTGCCCCCTCCCCTGCCCGCTGTGTGCATTTCTCCTCCCCCCTCCCCTTCTCTGCCTTGCCTTCCCTCCGTCTTGAATGAAACTAACACCATACATTCCTGACATCCACTGTCTGGGCACCAACTGAGCATGTGGAGCGAGGGCTCGCCATCTAAAACTGAATTTATGTGCTTATTATTTTCGCAGCTGCCTCCACAATTCTTTATAATTATTAGCATCTTTCCGCGTGCAAATGTTGCCAGGGAGATTTTCCCTTCGTATTTGTTGAAAAAAAAAATGTTTTTCGAGTGAAAATGATTTCCAAAATGCTACATTTCCTACCGCTCGGCCCCCTCCCATGCCCGCCGTGTCGCATTTCTCCTCCCCCCTCCCCTTCTCTGCCTTGCCTTCCCTCCGTCTTGAATGAAACTAGCACTCTCGCCCGGAGGCAGGCTCGGCAGCCATACATTCCTGACATCCACTGTCTGGGCACCAACCGAGCATGTGGAGCGAGGGCTCGCCATCTAAAACTCAATTTATGTGCTTATTATTTTCGCAGCTGCCTCCACAATTCTTTATAATTATTAGCATCTTTCCGCGTGCAAATGTTGCCAGGGAGATTTTCCCTTCGTATTTGTTGAAAAAAAAAATGTTTTTCGAGTGAAAATGATTTCCAAAATGCTACATTTCCTACCGCTCGGCCCCCTCCCATGCCCGCCGTGTCGCCTTTCTCCTCCCCCCTCCCTTCTCTGCCTTGCCTTCCCTCCGTCTTGAATGAAACTAGCACTCTCGCCCGGAGGCAGGCTCGGCAGCCATACATTCCTGACATCCACTGTCTGGGCACCAACCGAGCATGTGGAACGAGGGCTCGCCATCTACAACGCAATTTATGTGCTTATTAATTTCCCAGCTGCCTCCACAATTATTTATAATTATTAGCATCTTTCCGCGTGCAAATGTTGCCAGGGAGATTTTCCTTTCGTATTTGTTGAAAAAAAATAATTTTTCGAGTGAATTTTTTTTCCAAAATGCTAAATTTCACCGCTCGGTTGCTGAAACCCCAATAAACGAAACCCTTTTTTTTTTTTAGAATAGTGACCACCCCAGGCAAATAAACTGTGCACTACAAAGATGCAGAAGCACTGCACGTTTAAACGAAAAGTACCAGTCATTTTCTGTTTTGTGATGCGCTGTAAAATACACCGGTTTCCAAACAGAGGTGAGGCGGTGGCTAGGGCACGAGTTGACATTCCTGAGTGTCGTTTTTACAGCATTGATTTACATAGACCTCGGATGACAGAAGATTAGACCACTCACATGCAGAGTGAGGGGAATCGATTTTGAACGTTTGATCTATTCATGTCCCCCTCGTTTATTATCCATCAAGGTGCATAAATAATTCGAAGAGGAGGACGCCAACAAACATAAATTCATTTAATAATGGACAGTGCACACAGCTCTTAACATGTCAGCATTTTATCCCGTAACAGGGGGTAATTAAAGTACACTAACATCCTTGGATACGTAATGATCATGAAGAGCAAGATTAACAACATCACTTTCTTTGTATTCCCGCCTAACTGAAATATAGCGCTTCACAGAATTCTGCTGGTCTTCTAGGCCCTCTCCTCCCGATCGTCCGCTTGTGGACTTCTTTATGGGAAGAAAGTGTATTCAATTTGCATGACTTCAAAAGGGGAAGAAGACTCTCTCGAGATGGTAGCGTCTCTAGTCCAGCCGGACTAGACAATTCCTCGAGACGCGACAGCGTCAGCAGGGCTCGGTCAGGAGGAGTTCAGGAGGAGCCGCGACCACGTCAGCAGGGCTCAGCGTTTCGGTAGTCACTTCAAGCTTCACGTTTCGGGCCACTCACACACGCAACGCCACTCACACACGCAACGCCACTCACACACGCAACGCCACTCACACACGCAACGCCACTCACACACGCAACGCCACTCACACACGCAACACCACTCACACACGCAACGCCACACACACATGCAACGCCACACACACATGCAACGCCACTCACACATGCAACGCCACTCACACATGCAACGCCACTCACACATGCAACGCCACTCACACATGCAACGCCACTCACACATGCAACGCCACTCACACATGCAACGCCACTCACACATGCAACGCCACTCAACCACGCAACGCCAATCAACCACGCAACGCCACTCAACAACGCAACGCCACTCAACAAAGCAACGCCACTCAACCACGCAACGCCACTCACACACAACGCCACTCAACAACGCAACGCCACTCAACAACGCAACGCCACTCAACCACGCAACGCCACTCACACACACAACGCCACTCAACCACGCAACACCACTCAACCACGCAACGCCACTCAACAACGCAACAGCACTCAACCACGCAACGCCACTCAACAACGCAACGCCACTCAACAACGCAACGCCACTCAACCACGCAACACCACTCAACAACGCAACGCCACTCAACCACGCAACGCCACTCACACACGCAACGCCACTCACCCACGCAACGCCACTCACCCACGCAACGCCACTCACCCACGCAACGCCACTCACCCATGCAACGCCACTCACCCACGCAACGCCACTCAGCCACGCAACGCCACTCAGCCACGCAACGCCACTCAGCCACGCAACGCCACTCAGCCACGCAACGCCACTCAGCCACGCAACGCCACTCACCCACGCAACGCCACTCAGCCACGCAACGCCACTCAGCCACGCAACGCCACTCAGCCACGCAACGCCACTCACCCACGCAACGCCACTCACCCACGCAACGCCACTCACACACGCAACGCCACTCACACACGCAACGCCACTCACCCACGCAACGCCACTCATCCACGCAACGCCACTCATCCACGCAACGCCACTCATCCACGCAACGCCACTCATCCATTTGCAAAACGAAAAATGTAAAACTCTTCTATTGCGAGACCTATTGCATTTTCAATGCTTGTTTCTCCTGTGACCGCCTTTACTGTTGCTGCCCTTTTTCATATTTCTAATGTTTTCCAGTTCTTGAGGAGTACATTTGCACTCATAAAATGATTTATTCTCATATACAATTACACCAGAATAGTGCAACGTCATGTGTGATGTTGCATGTAATTTTATAGATGTTCACATCTATAAAAGTTTGGAAGGCACATTATCTCCTAGGTGATAATCAGAGACGTACTGAATGTGAATTAAAGGAGTAATAGTAAATAATTCCCTGTCCAGGGTGGAGAAAATAGGGGAACACCCCCAACATTGAAGGGAAATAGGCTATGGGTTTTATCCACTGAAAAATATGTTTCTGTTGAGAAACACCAAGAAGGAAGTTGTAAAATGTAGAGGCACGTTTGTATTCTCATACTTAAATTTACACGTGTTACATTTGTGCAGAGGAAAATCCGTTTTGAGTGAAAACCTAAGAAACTGCAAATGTTCCACTTTTGCAGAAGTGCTGCTGAAATCCTTTTAGAATTCTAAAAGCTGGAAAATCAATATGCATTAACCTACAGGAGCTTATATATTTTTTTACGTATTCGGCACTAAATACATACCTCCATTCACACACACATTTAAAGGTATTTCAGTTTGCCCTTCGCGTCACAGATAAAAAGAAATATCAGCTCAGCTAGCGTTTAGCTTTTACAACGACTGCAACAATTTGGCAACATTAAGTAAATGTGAGAAGGAAACGCAATATTTGAACGTGGCAAATACTTTCAAAATTGGGTTATAACCACTTGTACAGAGTGCTGGACGACATGAATTGGTGTTATCATATCATTTGATGACACACATGTTATTCTCGTAAGAATGAAGAAAGGCTAAGTGCCTCAAACCACTGACTTGTCGGACATGGCTTTGAAAACAAAATGAGACTGAATCTTGAGAGCGCTGAAATGCACCCAAGATGCCGAAAAAGAGCGATATTCCAGTGACAGAGGAGATCATGATGACTGTGGGAGAACAGGTAACACTGGTTGCCAGTATTTTAGTCTTAGTGCCTGTGCGCGGCTGAGCCTGCGTCGCTCCTACTTCCTGACAGAAGGACGCTGGCACGGCCTGCTAGGTGTATGTGGGAAAACTGTACTCATGCTCCGGGTGCTGCACTTGTTCTCTGGGAAGGAAGCTTGGTGCCTGTGTTGTACCATTGAACCTCCTTTGATTACAACGGGAACCGCCTCCAGAATCACTCCCATCACACTGGAGACCCCGAGGATGAGAGGTCCACTTCTCCCCGCGTCTCCTATAACCCTCTCCACACCCTATCTCTGACGTCATTTCTTCCTGCCCTAGTCTCTCCGTTTCGCGCCCCCTCCCCGCTCGCGAATATTGGAAATCACTCTTGTCCAAAGTGGATCGGCACTCCCCGTCACTCGTGACGTCGGTCACTCTTCCCGAGTCTCGCCCGCCTGTGGCCTGTGCAATGCGAGCTCAGAGTCCCTGGCACTGCCGAGGCGGAGCGGGGCGGGGCGGGGGTGGCGGCTGCGAGCCCCGGGGGGCTTTCCCAGAACTAAACACTGCTGGCTCCCGTACCATAACCAGCCTCCTGCGCTGGGTGTGGCTGCCGTGCTGCACGCCTGAATTTCAAGACTTGGCAACCTGAGAAGTCACAGGCCAGGGCAGGGCGTCATCACGGCCTGTGTGGAATACCGCACGCAAGGTGTATTGTGGGAGCGTGTTTTATTGTGGGTGCGCTCCTCTCACCACGACACGATGAATAATCAGAGTGTACCTGGGAGCCTGCCATCCCTCAAATGTCCTAATTACAGGGGACATCTGATGTCCCGCTTGTAATAAAGGAATGATGTAGCCACTCAACAGTAATACATTATTACAGTTGAGTTCTGACTTAGCAGTGCCTGGGGGTGTCATTCAATTTAAGTACCACTTATTATAGAAGAGGTACTTAAGGTAGAGATCCCAGGTGTAATGTATATTCATTTGTCTTGCTCTCGACTGTACCCATTTTGTACGTCATACCACCACTTAGACATTGTGCAAGTGGTTTTTAGGTCGAGCATTCGAGACCTCTTGTATATACTTTAGCATATACTTATATGTGAGCATATACTTATATGTGTATGTACTTTGTGGGCTCTGTAGATCAGCCCTAGTACTTGTCTGCTTCCACTTAGGGACTTTCTTTTCTGTTCCACTGCCTGTATTTAACTGTCTTGTTAGAAAACGACCAGTAGAGGTCAGTAAAATACCAGAATTGCTTTCTGCTTGTTCAACTGCCTCTATTTAACTGTCTTGATAGAAAACGACCAGCAGAGGTTGGTAAAATACCAGAATCACTTTAGCATTCTCTAGATTACAGTTAGGGCTCCCGGTTTTATGGTATTTCTTTTTTGGCCATTTCCGTCTGTATTTATCCGTATATCTATTTTTTGGCCATTTTATCGGTATCCATATTTATTTTGTGTTTGCGTATAAATAAAGTTGTAAAACTGTACATTTCCATATCTATTTAACTGACAGACGCGCACTCATACTTTGATGTCTGTTGTGTTTTAGCTATTTAAGCTGCCAAATATTACACAATACATACACTGGTAGATATTAGCACTATACCATAAATATATGTGAACATTTTCCGTTATTTAAAGACATTTCATCCTGTTATTTAATTTCCCATGCTGTCCATCTGCTCAGCTGCTGGCCTATAATTCATGAAAAAAATCACGGAGAGTCATTTAAAAGAAGCACAATTTTCTGTATTTATCCACTTTTAAATAATAATATTCCACATTTGTAAAGCGCACAATCACCCGTTAGGGTCTCTAGGCGCTGGGGGCCGTCGGGAAGATTAAGCAAGCTATTGCCCAGAGTCGCATGGTGCTGGGCTAACCTGCCGCCGGAGCCGGGGATCGAACCCTGATCCCCAGATTCCAGCGTCAGTCGCCCTGGCCGCAGCACCACACCTCTCCCGCAAAGATAAATGCAGACAGAAAACACATAGTTTTCTGTCTGTATTTATCTGTAAAAATCCGTAAAAATGGAAAATCGGGAGCCTTAATTACAGTCCATAGAAATTGCCTTCCAAGAGCACCTGTAAACAATATTTTTTTCAAATTTTGTATTTTCAGTGATATGACCACCAGGCCCCGATTTTATATTAAAAACGGAGCTTTGGACTATACCATTTCCTGCTGAAAGGCAATATTTCTCCATGTTTCCCCATACTTGGCATGTCATGCAGTTTGCTGCTTACTTTCCCTCCACGTTAAAGAACAGTAGATGTTTCAGCACCAAGGCTAATGTGCTGTATAACTAAAAACATATAAGGTCCTAAAGGCGAAACCGATTGCATTGCAAATGCTTCTTGCCTTTGTCCTCTCTCTAAACCAAACTTTATTGTAATGTACTGCGTCACCCTCTAGTGTCTAGCAGGGCTGTTTTGAAACCTATTACACAAAATAAAATGTAAAAAGCTGTTTTAAATTACTGTAGTGATGCCACAATCGCTACAGATTATTTCCACCAATGATCCTTCAACTGTGTGTTGGCAAATTGCAAGAAGTTCAGCACTAGCTACAGCAGTTTAGCATATTTTCAGGGAAGCAGAGCCACAGCAATAAAAAGACACTCACATGCTATGCTGATCCACTCTGATGCTGTAGTGTTCCAAGATTTCTTCTATTCTACTTCGCAAACTGGGCCTGGTGGCATGGATATGGTGTGCGTATGACTAAGGGGCCCATTATGAGTTTGGAGGTCCGATGGACTGTCGCACCATCGGTCTGACTGCCGTATTCCGAGTTGGGCGGTTGGACTGCCATAGGACCGCTGATACCGCCAGGGATCTATGATCCCTGGTGGTCTTGCAAGTCCCGTAATGTGCACCAAGCATATTGCGAGTTTCCTCACAGCCACAGTCTTCATGACGGCGAGCCCGTCATGAAAAGTGTGGCGGTGCGGAAACTAACGGGGCCCTTCAGGGCCCCTTCTTGCCTCATGGCCAGGGGATGTATCCAGTGGGACACATGTTGTGACCCCCCTTGTATGCATGCACCCCCAGTTACTGCCCGGCATGGACTTCACAGTCTGTGCCGAGCAGGAATATGCTGTGGCGCTCCCATTGCGGCGCCTTTAAAAGGCTCATGTATGAGCCTTTGTGAGGCACCGCCATGGCACTGCTGCCGCAAGACCGCCTGACCTGTATTCTACTCGGAATATGGTGGGCAGCCAGACTATGTATTTGGCAGTCATGGTGCGGGGTGCTGGCATGGTGGCCCACTCCAAGACCACCAAACTTGTAATCAGGCCATAAGTCTGACCTGTAATATCAGGTGTATCAGATATAACATTGCTCCCCATCAGGAACAAACTGGCATAACAATAAGAGTAGTAAATATATTCATCAACAATCAATAAAGCTCACAGTTCAACAGTCTTTGTAATGGGCAAGAGTGAGTACGGAGTCCACATTTACCATATCTCAACCTGGCAGGAACTTTGAATTGTATGAGCCTGGGTGTGGCTGTTTTCGGTAAAGGTGGGAGCCCAAGTAATTTGGAACTGTTACAGAGAACGTAGTCCTCAGGAGTCAATGCTAGAGTTAATCTTAGTGAGTGTGATACATTGGATTTTTGGGTGAGGGGGGAGTAAGCCCTTCAGAAGCAACAGCCACACTCCTTGTCAGGGTGAATCGCAAATAGTTACTAAATTAATCAGTGCTTAACCTTCTGGTAGCTTGGCACAAAAGCAGCAAGACTTAACTCAGAGGCAGTGTGTAAAGTATTTATGCAGCACAAAAACAGCAATAAAGTAAAAACACAAGACAAGAAAAATCCCACATCAGTTTATAAAAATAGAGTAGAATTTATTACATTATTTGACACCAAAATGCTCCTATTAGTAGAACCGGAGATATGTAATTTGAATGTTTTATGGTAAGTATAGTGCCTAATAGCACAAAGCGTCAATTGTGGTTATCTGGTTTCGTTTGACTGTGACAAAGTCACAAGTTCAGGCTGAGCACAATGGAGTGCGGGTCGGATACAGGTATCAGGTTAGTCCCACTAGTAAACGTACTCTTATGTCTTTGATGCAGAGTGTTGTGGTTCACTTGGTCGTTTCCAATAAGGAGTTTCGAGGGCCGCGATGCGAGGTCCTGTGTAAGGTAGCATTGTGCTGCGTCGGTTCTGACGAGGAGCTGCGATACAAGGACCTGTATTGAGTTGTATTGCACTTCCTGCATTCCGATGAGACCGTCATTCAGGGACTGCGAGGAGAGGCGAAGTCATGCATCGAATTGTGTCACACTGCATCGGTTCTGAGAAAACCGACAGTTGGGGCAGGATGAGTACACTCTGATACCTGCCAAGGTTCTAGGACCTGGTGGGGCCTTCTTGGGGATCACGACTCACTTCAGCAAAGGCCAGAAGCAGATCACATGCAGGACCAGTTGCTCCTGGGCAGATGCAGGGCAGGTCTCTGGAGCTTGGTATGTCCCTGTAGCTCAGAACAGGAGGCCAGTCACCTAGCCTTTGTAATCACTCTGGTGGTTCTTGGTTCAAGGAGCATGCCCAGTCTTCTTTTCTCATGCAGCAGGACAGTCTTTCTTGCAGCAGGACAGTCCTTTTAGCAGCAGAGCAGCAGAGCAGTCCTTTTTCAGTTCCAGAAGTGATCTGAGGAGTTGGTCTGAGGGTCCAATATTAATACCTGCTGGTACCTTTTAGGTGGGAGAAACTTACAGATTTCCCCCTCACATCTAGTTCTGTAATTTCCTGCCTCCTTGCCATGGCTATACTAGATCTGGGGTCACAAAAGGTTAGTTTGATGTTCTTTGTGTGTGGGCTGAGATAGTGTATTTAATGTGCAAGTGTGACAGGTGACAGGTTCGCCATGCTATAAAGTCTGGATTGCCCATCCTGCCAATACTAAGTCCCTCTAATGTGTGGCTGTCTGGGAGGAATACACAAGAGCCAATTGGCAACTACACCTGGTCATGTGACCCAGGAACAGGCAGTGAGCACCAAATGGGTAGGACAAGAAAATGCCAACTTTCTGAAAGTCAAACCTTAGAGAGTTTGAGCCTTTAACAACAACCAGAGTGGGCCTCAGACAAACTATAAACAATCAAGGGGATGGTTGAATGAATTACGTACTTTTAATGAAGGGTAAGATATTTAATAAACTTGACCGCTGTTTACATTACACACTTCTTCAGTTACAATGTTTACATTATAATCGGACTAGAACAAAGATAACCACTCTTCTTGTACATGAATGAAAATCAGTATGAAAGTTAAACCATATTACAATCATGCAACATTAGAAACATTTAAGAAGAAAACAAAAATGACAATAAATGGTGCATTGATAGACACATGAAAGAAAATAAATTGTATTGTAAACCAGTCCAAACGATTTCTTTAGAAGGGATTATTTCATAGCAACTCAAAGAAGGCTAAAACCCTTTCTGTATCAATATCTGGGTTAACACATCATCTAATATGGAAAGGATTATCGTTCATATCTTTTCTTTGAACATTCCATATTAGTGAACACATGAATTTCCAGAAGGTTTGCGCTTTTTCTCTTTAGGGGCAACTTTATCAAAAGCTGTGGAGTTCACAATTTCAGCCTCTGGGTAGTAGGCACGCTTTTCTATTTTGAGATTCATCACTGTGCCCCTGGTGTCTTGTTTTGGATTTCTAAACTGTGGATTGTTCACTAGTTTGCTCGGTTAGAGATTTACCACATTGATGCATGCTATGTAATTTGAGTTTTGTCACTGTCAATACATTCTCTTCTTGGGAAGTTATCACTGTGGGGCATGCTTTCTAGTTTTAGATTGTGATCATATTGTCACCTTGGTGCATGCCTTTTAGTTTTAGATTGTGCTCATGTTGTCTTGTTTGACATTCATCATGGTCAGGCATGTTGTCTTAACTGCGATTCATGCCTGGGGCATGTCGTCATGTCTCAGATTTGTCACTATAGGGCATGTCTTCTTTGTTGGTATTACATCAACTATCCTGTGCAGGAGGTACAAAGGCTTCTGTGATCTCCATATGAAAAATATCGCAACACTAGCATGCTCAGACACAGCAGTAGTAGTCGTCCTCCTTGAACTTATAACAGCCTTTGCACTATCAGACACTCCATCTTACTAGACGTCCTGCTCTAGCTGGGTATTAGAAACAAAGAACTTTGCTAAAGTTTCTCCTTCCTTGCAACTGATCCAATAGATTTCCCTTGCTCCATTGAACTCCTTAGCTTGCTCTTGTTACTGCTCAGAGGCTCAGCTTTTAACTCTGGTCCTTCTACTCTGTTATACCTACCTCAGCCCCAGTAGCATTACTCAGCTTATTAACTGCTGCAATTACATCATGTAATCATCAGGATAAGCAAAGAGGCATCTATCTTTTTTTCCCTTCCCTTTTTTTAAAATTATTTTTTCCTTTTCAGGTCAAAGTTTAGTCATACATAGACTCATTGCAATACATACATTATATATGAGAAAAGATTAAAGAAAAAGAGGCAGAGAAACAAACAGGAGGACAGTAGAGAAAATAAAAAAGATTTATAGTTGGAGAAGAAACTTTGAATAATCTTTTCATATCTGGAAATCTCCTTCAATATATTTAGTCAGCATTAACACTGGAGGGAACCCAACAGTGTTTATTCCAATCAATCAATCAACCAATCGGTACTTTTGTAAAGCACACGACTCACCTGTGAGGGTCTCAAAGCGCTGGGCGGGGGTGCTGCTACTGCTCGAACAACCAGGTCTTGAGGAGTCTCCTGAAGGCCAACAGGTACTGGGCCTGTCGTAGGCGGATGGGGAGTGTGTTCCAGGTTTTAGCGGCGAGGTGGGAGAACTATCTGCCACCGGCGGTTGCTCGATGGATGCAGGGGACGGTGGCGAGGGCGAGATCAGCGGAGTGAAGCTGGCGGTTCGAGTGTAGAAGGTGAGTCGTTCGTTGTGGTACGCTGGTCCGGTGTTGTGGAGAGCTTTGTGAGCTTGGGTGAGGAGCTTGAAGGTGATCCACATGTTGAGAGGGAGCCAGTGAAGGTCTTTTAGGTGGGCTGAGATGTGGCTGTGGCGGGGGGTGTCGAGGATGAGGCGTGCAGCGGCGTTCTGTATGCGTTGTAGTTGTTTCTGGAGTTTGGCTGATGTTCCTGCATTGAGAGCGTTGCCCTAGTCCAGTCTGCTGCTGACGAGGGCCTGGGTGACTGTCCTTCAGTGGGGATCCATCTGTAGATCTTGCGGAGGGTGTTGAAGCAGGAGGAGGAGACAGCGTTCACTTGCTCGGTCATTGACAGTACGGATTCCAGAATGACTCCCAGATTGCGTGCGTGGTTAGTGGGCATCGGTGCAGTCCCCAGTGTGGCCGGCCACCATGAGTCGTCCCAGGCGAAGGGGGTGGATCCAATGAGGAGGACCTCCGTCTTGTCCTAGTTCAGTTTCAGGCAGCTGATCGTCATCCATTCGGCAATGGCCTTCATTCCTTCGTGGAGGTTGGATTTGGCGGTGGTGGGGGCCTTGGTGAGGGATAGGATCAGCTGGGTTTCGTCGGCATATGAAACTATGTTGAGGTCGTGTGATCTGGCGATGTTGGCGAGCGGTGCCATGTAGATGTTGAAGAGTGTCGGGCTGAGGGACGATCCTTGGAGTATGCCGCAGATGATCTTGGTCTGCGGCATACCCCAAGTCCTGTTAAACCTTTTGAGAGAGGTGAGACCTCTGTCTTTAGCCAGAGCCAACTCTGCCTTGAAAATCTGATGAATGAGTACCTTCCATTCTACAGCTTTGGGAGCATTGAGATAGATTCGTGCCCTTTCAATACAGAGCCGGGCACACAACAGCATAATCATTACCAGGTGTTGAGCACCTCCCTCGCAAAATATTTAACCTCCATTATTTTTGCCTAAGTGGTTATTATACCCAGAAGACCCCTGCCCAGATTTATTGTAGCATTACGACACAGTGGTCAACCCAAAGAGAGTCACTGGGACCTGGGTATTAAGTCTTTGTATTAAGAGGGGTCCCAGAACGGGAGAGCAAATAAAAAGAAAGAGAAAATTCAAAAGAATCAAAAGAAATCTGTACAATTTAGAGTACAATGTTATTTATTCACAGAGTACTCCACCATCTATTTGGTATATATTACATGTAAAATATTCATTGGTACAAAAATATGCCCAGAGAGAGGGTAGGGGTTGGGAGGGAGTGAAGTGAAAGGAATTGGTGTTGGATAAGGAAATTGGTGCAGGTCAAAAATACATTATTTACAAATACAACACTTTAATGGCTTCCTATGGGAGCCAAACATGAGTGCCACAAATGGTCATCGGATTTATGTAACCAGGCTTCAGAAGTAAGCTGTGTAAATCTTGCTAGGGGTAGAAGCTGGTACCAAGGGGGTTTTGTTGTCTACGTTTCGACCCCGGATTGTGTAGAGTATTTGTCTCTTACAAAACGGGCCTTCTTCAGGACGAGAGGGGGGAGGGATGGACTGCTTTCCTAGAGGGTGGCATAAAAACACGAATGAACTATGGGTCTAAGTGAGATCCCAGGAAAACAGGGGATATATACTTAAATATTACACAGAGGATCATAAATCAAGACCAAGTTAACCATATTAGCTGGCTTTATATAAGGTTAGAGAAACTGTCAATATTTACAAAAATTCACAAAAATTATTATAAGTAAGTGGTTTTCGAGAAAAAGAGAAAAGGAACCAAATTATAAGGTGTTCCTCAACCCGCCCGGTTTGGGAGGCACAACTTACTGCATATGAGTAAAGAGACTACACTTTAGCATTCAGGACATCGTACAGGCACATGAAGGGGCGTTTCTCCTGTAGGAGAAAAAGCTCCGTGTTCACGGCGCTCCCAGACAGATTATAAAGTCAGTTTCTTAGATATAGCATTAAACCAAAAGGTAAATTGTATGTACCTTTGAAAGTAGGGGAAAAGTCATCAGGCTGTGACGCAGGCTGAATTCAACGCCGGTGGCTGAAAAATAAAGAGTAGTGAAACCGGTGTATGTTGCAAAATAGTCTTTAGCAACAATTTGTTTTTGGGCCATGTGGTTACCTGGCAATAATGCAGATGATTTGTACGGGAGTATCCGGCTGCTGGTGGACAATGAAATACACTCATACACAGAGGATTATATCAATCAACTACGACAGAACCCAGCCAATAATTTCCTTTCCTCCAACACGCCAATCATTGACTTCACACTCAACGATAAAGTCGCACGTTTAGAGCGTCTGGAGAAGAAGTTGATCAGAACCAAATTGCACGGACATTCCCTTTCACAGTGTTTACAATCTAACATCATCCCGGTCGGATTGCAAATCAAGATAGAACATGCAATATTTGTGGATATTCCAAAATTTAAGGTAGGCTTTAGCTTCGAGCTAATAACTGCTCCCGGCACTGGATGGTGCTGGGAGTAGAGACTGCTGCGGAACAAGTCCAGGTCCTCATACGAGAAATTGCGGCACTAAAGGCGGAGATCTTGGGTGATTCCACACTCACCAACGCGAAAGAGGCTCTCACCAAACTATTCACTACTCTCCAAGATTTTGAGACTACTGCTCAGACTAAGAAACTGGGGAAGCTTGCCCGCAACATAAACTTCTACGACAAAAAAAAAACTTACCCTTACCTCCAAGAGGATTATTACCGCCAAGACCAACAGGGTTGGTTCACTAATCGCGGACGCGGTGGTTCCAGAGGAAGACGAAACTTTACAACTTTTTCCGACTCATCCTGCAGTTCCGAGGGTGATTTTGAACAAGCGGGTCCCAGCACAGCCTACAGCTACCAAGATTACCACTATCCCCCGCAACAACCCCATTTTTTAGGACAGGGAACCTGGAGACCTCCACGTGGTCGTGGGAACAACTGGACCAGGGCCCCCTCCCCCCCCCCCAGGGGTCAACAAGGCACCAATATGGAATGGGACGGTGGGAGAGGAAAAGCTCAGAAGCAAGTTCGCTTCCCACCGGAGGAACACAGGGAGAGATCCACACGTCGCAAGAACTACAGGTGGTAAAAACCACCCCTGTGGTTAATATCTCCACCTACAGTCTCAAAGAGGAGGAAATCAGGGTACTCAGCAGAGGTCTGTCATATGTACCCACAGCTATGCCTAACCAATTCACAACCCTTACAGAACTTCACAAGTTTTTCCGCAAGATCAGACTCCGGTATTTTTTTAGAAATTCAACATCTCAGATCCGACAATCATTCACAGGTCTCAGAGTTCCCTCCACATTTGTCCCACCAGCACACGCATGACACAAAAAGATCCTAGCCTACGAAAGCGTAGTGCTACGTGATGTCAGGAAGATTCTAGCTGAGAAAAAATACACCAAATTCAACATCAGTAAGACTGGAAAATTGGCACTCCTAGCCTTGAAAGATAACAAAGAGGTGATTATTAAACCGGTTGATAAAGGCGGTGCGATTGGGGTCCAAGATATCACGAAATACAAGGAAGAGATCATGAAACAATTGAATGATGGAGTCGGTTACAAGAAACTGCCTGGAGACCCCTCAAAGGACCTGGCTGCTGAGATACAACGAGTGACCCAGGAAGGCCTTAATCAAGGCTACCTATCCAAACAAGAATACCAATATCTCAACCAAATAAATCCCCGTCTGCCAACCATCTATACCTTGCCCAAAATTCACAAGGACATGCACAACTCTCCGGGACGCCCCATAGTCCCCGGATGTGGGTCTATACTGGAACCCCTCTGTCGTTATTTTGATTTCTTCCTTAAACCAATTGCCAGGAGTACAGAAACTTATCTTCAGGATACAACACACACAATTAAGATCATAGATGGACGTCCCTTCAGTCCCAAGGAACAACTTTTGGTCACATGCGACATTGTTTCGCTTTACACCAGTATCCCCCAGGAAGAAGCACTCGAGGTCATTTCAATGGCCCTTGACCTACGTGAGGCCCCCACACAGGTTCCGACCTCTTTCATCATCTTGCTCCTCAAAATTGCCATGATGAGAAATTTTTTCATCTTTCAGAACGGTTTTTATCTGCAGACCAAGGGAGTGGCGATGGGGGCAGCCTTCGCCCCGGATTTGGCCATTATTTTTATGTCAACTTTTGAAAATACCCTCCTTCTGAACAACTCAAACCCATTCAGATCCAGCATTGGGCTATGGATGCGTTATATCGACGACATCATCTTAATCTGGTCAGGAAGCGAATCACAACTAACAGCATTCCATTCATGGCTCAACATGAGGTATCGTGACATCCAATTCACGATTTAATCTGATACAAAAATGATCAACTTTTTAGATCTATCTATTGTCTCAGAGGGCGATGCTCTACACACTACGTTATATAGAAAACCAGCCGAGCGCAACTATTACAATACTCAAGCCATCACCCTAGAGGGTTGCGGGACAATCTGCCATTTGGGCAGTTTCTACGGATTCGGCGTAACTGCTCCCGGAAGGAAGATTACATGAATGAGTCTGAGAACCTAATGGAACGCCTCATTGAGCATGGCTATCCAAAAAGGCTAGTTAAAAGAGCGAGGAAACGAGCGTGGTTTAACCCGCGTGAATCCCTTTTACAACCTAAAGAACGTGTGAACCATGAGGAGCAGCGTCTGATTTGTGTAACCACTTTTTCCACTAAGAGTAACGACATTAAAAAAACCATAAACAAACACTGGAACTTGATCTCTGACGATCTGGGCAACAACACCCCACCCATGCATTCTTTTAAAAAGGCCAAGAACATCCGGGACCATGTGGTCTGATCTTTTTTGGACCCACCAACAGCAACCACAAGAGCATCACTTTGGAACCTCCCCCCAGTCCTTGGTCACGATAAATGTGGCAACTGCAAATCCTGCGCTTGCAGCATCCAAACCAAAGAATTTCATTTCAAACATCACAAAGTACCACTCAAATCCCATACAAACTGCAACACATCTGATGTCATATACTGTATTATCTGCCCTTGCGATTTGATCTATGTCGGCCAAACCCAACAGAAGATAAAAATGAAGATCCTACAAAACTGTAGTCGCATTAGATGTGAAGTAACGGGTGCCTCAATAGTGGAACATTTTATGGAAGTTGGACACTCCCCTGAGTGTTTAAAATGGATTGTTCTTGAACATGTGTCCCTTGGCCCTAGGGGAGGTAACATAGGCCCTCTACTCAACATTCGAGAACTCAAGTGGATCACTTTTTTTGACTCAGTCCGCAATGGGTTAAACGAATCAGACAGCAGTTTTGCACAACTTGCAATACTATGATTCTATTCTCTTTCTCACTATGGCACTGTCAGGCGCCTCCATGTCTATACCTTCATGTGTGAATGGTACACAAGTTGGCATTTGACCCCTTTGCGTCTCTGTTTCCTCTCAACTTAAGAACAGTATTAGAACGTCTTTTGACCACCTTTGTTTGGCAGAACAATTGAATGTCCATATGTGTTAACATGTGCTTGACTCTTTAGCGCCTTTAACCACCCTATGTGGCAGGTTCGCGTTATGGTGAGTCTAATCAGTAATAATACATGTACATATGCCTCTCTCATTAATTTTTGGTCTATAATTTTTAAAAAAAAGCATGTAGTTTTGGTGCTTCAGCCGGTTGTATTCAATTTAACTTGGACCCTGACCGCCGCCCACCAGTGCCCTCATAAAGATGTCTTTATTAGCTTTCTTTTCCCTGACCCAATATGACTTGTCCTAGCCTTGAGTCTTTTCACTATTCCTAATGATGACATCAGACGTGCCCTCGCTGCACGTATTTAACTCCATGTCTATCTCGCCCCTCTGCCGCCATACATTGACGTGAGATCGATGCCTCCCGTTTGTCTACTGATGCGTTCAGCCACTTTGCCAGGTAACCTCGCGACCTCGTACACTCACTTCTAAATTAAAAAATATATATATATATAACATTTTGACACTGCCCGGGCACTTTAAGATTGGTCCTTTACTCTGGACTTTCTTTATTCACTTTCAGCCCCTGGCGGCAACGACAACACTTAATAGCCCGTGGCTCACTCTGGGGTGTATCCGAACCGCAGCAGCCGGATACTCCCGTACAATCATCTGCATTATTGCCAGGTAACCACGTGGCCCAAAAACAAATTGTTGCTAGAGACTATTTTGCAACATACATTGGTTTCACTACTCTTTATTATTCAGCCACCGGCGTTGAATTCAGCCCGTGTCACAGCCTGATAACTTTTCCCCTACTTTCAAGGGTACATACAATTTACCTTTTGGTTTAATGCTATATCTAAGAAACGGACTTTATAATCTGTCTGGGAGCGCCGTGAACACGGAGCTTTTTCTCCTACAAGAGAAACGCCCCTTCATGTGCCTGTACGATTTTATCGAGGTCCTGAATGCTAAAGTGTTGTCTCTTTACTCATATGCAGTAAGTTGTGCCTCCCAAACCGGGCGGGTTGAGGAACACCTTATAATTTGGTTCCTTTTCTCTTTTTCTCGAAAACCACTTACTTATAATAAATGTTGTTAATTTTTGTAAATATTGACAGTTTCTCTAACCTTGTATAAAGCCAGCTAATATGGTTAACTTGATCTTGATTTATGATCCTCTGTGTAATATTTAAGTATATATCCCCTGTTTTCCTGGGATTTCACTTAGATCCATAGTTTATTCGTGTTTTTATGCCACCCTCTAGGAAACCAGCCCATCCCTCCCCCCTCTCGTCCTGAAGAAGACCAGTTTTCTAAGAGACAAAAACTCTACGCCATCCAGGGTCGAAACGTAGACAACAAAACCCCCTCGGTACCAGCTTCTACCCCTAGCAAGATTTACACAGCTTACCTCTGAAGCCTGGTTACATAAATCCGATGACCATTTGTGGCACTCATGTTTGGCTCCCACAGGAAGCCATTAAAGTGTTGTATTTGTAAATAATGTATTTTTGACCTGCACCAATTTCCTTATCCAACACCAATTCCTTTCACTTCACTCCCTCCCAACCCCTACCCTCTCTCTGGGCACAATTTTGTACCAATGAATATTTTACATGCAATATATACCAAATAGATGGTGGAGTACTCTGTAAATAAATAACATTGTACTCTAAATTGTACAGATTTCTTTTGATTCTTTTGAATTTTCTCCTTTTCATTTGCTCTCCCGTTCCGGGACCCCTCTTAATACACAGATTTATTGTAGGGCGGGGCAGAGCACAAACATATGTACCTTGTCAGCTGCCGGAAGCTTACATTTCGGGCATTTAGTCTTATGAGTAGCAGCGCTTGTTCCCCATTTAGGTATTTTATCTGGGGTATAATACAGCAGGCATATGGTACGCAGTTGTTGCAGTTTTAGACTAACAGAATATACAGAGTGGTCTAGTATTTCTTTGGAGCAATGGATATCAGAGGCCGAATTCTCTACTGAGAGCAATTGACTCCGCTACACTGCTATCGTCATAGTATGGTCTGTTTTGGAACAGGAGAGCCCTTGATAAGTAATGCTAATTGAGGGTTTAATGCCTGGTTTACAATAGAACACAGAGATTTCTGAGCCTTCGATATCAAATGTATATTGGCATCCTGACTGGATATGGTCCCTCACTTGTAGGTACTTAAAAAAGAGGTGACACAGAAGTATGTATAAGTCTTGCAAACCCAAAAAAGGTCTTAAGCCATTCAGGTCACAAAGCTGATTGATAGTTACTACTCCGCTCCATGCCCAAGCCCTTCTAGTCGAATCCTGAAAAACGGAGGGGAAAACAAGGTTATTCCAAAGTAGTGTGTCTCTGATTAAAAAGGCTATTGAGTATTTGGAACGTATCTCCTTCCATATATTAATAATATCCCTCAGGACCTTAAAACATACCCTCTTATAGTAGTTGGGATCCCCTAACCGAAAGAGGAAAAGCCTACGCTCCTTCCCTGCTGCTAATTGATAGCAGTTAGATGATAGATCGGAATCGCCTGGATTGAGTAAGCTGCGCAGGCCACTGTAAAGGCCACCCATAAGTATAGCTTAAAGTCAGGAAGTGAGAGCCCCCCATTCTTCTATGGAAGCTTCAGAAAGCGGAAGAGTCTGGGACTCCTAATGAAATGGCCTTGAACAAATAAAGGAATCTGGGGAGAATATTCATCTTAATGATGTTAGTTTGCCCAATAAACGTAAGTGGTAACTTGTTCCAGGATTTTAATTTGGAATTTACCGTAGATAAGAGAAGTTCGTAGTTCAATTTAATGATCTTGAAAACTTCCGGACATAATTTTATACCCAGATAAACTGCCATAGTAGTTACCCCTGGGGTAGGAGAATCTTGCGTAAAATTCAGGAGCATCTGGGTTGTGGATGTATTAAGTTTGTACCCCGGTTCCTATTAATGGATTGGAGTAACAGACTGCCACATCGTCGGCATATGCAGCCAATTTCAGTTGTTGCTCTCCAACAGTCAGAGGTTAAATACCTACATTCCTGCAAAGTGACTGCAGATATGGCTCTATATAACGAGCGAACAAAAGGGGGGGGGAGCGGGCATCCCTGACGGGTGCCTCGAGGTATCTGAAATTGATTAGAGCATTTTCCTGCAAGTACTACACTTGCCTGAGGTGTCTTATACAAGGCTTGGGTTAGATTGACAAATCTTTCGCTAATATCAAAGGCCCGCATTGTAGTCCACATAAAGCCCCATGCAACATAGTCAAAGGCTTTTTCTACATCTAAGATGATCATACCCATTTTAATGTTCAGCCTCCCAGCAACATCAAAAGCTGCGAATGCCATCTTAGTATGACTGGTGGTATCTCTTCCTGGAACAAACCTGTGTTGTTGTGAGGGGACTGGGAGAGAGATTACGGGGACCAAACGCATGGCCAAAATCTTAGCAATATGATACTGGGCATATCCACGGTTCTTGGCCTGTCTCCCTGGGCACAGTATATGCTGTGATTCCAGCTCTGTTTCTTGTAAAGATAACGAAAAGTCTTTAAAGTCTTATGATTCCTTTTATTTTCAACAATTTTCTGATATTTTCAGATGTTCATTTCACATCTTAATTCCACATTCATGATATTTCTTCGCGCTTTATATCGTGTTAAACATCAATACATATGCCACTTTTCCTTTCCCGATTCATTTCCGTGTGGATTTAAAGCAACATCACCTAAATCAGTGTTGATAAAGTTAACTACGTGGCTCGTGTTAAAAAAACCAGGGTTCTCAACAAAATTACAGTGAGGGGAATTTGGTGATCTGTGTATATGCCTTCATTCTCTCATCATGAGCAGTTACCATCACATGAAATGTTTAAATCCACACGCCTCTACAATGATTATAACCCGTAGAGTCTCGCGTCTCACGACACATTAGCCGATACCCCAGCATACACCGGGCAGTGCAACAGTGTAACGGTTTCAGAACGCCACCACGGTAAACCGATATTTAGTTAACAGCATTAGAGTAGTAAATACTTTGTTAATGTGGCTAGCGTTTAGACAATGTTAATGGGACAGAACCATTTAATAACGTAAACCGTTTATTTAAATACAGTATCTTCGGTTTACACATTTGTAACCAACCACGACCCGTTACGAGTAAGAATTGTTTAGAACACAGAAATGAAAGGGTAGATAGTTCCATTTTACCACGATTCAGCTACGGCAAACAACAAACAGTTTTCTTTTGTCATAATCGCACCACGCGAAGATATAAAATTGTTTAATCAGCATATGACAGATGGGGTAAGTTTGTAAATATGCATTTACGGGTGGCATTAGTAAGCAAAGTAAAACAATGTATGTTATATCGCTTTTTTGACAGATTGATCCCTTGACAAAGGCGCTTTTGCGCCGAAATGCATCGGGAAAGGAAAAGTGACATATGTATTGATGTTTAACACAATATAAAGCGCGAAGAAATATCATGAATGTGGAATTAAGATGTGAAATGAACATCTGAAAATATCAGAAAATTGTTGAAAATAAAAGGAATCATAAGACTTTAAAGCATTTTCGTTATCTTTACAAGAAACAGAGCTAGAATCACAGCATATACTGTGCCCAGAGAGACAGGCCAAGAACCGTGGATCTGCCCAGTATCATATTACTTCACACTCCAGAGTAGGGAGTGATACCCAGGAGCACGTAACTAGTCAATAGCCAGAACAAAGACGCAGTGCACGTCCGCCATTTATTAGTATACAAAATCTTAGCAAACCATTTTGCATCTGTATTAATCAAGGATATGGAGGGGACATGACCCCATATCCTCCGAGGGTTTATCTTCTTTTTTAAATACAGTAATGTTGGTAGTATTCCATGTATCCAGGGAATCCCCCCCCTTGAGTCACTTTGAGGAATTCCACAGTTATTATGTCTTTAAATACCTTGTAGAACTCCAAAGTATAGCATCCTCGCCTGCCACCTTACCAGTTGGGAAAGCTGTTAATGCAACATCAATCTCTGTTATTGAGAAATTAGACTGCATATAATTTGCCTGATTTTCCCCCCAGGTGAGGTACACTGCTGGATATACTCTGAGCAGCTGGCCTGAACTATACTCTGTGTCTGACTGTATAACTCCTTATAGAACGGGCAAACTGTTCCAGAATGGGAAGAGGAGTGGTGTACAGCTTGCCATCCCTACCTTTAATTGCCCGTATTACGCACTTTGATTGTCGGTCTGATATCTCGACCCACCCTTTCCCCATATTTATATTGTAATTTTCTGTGGTTTGCGTGCCTAGCGGCTACCTGATCTTTTAGCCTACGTCCAAGAAGAGACCTTTTCTCGATAAGCTGGAGAAAAACCATCTGCCAATCCATGCGAGATTTCCTGATTGCCTTTACTGTTGCTGATGTGGCCTCCTCAGTACGAGCAACTCTCTCCTGCAGCTCAGTAAGTTCCATTATGAGAGTAGTAATCTGACCCAAGACCTCTTCCAAGGATTGTTGTACCTTCGCATTATCTGCTCTAGCCATAGCATAATGCAGCTGAGGCGCTGAACGCTGGGTCTGAAGGTCTGCAGAATTACTCTTAGCCAGGGTTCCTGTAGATCATCATCCTTGGAGTCCGAGGGCAGCGAGTGGTCCAGTGTAATGTCTGAGGTTATGTCAGCCAGGATTTGGAGTGGAACAGCCTTTCCCTGTGTGGTCTCTATGCCTGCGGATGTCCCCCCACCCTGGGCCCCTAGAGCATCAAAAACAGTACTCACATTTAGTAGCTCAGCGGCAGCATCCAGGATGAGGAAAGAAGCTGTCAGCAGGGCTGCTCAGTGGTTCGAACAATCGAGCGTGATGGATCCTTCGCTTTGCGCTCGTGATTGCGGCACAGTGGATGGAGGTAGTCACGGAGCTACATGGTGGAGCAGCTCTCCACGGTGGGCTCAACTCGACATCTTCACCCCCCCCCCCCAAGATAGTGGTGCTCCTTCGTCCCCAGCAAAGAGGCATATATCCAAGTCATTGCCTTCATTGGAAGCTAACTTAAAGTAGTGTACTGATTGCCCCACAACCACCTCCAATTAAGCCTAAAAGCTGCTGGGACTGTAATTCATATCAAAAAGTCTACGGAACGTCAACGACTGATGGAGGAACCCTGGTGAGGCAATAGATATCCTTTGAATGAGCCGTGGTCCTGTTGTGTTGAGATACTAAGTGAAAGGAGGCGGCATTCTCTGAGCATGGTAGACAAAGCAGGATGGTACGTACAATAAATTAGAGGCTCTCAGGAATCAGAATCTACCAGTGAAAGCATTGTGCTGTGTGATATTTTGAAATAACGAGCAAAAACAGCAGTCAAGGTACTTAAGCCACTATCATGCGTTGCCTTATCTCTGGCTGACACATTCCACCAGTCTGGTCATTCCACGAAGGAGAAACAGGATTTTTTCCAGCCTCAGAAATGTATAAGGAATGGATTGATGGAAAAAGAAAATAAATAAAGACAAAAGATTTAATCAGGACCAAAAGTAGTAGAAGTTGGGACTGGACATTATAGTTAAGAATCTGGACGAATTAAGAAAAGCAGTTACACCACTGAAACAGATAGAACAAGGAAGTGGCGAAGAAGGAGTAGAATCAAAGGCGAAGAAGGGAACATTTTTGGGGGGGGGAACTGAGGGGCATACAGATGACAAGGAAATGGGGGTACAGTACTTGTCAACATTCTCCTGGGGTTTATTTAGCGTCAAGCTGCTGTAGAGCAAACTTGAGATGCTGGAGAATGAGAACTGCAGGGGAAACATCCTTTACAACGCAGCTTTTACCACGCAGTGCCTTTACGACGCAACTATTACAACACATGTCATTACAACGCATTGCGCTGGGGGGCGCTCTAGGATAGGGAATAGATTTAATTTACTATCCAACACCTTCCCTACTATCAACGGGGACTGGAGTTGGAATAGTAAATTAAACTATTCACTATCCAGCACCCCTAAGCACTATGCGTTGTAACAGCATGCACTGTAAAAACTGCGTTGTAAAGGCATGCGTTGTAATGTCATACATCCGAACTGCAGCTATCATGGTCTCAGTCTTCCCCATTGTAGCCACTGACAAGGATCTGACCAGTGGGATGCTGAACACCTGACTCCACAAGATCACTCACTGTCCCATACTAATGAAAAAGCTTACAGGCTTCCTTTGGAACACTCATATCCTCCCCCGTGCCTGATGGAGGCTCTACCCTGTTCATACCCTTGATACCAAACTGAGTGAGTACCTCTTTAAAAAGGCAGCCATTTTAACCACAGAAACCCAATCCAAGAAGAAGCTGCTGCTGGAGATCTGTAAGGAACCCTTTGCCTGTGACCCCTTTTTTTTACTATATAATCCAACCAAACTAAGAGTCATGCATTGAGATAAGTATTTACATACTAATGGCTATTTGGGGCTTTAAAAATCTCTCTAACATAACTTACAACTTCCCACATACGGAAGCAGCCAAGTCAGGTTTGGACAGCATTAAAGGTGGCTTCTGCATAGTCTAAGTGTGTCATTCGTTATTACTACAACTCCTTTGCTACCCCTGAAGTAGAGCAAAGCTTAACCTTAATTTAAAATCACTAAATAATGTGACGATGGATTTGAAAGGGTCCAAACCACAGAAGATTGTCTTATAGTTGTTTACGAATAAGTAGGGCTTAATATTGCCAGTACTTATCCCCACTGCTTAATTTGTTAAATAATAAGTGCAAAGGCCCAAAGTTTAGTTTGAAAGCCGGTAGCTGGCCACATCGAAGGTCAGGTGCCAAATAACAAAGCTGCAAAGTCTTGATTCCACCTCATGACTCTTTCATCCACCACCAGACACTTCCTTGTGCTCTTTCAGGTTTCTTTTCATCCCTGCTTTCTCCGTGTATTACTGTTTTGTCATCTTTCTCTTCCACCTTCTTTCCCCTGTGTGTGTTTTTCTCTCTCTTGCTCCGGGTGAAAGTCTAATGAGGAAAAATAAGTACTGGTCCCCAAAAATAAGTGCCGGTGGCCGCACCGGCAACCATTGGCTCAAAGTAAGCACTACTTCTCCCTTCCCTAAAATCCTCTCTACTTGCCCCACACAGTGATTTTATAGAATTTTGTTTAGCATTTGCGAAATTTATAAAAGGTAAATAATGGATGATGGTATCAGTTCTTGTATTACTTAATGGGTTGAGCAGGACACTAGAGAAAAACTCAGCACAGACAAAAGAGATTCTTCCATGTGGCATCTCATCCCTGACTTCTGTACCTCATTGCTGGTCGCACTAACACGACCTCAGGCCAATAACACCTGCTAAAGCAGTATAAAACCTGTGTCAACACATCAACTTCAGATGTAAAGATTAACTGTAGATTACATTCAAAGTCATGTGTTTTTCATTTTAAAACACTCTGGGGCAAATTTATGTTTTCTGGCGCATCCCTGCAAATCAGCAGGGATGCGCCAGGAAAGATGCATGACGCAAGTTTACCCTTGCGCCACCACAGATGAGCCGCATTTACAATGCAGCTCATCATGGCGCTAAGATTAACAGATGCGTCTCACATCTGCCGTCGTAAGGTTGCCACAGTGCTGGAGATGTGTCGCGGGCACAACTCAACTCCAGCACTGTTCCAACTCAGCCTATCCTTAACTTGGTGCGCCGCGCCTTACGCCTGCTTTAAGCAGGCGCAACTCTAAGGAGGCGCAAGGTTTTGACGCAGCAGGGTCGGAAAAGTGACTGAGTGAAATCGTGTAGATTTCACTCAGGCACTTGTCCGAGGCGTTCCTGCGCCGGAACGCCCACCCTGTGCTGTTACGCCCACCAAAAACCTGACGCAGGTATCATGTGGCGCAGGACTTTACAACGTGACGCATCTCCCTAGATGAGTCACGTTGTAAATCCCCCGCAGCATGGTGCTAGCTTTATGCCGCCGCTGCATCACAGAAGTGACGCAACGGCGGCGCAAAAGCGTTGCACGGGCTTGTAAATCTGCCCCTCTACTCTTAATCCCTGGACTAGCGCTATATTGGGTGGGTAGACTCTCGGTGAAGATACTATTTCCACAGAGTTTATGTTTTTTCCAAAATTACTTTCGAATTCTACTTTGGGGGATGAAACAGCAATATTATAGGTTGTGTCTTATTCCAAGCTGCTAAACTCAGATGCTACGTTTTTTCTGCACACATATTTCGCTAGGTGACATTTCAATGTGCGAATTTCTGTTTGGTATGTGTGAAATCACAGCACTGCCTGTAATTCCAGTTCCGATCCAAACACAAATGTGCACTTAAATCGAGGTTACTGCAACCCTAAGGAAAATGTTGGCTTTCTAGCTGTTCACTATGTTGAATATGTAACACTAAGTTGAATTTTCCCCTGATTGGTGTTCCAATACTCTTCGCATAGTTGCCAACATGTGAAAAGAATTTTCAGGGACACTTTGCAGCACAGCTGTCAATTACTTACTTGAAAATTACCACATCCACTGCCCCAGAAATCCACCCGCTGTGCCCAACCCACCTAATTAGCATAATTTAAATCCGCCTACTTAAAATACTGTCACAGGTTGTCACTTGCATTAGAAAATAAGCAATGTGCTATTAAAGTTCATACATACATACAGTCAAGACCGATAACAACACCTTCCCAATTGGACAAAACTATCAATCTCAAACAGCACAATGACGGACATTACTTACTCACTCTCTCAGGACCAGTAGATTGCACCCAGTGCAACAATCTTTTTTGGTGCCCCAATATGCACCCACCGGCTGCTGTACTCTGTACTCATTGCTTTGACATCCCTCAGACAAAGCACTCAAGCACCCTCCCATAGTTTTCAAGTGACTCTTCATACTTTATTTATTTTTTTATTTTATTTTTAAAGTTTTGTATAGCGCTAGCTAGACCTGTAGGTATTGGAGCGCCTCACATACATATTGTGCAAAGCCGAAGGGCCTTACATTACCTAGAAGGCTGACCGTAAGTAAGCAAACCACGGATAAAGAATACAGTATGAACAATAAGTAACTGTGCAGCGGAGGGGGAGGGGAAGAAAAAAAGAAAAACAGGGAGATTAGCATAGTCCGTTCACCAACAATCATTGAATGGGAGTCAACTCGGGGTATTGAGGTCTAGGTTAGTTGACGTTGTTCAGGAAAGTATTTGTTAAGGAGATGGAGTTTGAGGTCTCTTTTGAAATAAGAGAAGGAGGGGTTGCATCTGAGGACTCGCAGGAGAGCATTCCATATCCTGGGAGCGTTGCCGGAAAACGATCGGTATTGGGCTGTTTTCTTTTTCATTTTTGGAGGAATGAGAAGGAGTGAGTTGGAGCTTCTCAGTGTTCTGGTTTGACCTGCTCTTACCAGTTTGTTGTTCAGGTAGTTGGGAGCCAGAGAGTGGAGGGTTTTGTGTGTGATGCAGGCCAGCTTGTAAATACATCTCCCTTCCACGAGCCATTTGAGGGAGTTGAGAGCTGGAGTGATGTGATCAAATCTTATTACTCCAGATACAAGTCGAGCGGCCATGTTCAGCACTGCCCTTAGAGGGGCTAGGTGAGCTTTTGGAGTACCTGTAAGGATGGCGTTCCAACAGTTTCAACAACTCACAGGGCTAAAGCCAATAATGCTTTTTCTGCTGCTATTATTTACGTTTATACTTATTGGGAAGAGATAAACTACACGTTGAAACTGAAATTGGTTAGCTGAAGTGGTCACATATGGCATGCGGCCACTTGGCAGCTATGCCCATGTCATCTCTGACGAACACACCCATACACACAACGTCTTGTAGGATCTTACTTCTTTGCTTCCCATGAGAACAATCCTTCAAGATATGTCATTGTCTACTCACCACCCGGAATCACCAGAGTGTGGCCCTGCCACGTCCCCCAGCATGGTCTAACATAGCCCCATCCCATGCATTTGGCCCTTACGTGTTGTCCTGGTTGAAGCTTGCAAACAGCAGCTTGCCGGCCTTGCCTGGCCAGGTTCATGGCTGCAGCCGATCTCGCCGCCCACCCCGCCCCCATCCTCCTGAGGCTCAGCGGGCCTCTTGACTTGAGGCCTCCACATCACCCCAGAACCCTGTTGTTTATGCTCGCCACTCAGGCACTTCAGCATCAGCGTTGCACAGGCACACATCCCACTGAGCCACAACTTTGTCACTCGTGCGCCTGCACAGTTGCGGTATTGTGCGTTTACAGAGACGGTACTGTTGTACTGCTGGTACAACCAACCCTCATTAAGTAAACCAAGAATTTTACTGAACTCGGAACTCAGTGTAAAGCTAGGAAGTCGCCATCTTGAAATGGAGGCTCTCAAGGTTGCTAAAATTTGTACAACACTAGGAACATTAAAGGCAATGTATATTATGCATAATTCGTTTTCTAAATGTTCTGTTCTCTAAAAACAACTATTTATGTAATATGTTTTATTCGAAATTTGGAAAATTCTTTAGGTCTTTTGTTAGCAGACATTTAAGTTAAATTATATGTATAGTATAACCCTCTTCATAGGTTGGTCTGTTGTACATTTTCAGTGCGCCCAATACTGCATAAAGCCTTTGGCTGACTTCACTGTGAATGACGGCGTTCGTCCCCTTCACAAGGAGCATATAGTGACTTAAAGTGCGTTACGAACCATAGATGTGTCACACTTGGCAGAGCTGTAAGTGCAATTGGCGGGACTGTCCCGGCATAGTTAATTACCCGGGACAGTCTCCAACTTTCTGGGACTGTTCTGGCAAAAACGGGACAGTTGGCAGCTATCTTTTAGCTATAATATATCTTCTCCCTGATACTTTCAAGCATAGACTAAGCCAAAAAATTTTACCTCTGTCTCCCTGTAGAAGGGAACAACTCAAAAACAGCAAGACCAAGTTAACCCTGCAACCTCCTACATTTCTTTTCAAGCGCTATTTGATTCAGCTTCATAGGTCTCCGTATTACACACGGACCAGTACCTATATTAACTTTCTGCAAGGCAAACTGGTCAAAATCATTACTAACCGGACCATTCTGTCTCTCCATGTCTCCTCCCTGTCTCTCACCCTCTGGAAAAAACATCTGGGAGAACACCGGTGCTTTACAAGCCACTTGGTGATTGATGCAAACTACATACTACATTAAAGCACACTCTTTCAAAACAACCACTGAAACTCAGACGCTCCATTTTGCTAATTGGACACTCATCTGTCCTTTTTGAGTATATAATTAACAATCATATATGATGCAATCAGGGATAAGCCACATATACTGCCTTTACATTTTTTACAACCCACATGCCTCCCACTGCTCTGTTTGTTATGCTACCTCATTCTTTCTATGACAACCACAACACCAAACTACTAGCAAAGTGCCATTCTTAAAAAAAACTCTGTTATCAGCCCTTCATGTTTTTTACTAGACCCTGGCACAAGGCTTACTATGTGCTCCTATACTCAGATACAATAGGCTTGATTTAGAGTTTAGCAGACCATTGCCGTGGTGCGGTACTTTATTCATGCAAATGCAAGGGTTGTCTGCCTGCCAAATTTACAGCTGTCTGCTGACCTAGTGGACATCTTTGGCATTTCCAGGAACGGCAGTCAACTCATGTATTGAAGGTTTGCTCTGTCAGCATAACAGAGCCATACATCAAACTTTCAATATTTCTTTACATTTTTCAAAAACACAAAAACAACGCATGATTTTGTTTCTGGAAAAAAAAAGAAGTGAACCCACGCCATTGGAGTTTTCTCACATTGTACATGGGTCATTTTACGATTTTTCACTGTCCTTTAGAATAAGGTTTTAACTGGTGCTGACGGACAATGAAAACTTGCCATTTGTCCTCCAACTCTAAATAGAGTTGGGGAGACAAATGTCCAAACCTCTCACAGAGCTTCCTCTGCAGGGCTATCTGAGGTATATGTCAGATGCAGAGACAGAGTAGTATCCAACATCAACATACTGAAGGTCCCCCCGACTCTAAATGATTTAAGCAGACGTTTAGTTTGGCAGAGACGGTTCGCCCTTTGCAACAGAGCACCCTCTCCGCTAAACTTTTAATCAGGCCCTATGTCACAGTTCCAACGACCAACCAATTGACAATGTGTTGCTGCTTTCAAAACTTAGCTTGAAGTCCCCACTTTTCTGACTAGTCTACTGTGCTTGAGTTATTACTAGCAAAACATTAACTTGCAGACCCATGAAAACTATTGTGGTAACTAGAATCAACAAGCTTCCAACATCAACGGACTGAATCAAGAATGATTTTCAAGGTAAAAAGGGTATGTGGAACAATGGAATAGAACAGAGCAAGCAGATAAGAACATTAAAATCTACAACTTCCAAGCTATGACGATACTTTAGGAGATAATACACACTTCCTTCCCTACAAAAAAAATAATATTAGTATGTGAAATTGTTATTAATCATGGTCAATAATAACGTCTTTAAATCTCTCAAGTAAGCCATCTTTCTTGATTGGGTAACCACAGACACCAGCAGATGAATAGGTATTAAACATTAATTATTCAGTATAACAAAAATGTGAGATTGTGGCACATTGTTTCTGGAGTAACAACTGTGTCAGGAACTAGAAAATGTAAGATTGACATTTTTATAATCAGGTTCTTTCACCTTCTGACTATTGAGTCCTGGATAAACACCCCTAAAATTGGCCACTAGAGAGTCTCTACCAAGAACCATTAGTATGCAATGATGAATGTGTTGAACCAAAACCCCAAAAAGTTACTAAACCCCAATATTTTGATCACCCCAAAATTATCTCCGACAATGCAGCTCCAGCACCCTTGATATAGAAGAAAGAGACACTGAACTCCATGACATCAGGCCCACTAAAAAGCAGACTAAAATCAAAAATAGTGACTGCAATAGGCATTACATAGTAAATCATTGCAAGCAATGAAGGCACATATACAAAAAGTACAAAGTCAGAAATCATTTGAAATATCTATAATTGTCAGGTTTAAAAAAGTTCACTAAGAGCATTCCTATTAAGGAAAGAACATCTCTCAATAGTCGAAAAGAGTTATGAGAAAAATGAAAGTTTTACCCAAATTGACAGAGTTCCATTAGGAAAAGGCAAAGCTTGCTTCATCCACATAAAACCAGGAGGTTTTATTCACTTGTTACACATAACCAAAGAGAAAAAACTGCAGATTTAGCATAGCATGATTATAAACAGCACATTTTAGATAAATCAAGAAATGGATCCTCACAATAAAATCTATAACACAAGCCCACTTCTAAGAAAAATCAAAAATCTTCCAGTACCTTCCACAACATAAATCTGGAAAAGCAAAACAAATATGAAACATTCTCCAACAAAGACCAATACATTAAATTGCTAGCTAGCCGGTTTCAGAACTTCTATCGAAAGTGTCCTTCAAAAAGTTACATCAGACAAAGTGTCATTCCAGAACGCAACATGCTCGCTGTACCAAGATGTAGCCCAAGCCACACTTGCTCGGCGCCAGCAGGTCTGACCTGCCACTACAGCCTTGAGATACCGCAAGGTGAAATATCGCAGGACTTATCCCTTTAGTTTAGCTTTTACACTGGACAACAAGAATTATCACTTCACTGAATTGGAGGAGATGGCGGCTATCCTTGGTATCGAGGTGCCAGCACTGACGCTGGAGGTGGAATCAAGATGTGTAGAGGCGACGGCAAGCTTTAAGAAGTGGGGGGAGGGGGGTGTCCTGGTTACAGCAGCAGAGAGCAGGCAAGAACACTACGGGATGAGGTGGGCCGTGATCTTTATCGTTAAGAAGCTTTGTTCTGATTGAGGATTCCATTATGACTTGTGGTTTGCAGTCTTATGCAGGGGCCCTGGGAACATGCCAATCCGACCTCAGACACTCTGACTTTTCTGATGAGGGGATGGGAGGGGAGGGATTGAACTTATCCTGCAGTCTAAAATGCTCAAAGCCATTGTTCGTTAACATCTTATGTGGGCCTAAGTAGCTATTCTATGGGCTCTGGAGGCGGAACTTGGACCGCCCCAGCTATTGCTCGAAATGAGGTTCTCCTCTGTGATTGAGAACCCCAAGCTCAAAATTATGGTTTGTATTTGTTAAGGTTCACTTTGTTTTGCTGTCACTGTACTTCTTGCGCTTTTTTACATTGAGTTGGAGGGAGTAGGGAGGGGTACTGAGAGCAACGACCCCAGGAGCGAAATTGGAGGGACAAGCTGACAAGCTATATGTTGCCTGATGGAGGTTAACTGCTTAACGTGGAATGCAATGGGTCTTAACTCCCCTAACAAGAGGCAACGGATCTGGAAATTCCTCAACGACCACCAGATTAAGATAGTAGCCCTACAAGAGACACACCTCCCACGCAAGGAGAAACAACGATTAAGACATAGGGCCTACCCACAGATCTTTTGCTCCTCGGCACACACTAAACACAATAGGGTGGCGCTTCTCTTTCACACTTCAGTCCCATTTCTCTATCATGACGGTTAAGGAAGGGAGGTTAGAAGGGAGGTTCTTGATAGTGAGGGGTGAAATAAGGGGTACATTGTGCACCATTGCCATGATCTATGCGCCCAAAGCAGGGCAATATGATTTCCTGTGCTCTTTCCTAAACTTGCTGGAGGGCTTCGCAAGGGGTGACATCTTACTGCTCGGGGACTTCAATCTGATATGGGACCCGGCCCTAGACACCACTTATTTCCATAGAGCGGCGGGGGGGTTATTTAGCAAACCGCTTAAGGATACATTGCAGGGTTTGGGACTAATAGATGATTGGAGGGAAGCCCATCCAGCGACTCAGGACTATTTCTTCTTTTCGCACTCACATAGGACATACTCCAAAATCGATCACGCATTCATTAGTCAGTCCCTTCTCCACACAATCGCTGGTTCCCAGTTCCACCCGATTTGCCTATCTGACCATGCTCCCCTAGATTGGCCCGACCGCACTCTAAGCTTGTCAGGTAGTATTTTCCCAACTTCCTTTGCAGAGATCGACTTCTTAGGGATGAGTTAAGAAAGGCAATCAGAGTTTTTTTACCTTAATGACCCAGTGCAAACCTCCCTGGCCAACAATTGGCCCAGTTGCAGTTATTTGGGGAAAATGTATCGAACTAGATGCCACCCTCAAAACACAAAGTAAGGGAGAATGTCTTCTCCTTGAAGGGGAACTTCAAAAGGCCGAATCTGACCACAAGTCTAAACCCTCGACTCAATCCCTCCGTGAGATTATGCAAGTTAAGGGGAAGCTTAAGCTATTTATAATAACGGGGCTGAAAAGACCCATCTGCGCTTACAAGCCCTCCGTTACGAGAGGGGAAAGAAGTTGGGTTCACTATTGGCACGCCAACAGCGAGTGAGATAGGAGAAGGAGTACATTAAACATATAGTCGATGGGACGGGGATCTCTCACCAAAGCCAAATAGGGAAAGCCAAGGCCTTTGGGAAATTCTATCGTGCCCTGTATACCACGTACTCGCTGGACGCACATGCTCGGGATTGCTATCTAGAGGCTCTAGACCTACCTCAGGTTCCGGCCGCCTCAAACAAAGACTTAAGTAGCCCCATTTCCACAGAGGAGGTCCAAAAGGCGATAGACTCCCTCAAGCTTAAAAAAGTTCCCGAGCCCTGATGGTCTCAACGCTCACCTTTATCGTACCTTTGCACCACAATTAGTCCCCCGTCTTGTTCTGCTATTCAATGATATAGCTGACAGACAAAAGGTGACCCCTTCTATGGGAGAGGCGCTGATCTCCGTCATCCCCTAGCCGGAGAAGGACCCCACTAGCTGCGCCTCTTAAAGGCCTATAGCGCTCCTAAACTTGGACGCTAATTTATACTCTAAAATACTGGCCACGCGCCTGGAACATGTATGCTGCTGACCAGACCAGGCGGGCTTCATCAAAGGGAGGCAGATGCATGATAACCTTCGGAGAGTGGTACACATTATTGAGAAGGCACAGAGGAAGGCTATACCTATGGTCCTTCTCTCGCTAGACACGGAGAAGGCCTTTGACCGAGTGGACTGGGACTTTCTGACCCATACACTATGAAGGTTTGGTTTTAATGAGGCCTTTATTGGGATGATACAGGTGAATTATTTTGCTCTGAGGTCCAGAGTCTTAGTGAATGGGGTTGCTTCAAAGCCCTTTTATCATTTCCTGGGGAACCAGACAGGGGTGCCCATTGTCCTCCCTGCCCTTTGCGCTCAGCATCGAACCTCTTGCGGAGCGCATTCGGTCCAATCCAGACATAGGGTGAGTCCCGTTTGGCATGGATGAACACAAGATCTCTCTTTTTGCAGACGATGTGTTACTTCCAGTCACGAAGCCGCAATCCTCACTGCCAGCGATTCAATCAGAGCTTTCAGCTTATGAACAGGCATCAGGATTTAGAGTGAGCCTTTTGAAATCCTTCCTTCTTAATCTAACCGTGCCTCTGTAGTCCATGCGGGAGATTGAAAGAGTGTCCCCTTTTCAGAGCGCGCTCAAATACATCACATATCTTGGCATTAAACTCACCCCCAAGCTTGAGCATCTCTACGGAGCTAACTATTCCCTTGCTGCGCCAGCTCAAAGCTGATCTGGCTAGGTGGAGGACTGCCTATCTTTCATGGACAGGGCGAGTCAATGCCATCAAAATTAATGTTCTCCCGTGCTTGCTGTATCTCTTTCAGGGCTTCCCTATTCCAGTGGACCGGGCACTTTTTTCTGAGCTGAAAACAATCATTAATAAGTTTATCTGGCAAGGGCAAAGAGCGCGACTTTCTAATCGAGTGCGAACCAGGTCAAGAGAAGAAGGGGGCTTGGCATTGCCAGACTTCCTGATGTACTATAGAGCAGCTCAACTTAGAGTGATCACGGAATGGTCCCTCCAACAATCGGAAAAATTATGGCTTCACATGGACCGACAAATAGTGGGTAGGACGATCTGGGACATCCTGTGGAAGCAGAAACCCAATCGCCAGCGCAATGCCTATATTAGTACCCCTATTGCTACCACCTTAAGGGTCTGGGATGAGCTAGCTAGATCCACTCCCATCACCACCTTCCCTTCCCCCTACACGCCAATCCACTTCATCCCCGAATTTCCTCTGTCGCTGCGGGAGGGGTCATTCGAGGCTTGGTGGGAGGGTGGCTATTTCATGATCTCTCATCTGTTTGAACGGGGCAAATTGATGACCTTCGCGAAATGTGTTAAAGCTTTTCACCTTCAGCCCTCGGAAGAATATCACTACATGCAACTTAAGCATTGGGTTCTGCAACCACAGATACGGCAGGCAGCCACTAGGGATTTACTTCCAATCGAAAAGTTCACACAGTCAGGAGCCTCTATGAGGGGAACCATTTCTTTCCTTTACTCACTCATACGATCTCTGAGATCACATCGCACCCCTAGGCACCAAAGGTTCTGGGATTCAATCTTAGCCAACCCACTGGAAAGGAAACAAGGGACCTCACTATATAGGGACATTCCCAAGTATAATCGCTCCGTGTTTTTAAGGGAGGCTCATTATAAAATTATGTACAAATGGTACCTACATCCTCAGAGGTTACACCCTATCTTCCCTAACTCCTCCGATAGCTGCTGTAGGGGCTGTGGGCTACTGGGGTACTTCAAACATATTTGGTGGGACTGCCCGCACATCAAGTCCTTCTGAAAGGAGGTACTTTCCCAAATCAAAGCGGTCCTGGGATATCTGATTCCGTACACACTAGGATACACTCTCCTGGGGATTAGTGATCCTAACCTGAAGCGCCAAACATAGGGGGACCATTCCGTGATATGGCTATGCCTCGGGCCGCCAAGATGGCTGTGGCAGCTGCATGGAAGAAAGTGGAGACCCCCTCTGTTACCCAATTGCATGCCACGATATGGCGCGGGCTGGCAATGCTGGCTGGCATTGCGGGCTGGCAATAGAAAGAATGGCAGAATATCTCTCGGTGGGATTGCCCCTGTTTGCATGTAGGTCACGGCTGCAGGCTCGCCATCTATTCCACATCTAGAACTTCAGTTGGCCACCCTGATTTGCTGAAGGGGCTTCCGGGAGATGTGGGGACCCCATCTCTCCATATCTCTGCCTTTGCCCGCAATGGCATCTGATCTTTTTTCTTTTTGACCGTAACACCATAGTTTGTGTTTTTGTGTTTATTGTTTGGGAGTTAGGCGAGGAGGGGGAGGAGTGAAGGGAGGGACAAAAACCAAAGACGTTACTGACCAGCCATGAGTTCTTGTTGACTTTTGCATTGTGCAGGGACTGTTGGACACCTGGGAGACTCATCATGAACATATTAAGGGCATGCCGAGTCCTAGTACACAAGCTGTATTTGATACTTTAGCTTTCTGTAACTCTTGGCATATACAAGGCATTGCTGTCTCATTCCAAAGCTTGTTTTTTTCTTGTGTACTGTCTTATCTTTGAAACCAATAAAATATCTTTGACAAAAAAAAGTTACATCAGGAAGTGTGTGTCCGGTAATAGGAAGTTGTCTCCCTCCTCACTGGACGAGAACCCTTGTTTGCTGTCTAGCTTTCCAGCTAATACAGAAGAGTGCCTTCTGGAGCTCATGTCCAGAGTGACATCTGGCTCTCCTAATGATCCCTGCCCACCCAAATTCCCAAAATATTTTACTTTGGAAATCTCAGGCCAGTTTCTGCCTTTATTAAATTTCTCTCCGTTACAGGGCATGCTCCTTAAAGGAAGCCGTTGTAATCCCTCTGCATAAAACACAAGATTAAGATCCCCTTCTACTGAAAAACTATCTCACTACTACCTTTCACAGCTAAACTATTAGAACCTCATGTTACACAAACTGCACCTATTTTGAACCTCACAGTTTTAAAATATGAACCAAGCTGGGGTTTGCCCTAAGCACTGCACTGAGTCTGTCATGCTGGTAGTAGTGACGTTATGCTTAAGGACTGCGATGATGGCCTAACCTCCTCTCTAGTGCTGTTAGTTTTGTCAGCAGCCTTTGATACAGATAACCACAAATTGTGTGTGGATCGGATAGAAGCTGAAGGTCTCCAGGGTTCTGCTCTTGACTGGATGAAATCGTTCTTGAGGGATAATATGCAATCAGTCCACTTGGGTCCTTTTAAAGCCCCAGTGTCCAATCTGGAGAGTGGGGTCCCTCAGGGCTCTTCTCCTTATCTCCACTTGCTTAATATTGGTATTAAACCTCTTATTCATGCCCTGGATTTTTTAAACTGCAGAATCTACAACTACGCTGACGATTCTGAGCTTAAAATCAGAGTTGATGGCTTCCTTGTCCCCCAGAGAAATTTTTCATCCATACTGTGTTACATCTGGGATTGGATTGGTAGCAACTTTTGAAAACTTAATGCGGAAAAAAATGAAATAGTTCTAGTGAACAACAAAGCGGACTTATGGATTTCTTCCATCGGGCTGCCAGTAATGGGGGTAACTCCCTCAAACTCAAAAAAGCTGCAAAAACCCTGGGGGTGATCATAGGCAATGGGTTGTCTTTAAAACCCCAGATAACATCTGTGATTTCCAACTGTGCCTTTATGCTTTGGAACATTAAGAAGATAGAATTCAGTTTGCTCCCTCTGTCTAGACTCTCCTGGGCCACTGGACTGACCCATGGGGAACCCTTCTCCTTACCTGTGGACCCAATTTGTGCAACTGAATTCAGAAGGGCCCAAAACTGACACATGTCTCTGCAGCAGAAGGCCATTGGCCACGTTCTATCATCTAAGCAGGAAAGTCTATCAAGGTATTGACTAGTCTCCTTTGGTTTTAGGTTTCAGGGCGGTCGAGTTGGACCTGGCCTTCTCTGCAGGGTTACCCCCAATGCTTTGCCTTTAACCTCAACTTTTTTGCCGAATTTGTTTGTGTTGACCTTAGGTCTCACACCCCTAAATATGGTTCAGTCAGCCTATACCCAATTGGTATATTCAATGTATTTATAAGTCCCTTGTAGAGTGGTATACTATATACCCAGAGCATGTCAATTAAATGCTACCTGTGGCCTGTATTAGTTATTGTGTCACCCACTTAAATTGCACCTTAAAACATTTTCCAGGCCTGCCATTGCAGCATGAATGCAGTTTTAAACTGACATGCCGATTTGGCATTAAAACCCCCTTGCCAAGCCTTAAACTCTCCATTCATTATATATACATCATCTCTAAGGTAGGATCTAGTTAGCCCATATGCAGTTTGCTGTGTAATTAAAAGTTTGGACTTGCACTTTTAAGTTTTATATATCCTGACATTTTTCTGCCCTTAACCCTTTTGTGCCTGTAGCCTATCCTGGGTCACATGACTGTGTGTAACAGACAGACTTTGTGATTTAATCCCAGACTGTCACATAATAGAGAAATTAGGTGTGCCTGGATGGGCCATCTAATGGCAGGATAAGGGGGGGGCAGAGCACAGCCCCATTTGCACCTGAACAGGGAGTGCTCTGCCCTTACACAAAGTACCTAACACCTCCACATTGTCAGTGCAGCCAGCCTGGAGCCAGGGCAGGGGAGTCAGGAAATTCCATACACTTCAAAGCCACTGTCTAGAAGTTTCTCCCACCTCTCAAAAGGAGGGCACCAGTCTATAAAATATGACCTCAGCCATCAACTCTTCTGTACACTTCTGGACCTGTGGACTTTGCCAGGAAGAAAAACTGCAACTCTGCTGGACTGATGCCTGGCTGAAATGCTGCTTTGCTGAACTGCTGCCTTGCATTTCCCTTGCCTGGGAGAGGAGAACTGGATCTGCACCTTCATCTTAACCTAGGGTTTCCAGAGTGACTCTAAGGGCTAGTCTGCTGCCTGCTTATTTGAGCCTCAGGGACATTAAAGGCTCCCAGACATTCTGCACCAGCACCTGAACCTAGACCCTTGTTGTGGCCTCAGAGAGCTGTATTTACGTTTTTGGGCTCTTTGTGACAGCAGACTGGCCTGTTTGCGCCACAACCTCACTACCTGTACAGTGATTCAGCGCGAAGTTCCGACAGCCACCTCTTCGCGCTACAGCATAGACCCCTCGCGGGGTCCGCCAATGCAAAGCTCCAGCAATACCCGTCCGCAACTCCTGGCCTGGTCTTCGCACTACTCCGGCAGCCTTACAAGACACTCTTCCTGCTCCTCGCGCCCCCTCCACCACAAACAGGACTCTTGGAACTGATTTGAGAAGGTAAACTTCAGTTGGACTAATATGGTGACTGTAGCCGACCTGCGCTCCATCCGGGTTGGCCTGAACTTGTGACTTTGACCCAGTCCAGTGTGACCAGATAGCCATAGTTGGCACTTTGTGCTTTTTGGTGCTAATTTCACTAAAACCTTTCAAAATTTCTAACTCCGGTTCTACTGATTGGAGCTTTGTCATTTTGGTGTCAATTCACTTATTAAATTCTACTCTATTTTTCTAAATTGATGTGGGATTTTTCTTGTCTTGCGTTTTCACTTTATTACTGCTTGGCTGCTGCTTGACTAGGGCTCACACCCCAGTCAACCAACAACCCAATTTCTCACAGCCCAAGAAACAAAAAATAATATATAATTTCTTGGGAAGTAAACTATATTCCATTATCTAACATAACTGCAGTGGACATGTTCTCTTTTTTTAAATATGCCTTTAAAAAGTCTTTAACACCAAATCATTGTTGGGCTTGCATACTCACCTGAGCTCAGCCCATTTTTAAAAATAGTCAGCAAAACAGCATATCATTTCTTTGAATCCAGCCATCACAAGTGCCCAATAAATCAATGTAAAGGTCTTTACAGGCACCATTGGAATTGTTGTGTATAAATATTTAAACAGACCCTCTTCAAAGTCTTGGCACACTGTTTACAATTTTGAACAAAAGAAGAAACGTGATCATCCATCAGTTGACATCCGTATGTGTTTCTTATTTTCTTTTTAGTGCTTGTCTTCTCAAATATGACCCCTATGAGCTAAATCAATAATTTGTCAACAAATAGAAACAGGCAGAATAAAATATTTGCTTTAATGAGGAGACCTCCTTCTAAAAAGAAAACCTCTCTGACCTTCCACATAAGTTGTAGTTCAGAACCTAAACGTTTTCCCTGGGCAGGCCATTAGTAATACATTCCTTGACCTTAGGTAAGGTAGAATCCTCTTAAAGTGCCTCTAGCCGAGTCTGTTCACCTATATTCTGACTAATGTCTGCAGCGACATCTTTAGCAGAGGCTATGCACAATGTTCGTTTGTTCCACATCATCTTGCAACAATTTATCACTGATTTGTTTGCAACCAAATTGTATTTTCTGACATTAATAGCACCATAAATATATGTTGCACTAAACTTGTATTCATAAAATCTAGAAAGTATTGTACCTAAACATAGCAAATTGCTGCAATAAGGACTGGTGGTTTGCAGACTGTCATAATTGAAATATGTTTGCCCCAAATATAAGTCTCAAATATTCAACACTACAGGCACATGCCAGTGCTTCCCTTTGGATAGTTAAATAGTTTGACTCCAGTTGCATCAAAGATTTAGAAGCAAATGCCACTGTAACTTCTTTGCCTGCCTTAATTTGACTTAACAGAGCTCCTGGCCCATCAACATGGCACCCACAGAAATAATACTTTTGGCAGATGGGAATAAGGACCAGGAGGAGCAGCTTTTACAGTTACCTCCTTAAGTCTTTCAAACGCATCATTGTGTTCTTCACACACATTTTTAGGAGTCACCTCTAGGGAGCTGCAACCTGTGAAAAATCATTCACAAATCGGGAACAGGATTCAAACAGAGCTAGGTAAGATCTGTTCTGATCTTTGTAGACACGTTTACTCACTTTCTTGATTGCCTTAATTAAATTGTTTCAGTGGCGTAGCAAGTAGGGTGAGAAGAGAATGGAAAGAACTCTGTCCAATAATTCACTATGTTTCTCAGTAGAATTTACAAGGATCAAAACTCCACCTTAGACTGGTACCACCCCCTCAGTATTCCCAAATAGAATTTACATAATGGTGTGCATCTATTTTTAACATTGTTGTTTAGAACATAAGATTGCTGATTCTTGTCAGTGATTGTGTCCATTTTGTTCCTGTTTGCCATGGCCACTCCAGATATGGTAGCTACATCATTTATTGCTGAATCCACAGTTAACATTTCAAAAGAAGCAATCAAACGTTTAACACGCTTGGCAAGGTTGATGGTTTCGAATTTCTTTTGACTGCCCATGTTTTTTTTTATTGGAACATCTGATAATGATTTGATCTCTAATGTGCAGATCAACTGTATTACCAGAATCATTATTTGCAGCAAGCACTCTGAGTTTAGCTACATACGAATATATAGGTCTGTTAACCAGCTGATGAAGGGTGTAGAACTTAAACCACGTATGAAACTTATAATCCCTGATGTTCACACCATTACGTTTTGGTAAAGATAACAAATGTTCAAATACTTTCTCGGCTTCCAGATGTAATACATTCAGAAAGAAGGATTCCTTTATCTTTAAGAAAAAGGATTCAACATTGATAGCAAGCATATAATTTTCAAATAATCTTTAGCTTCTTTTCCCACTTCATAGCAAGTCAAACTTATGCATGAAGAGAAGGCGGTTGATTGTCACACTGCATTACACCAACCAAAGTTAATCATTAGAGAAACAAATCCTATGTTGTAGGCTGGTAAAAAGATCTGGATGACTGGGGAAGTGCACAGAGGCACACAGTAGAGAAGTTGGTACACCAGTACAAAAGATGAATACAGGGACAAAAGGTTGGGCAGTGCCAATTACAGGTGTATCCCTTTTGAGTAAGGCTGTGTAGAACACCAAGCAGCTACAGTTGTAAAACCAGAACACCCAAAAATACTCAAAAAGAATCTTGTGCTTACCATTCTTTGTGAGGTCACACAATTTGATTCAAAGGTGATGTAGTATCCCTTCCTCAAGAAATACGCTATCTGGGCAGCCCACACCCCTCGTTTTGCCCTTAAAGGCTGTTCTAACTGCCACGGATGAGAGATCACCAGTTTCCAGGTTATTAATGTAACACAATAGGGCCACCACACAATATGTTTTTTTTGTTTAAATTTGTTTATCAAGATTTTCACATTTCCTGGTACAAGTTGTTATTGCATCATTGACATGTCATAACAAACATTTACGAGCAGTTGGTTAGCAGTATTTTTCTCAATGCATTTTGTGATCACATCATATATCAATACAACTTGGATAAGGTAGCTTACATGAGCCCGGAAGTCATCTTCCAGTTTGACCCAGCATATTTTGCTATGTCATGCGATGTCTTGTTAGGCATGTATCCCGGGGGTGTGGGTTGGTGTTTCACCCTCACCTCTACCCATGTAAGTCATCCCTAACAGGATTCGGAAATATATTCCTTGGTGGATGATTTTTGTTTCGAAAATGCCAAGAAGTGAAAACAAACCTGTGAGCTGTGGGGGGGAAACCGGGGTCCTCATTTATGAAAAGTGACGCATCGCTGCGGGAAAACAGCGATGCGTCACTTTTCACTGCGCTCTCCCTGCGACATGATTGGTGCGTCATATTTATAATATGACGCATCATGTCGCAAGGAGTTACAGATACGTCAGTATTTCTGACGTATCGGTAGGCGCAAAAGTGACGCATTGCTGGAGTGTGTCACAAAAGTGACGCAACTCCAGCAATGCTTCCTTTCACATGGGGAAAGCCCCATGTGAAAGGGCTTGCGTCATTCTTACGCCTGCTGTGAGGCAGGCGCAAGATTTTGACGCAACAGCGTCTTAAAAGTCACGCAGTGAAATCTCATAGATTTCACTGCGTCACTATTACGAGGCTTTTTGCGGGTGAACACCCCCTCTGCATACATTATACCTGACGCAGGTATAATGTAGTGCAGGGGTTTACAAAGTGACGCATCTGCGTAGATGCGTCACTTTGTAAATAGTGCACATCAGGAGGCATGTTTTACGCCGCCGATGCGTCACAAAAAGTGACGCATCGGATGCGCAAAACTCATGCAAGGCCTCATAAATGAGGCCCCGGGTGTAAGGGAGGAATGGGAGTGATCGGAGTGTGCGCCGTGGATGGCCACCACACAATATGTTATTGTCGGATTGGTTCATGGTGCTGGCTTGCCCTAAGCCACTGCTTGTTGAACTCAGAACATGAACACGAATTCCAGGAGGGTCAGATCAGTTTTCAAAATTATCAGAGCTGTCTTTTCAAAGACAGTGACGAAGTCAACAGCTGCCAGTGCATCATACGGTAGGCTCGGTTAAAAACAACTTTCTGCCAAAATGTAGTTGCAGAATTTTCCTATAGGTTAAAGAAATTATCTTTATTCCTTGGAGCCCACACATTGAGTTGGTGGCAGCAAGCACCAAGATCATCAGACAGAATCAGAATCACATTGAAAGTAAAATAGGAATGTGGAGCAACGGGAATACAACATAGATTGCAGAACACAGAATATACATGAGAAAGTTAAAATCTACTACTTGAGGCCAGCAAGCTATTCAACATCACACACTCAGAATATGACAAAGCACATCCAGAAATCCCTCAGTGGCTTATAGGCTGCAACCAGGGGCAGAGGAGCGTCGCCCCACTGCTTTCTCGCAGTGCGAGAAGCAGAAACATAAAATCGTAAAACCATTTTATATTTCTGCTTCTCGCACTGCGAGAAAGCAGAAGTGTTTGGTTGGGGTGGGTAGGTGGGTGCAGCTGCTCTTGTGCACCAGTAGGTGGCATTGTTTTGTTCTGAGTGGTTTTAGCGTAGTCCTCCTCATCTGAAGTATGTGTGCGGTGCCGATATAGGCACCACCCCAGTGTACTGACCTCAGTCCCTTCTTTTTCACACCATCAGGGCTGGATTTATTTGACGTTTTGTCAAAGTCTAGTGTGCCATTTTCCAATCTAATTTTTCGGAAGAAGCCTGGTGAAGCCTGTCATCTACAAATGTTGTGACGAACCCCCACTTGATGTGTCTGGGGTGCCCGGAGAAGAACCACGACTCTACGTTCTGTGTGAAGTGCCAGACCATGAACCCCAAGATGAAGCTCTTTGCTGCTCTCCATGCAACTCCATGCCGCTCCAAGTCCGGTTTGTGATGGAGGTCAAGGGACTGGCTCCAGAGTTGCTTGTTTCAATCCATGTCACACTTCAGGAATGGTAAGTTCCATAAAAAGTATTAAAAGAAGTCGACTTCTCAGCATCACTCCTACTCTTTGGATGATGCAAGAGAATCATGCTACAAATCCAGACCACGCTCACGGTTGATCCTGTGCAGCCGGTGTCTGACACTGGGTCTGCTCAGCGGTTCCCTGAGTTTCCCAGAGCCTGGGTGACCCCTGTCCAACTCTGTGAATTCAATGAGGCCATGAGCCTCATAACTAAGAGGCTGAACTCCACTGGAGTGCCTGCTGGCCTCATGGGTTTGGGAGAGTCTTCAACTTGAGCTTTTAAGCGGTCTGTTTGCTGTTTGCATCAGTCGGACTCTCAGGATCTTCCAGTGGATCCATATCAGCTCCGGCCGTGGCTACGGGAGCTCTTCATGGAATCGTTCCATGGGCCCATTCTCAGTGCCGCCAATACCCATTGGCTGTGTTGAATCCATTGTGATCCCCAATACAGAGCCAGACTGGCATCTCACAATGTCAGCACCGGTGCCAACCAAGCTTACACGAACTTAGAAGATGGAGACTTTTTTTCCCTTAGGGCCCACTGAGGAACATGGCAGAGTCTATGGCTGAGGACACCTGGTATGAGGATTTGGCTGACACAAGTGGTCTAAACACCTCACCAGACACTGACCTGCTCTCTCCTCTCACAATGGCTATGTGGCTATGGAAGAAGGGGCTCCTTTAGGGATGTTGGACCTGATGCTACCTATGGTTGAGGTTGAGACTAAAAGTCTTGACAGAGGTGCTTCAGCCCAGAGTACCCTTACTACCCTTTAATAAAGCCCTCACAGATGTCGTGCTCAGGGATTGGGCTAAGCCTTGCACAAGCGCTCCTGTGTACAGGACAATTGTTCGCCACCATCACCCCGCTCCCTGGGACCCAGCCTTCCTATCCTAGCACCCCAATCCTGAAAGCCTGGTGGTCTAGGTCTCAACCTCCCGGATAAATCCCAGTGCATTCCCATCATTGAAATTGGAATCCAAAAGGTTGGATACCCTTGGTCAGAGAATGTTCTCTTCCACTAGCCGGGCAATGCGATCCGTGAACACTGCATGCAGAGTGGGATATGGCTGCTGTCTATGTTCACTATTGAGGCCTGGGCCATACTCTCCCAAGCTATTACTGACAGGAGAGATGCAGTGAAGTTTACAATATGATGTAGATTGAATAAAGACGACTTCTGGGCAGTGCCATTGCTTCAATGGTGTTGCTTCCATGCATAGCTGAGAAATACTTGCTTTTCATGGGATGTCCAGGCATCCCTTAGGGACATTACTTTGATGGAACTCGCCTCTTCATCGACAAGGCTCTGGCAAGATTTAAGGACAGTAGAGCCACCTCTAGGTCTATGGGGCTCACTGTGGCTCCATGACAGCTGTATTCCCCCATCCATCCGTCCCTCCCATAGCTATGGTAGAGGCTATCAGCTGCATTAATTTCCCACTAGACACCACAGCCAGCAGGAATCACCATCATTTCGTGGCCGCAGATGCCAGATCCCCAGGTCCGAGGTTGAGCGCCCTAGCCGTTAGGCCAACTCCTCTCCAAGTTGGCTTTCAGTCCACCAAGGTCACCCGGTTGGTGGCAGGATTCGGTGCCACCTTCACCAATGGCAGGAAATAACTTCAGACAAATGGGTGTTCCAAATTGTGCAGTGGTGCTATGCCCTCCCATTCCAACAGCCCGTACCACAATTGCCACCATCCTCCGATCGGTTGATGGAGGTCCATCTCTCGCTCTTGTGACAGGAAGCATTGGCTCTTCTGGCCAAAGGATCCATGGAGAGGGTACCGACATCAGACGTAGGTTATTGTTGCTATTCCCGCTACTTTCTGGTGCCAATGAAGGACGGGGGCCTCCACCCAATATTAGACCTGCACTCTCTCAGCTACTTCCTGGGGAAGGAAACATTCAAGATGCTCACCTTTTTTCAGGTCTTATCTGCGCTAGAAAAAAAAATCAAAAATTCAAAAGAAAGGAGGATCAAGGCTAAAGATCCTGCACCAGTCAAAATACCCTATCTAGGCAAAGTCAATCACTTCGTTGATTGGTGCAAAGGGGCCTGGAACATGACCTCCATATGTCCCAAAAAAAGTGGCACAGATGCCACTTAAACAAATTAAGAAGAGTGTGGCCCAGCACTCAAGCCTGTTCATTTTGTGTAGATGGAACTTATTTATTATCCACAAATACAAGGCGTTGAAAACCTTTCTTTATTCCATCAAGGGAAGGCCAGTTCAGTTGTTCAAAGACACCACCATCCCCACCACCAAGTGATATTGCAACAAGCAGGGCGGTGTGGGGTCGTAGCCCCTGTGACAAGAGGCCCTGAGTCACTGAACATGACTGGAACATTCAATCATTTTCCTTGTGGTTCAACATCTTGCAGATTCTCTGAACGCCAGAGCAGATAAACTCAGCTGTTGATGCCATGTGGATCACAAATGGTATCTCCATCCATAGGTGGTGCAATGTCTCTTCAGAGATTGGGTAGAACCTTGGTTAGATCTGTTCTAGAACAAGCAATGTCAGCACTGCTGCACGCTGGAGTTTCCAAGTTAGCTCTTGATCAGAGCCGCATTTAATCTTGAGTGGAATTCAGGACTCCTGTATGTCTTTCCGCCAATACCACTCCTCTCCAGAGTTCTCCAAAGATCAAGAACGACCAGGCTCAAGTTATCTTAGTGACCCTGGTTTGGGCAAGGAGCATCTGGTATCGCAAACTCCTGAGCATGAGCATCTGTCCTCCGATCAGGCTGCCCCTTCGGGATGATCTCCTATGACAGCAGCCGGGCAGGGTTTTGCACCGGAACCTGTCCATTCCCCACCTAAATGTGTGGATATTGAGCGGTGACAGTTGAGAGTGTTCAACCTCCCTCTCGAAGTATGTGATGTTATTTTGGCAGCCAGGTATACTGTAGTGTAGTTCCTATATTCCCAATAGGCTCTGCGCATTGGAATAACATAAACGGCAGTTTAGACGTAGGACTGAGGTCATCTAGGTCTCTACTGAATATGTTAGACTTAATTAGGTTTGCCAGCTAGCTCAGAGGTCACTAGAAACTTTCTCGAGTAAACAAGGAGGTGTTAACTTCCCTGAATAGACAATAGAAGAATAGACAAGAAGGGATTAGCTTCTGACAACCGCGTAAACATGACAACTTTGCTCCCTCAGAATAAAAAGTATATCTCCAGAGTCGTGGGAAAACAATAGACAGCTATTTCACTCAGTCAATCGTGCATGCTTAATTTCACCAGGAGTGCAGAGAAATGGAGAGACGGGCGTTTTCAATAAAAGTTGTTATTTATTGAGCAGTCTTCTTTCTCATGCAAGAGAAATGAATTGCCACAATTGCCATACTTATCATGAAGTAAAGTGCGTACAGTAAAAGTAGTATTGTGAAATAATACTGTAAAAGCATTGATATGGTTTCTTAGCCATATGATACTTTAAAACGGATAAGATATATACATACATAAAAACATTAACTAAGGTACTCAACTGGTGCTTCTAATATACGCCTACCCCGGTGTACCTGACCTAAGCATAATACGTGGGAAGGAGTAAGTAAGTTGCAGTTTAAGTTAAGTTGTTTTTTTGCCAAGAATCTGAATCAAGAATTCTCTTAAGGATTTAATCAGCCCCGTACCTTGGTTATAGAATGAAGGAGGTCTTGTATCTCTCTCTCAGGACTCGATCTCCCAGCAACCCGCAAGGGTGACTGGAAACACCGGAGCTGGATTTCTCAGCAGGAGAAAAGACAGCGTCTCTCTCAGTGCGTCAAATGGGAGGGTCGGCTTCCTTCAGCACTCGCATCAGCTGGGCGTCGGGCAAGTAGATAGCCGCTTTGCTCCAAACCACAGTGTGTTTGTTTAAGGCAAGTGTTGGTATATTTATACCTGAAAGGTGCCGAGTTTGACGTAAGGTTGGACATAAGACGTCACTAAGAACTTTCTGGACTCCGGGAGTTCTTGTGCAAATCAAAACAAAATCAGGGGGAATTCCCGGGCTGCTGGAGGCTTGGTTTGTTTAAAGAACGCGTTGTACTTTCTAGGAGTCTATGGGAGTAGCCTTGCCGTATTTGGACTGCATTGGCTATGGCAAAATATGGACATGATTCTTATGCCTTTATAAGGGTATGTTTTGTTATAACCACGTAAGGGCATGAATCGGGGATTTCTAATTAGGGTCCTAGATAGATTCACAACACCCACTCCACGTATTAATGTCCATCATTACTAAATACTAAGCAATACTAAACATATAACGATGCATGTGTGTTTTCCCGCCCACCCCAAAATACATAGATTGCATTTGAAATGGTGTATGGTATATACACGAAAATGAGTATTATACTGTACGTCTTTCAAGCAGTGGTATCATTCAGATAATGCATATAAAAATATCGGCTGAATGAATTGCGAAAATTACATTTATGAAATGGCTCTTAATACAGAAGAGAAGGTCGAGACCATTTCATCACATATTTATACAATACTGTACATGTCCTAGAGGCTAAGTCAAAATAGTGTCTCTAGTGTGTCTAAGAGTAGAAGCTCTGTTCTCTAAGAATAGTTCTACTTTAAGCAGAATACCATGTGCCAAAAAAAAGGTAAATATTTTGGAAATGGAAAAATAATTTCGTTGTCAGGGGAAAAAATAGTTCCAATTGTTTTCAGTAGTGTTGTTTATCAAAAAACTGAAGGCCGAAATCAGAGTTCCGGGAACGCTGTGTGCTCGTTTGTTTTTAATAGTTATTCTCGTTGTTGGGAGAGAATATCAGATCAGACAGGCTTGCGAAAAATTGGTCTACAACAGTAGGTGAAAGTTCGACCAAGTTCGAAAAAGCTGAAATTGTGCAAATGTGAGAATCATTGCTATCATCGATGTCTGGATCAGCAATGCTCACAGAAGGTTGTACCTGTGTGGTGCTGCTTTCATATCGTACTTCACCGCCACCTAATCGTAATGGTAAAGTCTCAACGAATGCCGTCATCAGAATAGGTAGCCGCTGGGGACAACACGTTGCATGAGCCGTTACCGAACCAAGCAAAGTATCGATATCCATAGGTACTGCTGATGGTAGTGTAAGACAGACGTCCAACACACATTCTTCTCCGCATAGCAGACATCGAAGCACAGGTAAGATGCAATCCTGCCAGATTGGTCTGAATGAAAGAAACCAGGTAGTACTCAGATCTCTTAGCCGGGCAAAGCCGAGGACTTTAGTGATCCGTTCTCTGTAACGTATGGCCAGCATCGTTTCTTCCATTATAGCCTAAGTTTTGTCTGTTGCTTGGCTTGCCATATCGAAGCAGAAGGAACAAAAATAAAATTCCTGCTACGAGTCCTAAAAGAAGAGGCAGTCCGCCAAATACAGAATGCACAAAATTCGGGAAGATGCCCACAACTGTTTCAAAGGGTGCTAACAGTCCCGAAAAAATTGTCTTAAATACATGTGCGATGCCACTGGTATCAGACATGTTTAAAATTTGACCATAACATTTCTACGAAATGTACGGGGCAATTTGTTGATAATAGGGTATGTATCTCTGCCGCTATCCTTGCAACTTGCAGATCATATGTCTCTTTGAACGAGGTTAAAGGCACAGTTGTCTGTAAAAGAATAGACTTAATTCTGCTTAAAGTATCAATTCGAATAGAAGAGATATTCAAAGAAGGCCATATTGCCGCCTCCATGTCTGGATTGCCGTTTGGATACAATACTTGCATACAGCAAATGACCCTGGAAGTAAAGGTTACGAGATAGGTTTTTCCTGGCATCATGCCACAACAGCTGTGGTCACTTATTAGAACGTAGCTGCCGTTGGAAAGCTGTCTGAAAAAAGGCTCTATCTGTGTTGCAGGAGTGCCATGCACGTGACATGAAAGGTTATTTGATGAACCTTCGCAGGCTACATGCAAGTTAATACCTTGACACAGAAGTGTACCGCTTAGTGATTTTTTACAATTGTTACCACTAAGGAATACCTCTTTTTTCCCTTCACTATAACATTTATGTGTATAAGGTAATTTCCAGGTTGATTTGATGTATCCTTTATCCAACCTTTCATACAGGCCTGCTGGTATATACTTTTGGCAATATTTAAACTGGAAAGTTGTTATTGGGATTGTAATCGTTCCATGTATTATCCATTCAATGACAGGTCTCTCTGACATTGTCAATGGTAATCTCTCAAGTTTTTCAATGCTCAGAATCGTATAGTCTGCTCCTTTTTGTGCCAAACTGACTTGTTTATCAGTAAGGTTAAAGATAGAAAATAATTACGTTGTGTTGATTAGACGCCATGGCACGTAGCCTGAAAGCAGGTTTTGCAACATCCAGCCTAGCTGTACAATAGAACGTAATTGGGACTGACCATGTTGTAACATGAGCAAGTTCTGCTCTATTATATCAATAGCAGATGATACAATGCTGTCCAGTGAATAAATTCTGGAGGACAGAGTCGTTAACCCATTGTCCTCTACAGAAAGGGATTTTTCCAAGTTTATACGATCAATTTTTCGTATTTTTTCTGCAGTTTCAATTTGCGTTACTTTCCAAGCTTCGTTGTAAGCAGCGTATATACCGGCGTATATGAAACGTTTTTGGCGCTGTTTGCGAGGTCCCAATATGAAATCTCGCAAGTCAGCACCTTCTTTAAGTAAAGTCAAGTGTTGCTTAATTTCTGGCAGTGTGGATTTCTGTAGCCACTCAAGGCATAGTTTTCCTACACTATATGTTGTAACTATCCCTGGAAGTTGTCTCTGGGAATATCTTGGGTCTGGCCTGTTCTGTTTGAACCCCTGTGTTTTGTTTAGGAATCTATCTTGACAGTTATTTGTGTCTGTGGGCCAGATAAACCATTTTTTCCAATCAGGATTTGTTCTGTTTTGGTGTAAAATATGGGATACGTCTATCTCCACATCTGTAGTGCTATTACTATCAGGTATGGGCTTCGGAATAGACGGTTTGTTTAAGTCTTTTATCTTGGCTAAACCAAGACAGGTTGTCTGTTTAATGGTGTCATTCAGGAATATTATCTGTTCTGGGATCATGCAGGCTCTAAATAATGCTTCTAGACCTTGTACCTGCCAGTCTTTTGAACCCCAGATGGTTTTTGTTTCAATTTTGTTTCAATTTTGTTTTCCAAAATTCAAAACCAAATGTAGACATTTTATCATAACATTTTTCAGAATAAATCAATTTAGAATTTGTCAACATTGTTTTCATTCCTGTCTTATTTAACATTTTAAAATAAAACGTTTCTGGATCACTGTTGTTAAACCCTGAGAAGTATGTGAATTTCTCATAAAATGTTTTCGAGCTGCCTTTTGGCGGTGTTGGACAATGTTCATATTGATTATAAGTTAAAACATTTCTAGGTTGAGCAGATTTATGCAAATAGTGATGACCATAGTGGTTAAAACAGTACATTTCTTCATAGTTCGATGAACCCTGTAAATAATCATGTTCTGTAAATTTTGCTGGCATTACTAAATCTGACATCATATTATTAATATTTTCAAAGTCCCAATCATCAGAGAAAGTACTTGGTGTCACAAAGTCACTTAAGGAAACCTTGAATTGATGTGGATATTTCAAGAGCTCAATCGGGCCATAGATTTCATAATCCGTTTTGTCCCATGCTACCCCACCGGGTATAGGATTGCCTGTGATGTTTACTGATGACAGTTCTCTTTTTTCGATGTGTGAAGATCTGTGAGGCTTTAGGACCAGGTTGATGTTCTGACTTGCTGTGTCCATTGTACTATATTTTCCATCAACAAATCTACCCAAACATAAAACCATGATGAGCCAAAGTAGGAGGAAAAGTACACCTAACACAATCCAAAATTCAATCCATGGTGAAATCAGGTATATTTCTTTTAGTTGATGAAAGAGTTCAGTCATTTTTTCTTTGAAAGTTTTTGTTGCTGGCGTTTCTTCATGCTCACTTGGATCATCAGAAAAGTCATCGAAATTGATGAAGTAGCCAGATGCAGTTCTGTCAATTGTTGCTATTGCTTCCGGATTCTCATCAGTCTTTGCATTTTTCTGTGTTTCAATAGCATAGTCTGAGGCTACATCGTTGTAGACAGGTATTTCTTGAAGAACTGTTGCAATTTGGGTTTCAAGAGGCACAAGTTCCATGACTTTGTTGCATAGTCCTTTTTTATTCACTGCAGGTTTGTCAAATGTGATTAGTCTCTCAGTTTGAACCTCTTGGATTGTAGCAAGATTTGGTCTTCTGCTATTTCTTGGGAGTCCACTGGGCCTACTCCTTATTATTGGCCACATGATTGTGGTTTTACCAGGTCGATGGATACAACTCTGTTCTCCTTTTTACCAGCAAGGGGCGGTAGTACTACTGATCTTGTTCCGCTGACAGCTAAGACAGGTACTGCTTTTCTGTAAGAAGGCCCAAATTCCTTCTTCACCGCGATCTTTTCTCTGACTAGCTCCCCAATCTTTGGAATCCAGACAGGTCTTGCTGGGACAGGTGGTTTCTCTTCAGTGGCTGTTGGCTTTTAACTTTATGTTACTTAGACTTCATCTTGTTTCATTTAAGTCCTTTAAAACAGCCAAACGATCTTTGATATCAAAGGCTTTTTCTTTTACCACTGAAGTCTGACAATCTAAATCCTGGATTTTCATTCTAGTGCCGAACAATAGTTTGTAAGGAGTGATACCTTTTAGAGAATTTCTTGGCAGATTGTTAAGACTACGTTGGACACTTGTTAGATGTTTGACCCACCCATCACCCGAACCTAATACCCTCGCCGTTATAGATTGCTTTATGTCACGGTTTTTTCTTTCCACTACCGCATTTCCCTCAGGATGGAAGGGAGAAGAGTACCGCAATGCAATGCCCATGCTAGTCATGGCCTCTTTGTAAGCTCGAGAGCTAAACGCAGGACTCTGGTCAGAATGTAGCATGTCAATCGCGTATGTGCCCATAAAGACTCGCAAATCTTTTATAACAGTTCGGGCGTCAGCCGAGCGCTGGGGCCTACATTTTAAGTGAATCTAGTCTTAATAATTATGGGAACGCATTTCTCCGGCTGGATTTCTGCGTATAGATAGCCTGATGCTTTCTAATAAAGGTGTTCTGGCAGTAGTCTGGTCCGGTTCACAACTGCGATCTCTGTTGCAGTCTTGACAATCCATTGCAAAGTTGTAAATTTGCAGTCACATCCCCGGCCACCAGTATTCTGATTGTAATTCTTTTAGAGATTTCACGATCTCTTAGTGCCTCAGACCCTGTCCCATGTGTGCTTCTTGAATCAAGTAAGCCCTCCGGATCGTGTTTGGAATTACTCTGTCCCCCACTCCAGGGATTTGAGCTAAAGGAACGGAGTTTGCATCAATTATGTATGTATTACTGAGTGGATAGTTGAGAGGTAATGCAGCATAGTTGCCTTTTAATGAGGCTTTTACTGCCAGCATGGTTTCTCCATCTATGTGTTTTTTAGAACGCTTTTTTGTGGCTACGGAGGCCGGTTGAACCGCTGCGGCTCTATTAGCCAATGCATTCCCTGCAACATGAACGCCATCATGTTGAGTCTTTTATAGTTCTTTCTGTAAAAGAACTACTTGTTCCCAGAGCTTTTTATGCTTTATTGTGGCACTTGTCTCATCTTTGTAACCGTTTTTGACCCAAGTCTGCATGTCATTATTGTAAGACCGGACGTAGAAATGTGAATCGCACACTATTAGTGTGGGGAATTCGCGATCGGCATTTTCAAGCGGCATCTTTAAAGATCTTATTTCAGCTCGCTGAGCTGTACAGTTTCTGAGTGATTCAGTTTTGACAGATATTATTGCTGACCAGGAACTACTGCCAAGTCTACGTGAGGCGGGCACTCTACCATCTAAAACCATGGATCATAGATCACCCTCCCTAAAGATATTATCGTGGAATGTGGCTGGCCTGGGGAATAAACTGAACTGCCCGAACTGGAGTTTACTTATAGAGGGTATAGAGATATGTATGTTTCAAGAAACCTGGGCAAGAGAAGACGTCTATCGTCCAGGCTTCGCGACATTCTCCACTCCGGCGAAATGGGGGGGTAAATGGCACCCCTCAGGAGGTCTTGCAACGGGGGTGGCGGTTGACCTGGGTTGAAAAGCCAGATTACTCGATACAGCCTCGGAGGATATTCTGGGGGTCTTGTTGGAGTGGCCTAATTTGAGCAGACTGGCTGTGGTAAACGTTTACTCTAGGCCGGTAAACATCACACAGGAGTCGCGCATCATCGATGAACTATCAGTTTTCCTCAGCGACATCCCCCAGGGTACACCCTTTTTGGTAGGAGAGGACCTGAATTGTCATTTTGAGCCTCCTGGGCTTATTGGACGGAATCTCCCTAGAGGAGGCTGCAGCGTGGTCTGTACCCCCTATGTCAGCCCCAGAGCCTTGACCCCGCTTGCCGTCCAGATCACTGCCTTAACACTGAAACATGGTGTGCGGACGTGCAATGGACACATAAACTCTGATATACCCCCCAAATGCACATACAATAGAGTGGGTAGGGAGTCAAGACTGGACTATATTTTGGTCCAACTCGCTTTGTGGTCGCATATTATTGATTTTAAGGTGATCCCAAGGGAAGATAGCGATCATAATGCGCTTGAACTGTAATATACACTCCCCGGCTTAGATGACAGAGGGGTAGCGCCAGCCGCACCAGCATCTGCGCTGGTACTGACTAACAACAGACGGAGAGTGAGGTGGGAGAAGCTAGCAGCGAATCCAGAGAAGATTTCAGGGCTTTATGCCCGGGCCATTCCCACATTGGATAAGTTGTGTGCAATAATGGAGCTTGCCAGCACCCAGGATATACATGAGCAACTGTGGTTGGCGCACGAGGAGCTCATTAAGTCCGTAGCGGAAGTCCTATTTACCATAGGAAAGAGTGGGGACGGCTGTTCCAACCGCCACACTTGGTATAACGCTGCATGCCGCAGGGCTAAATCAGACCTGCTGATTTCTATTAAGGCGGGTACAGACAGGTCTGAGATTCAGGCCAGAAGGAGGGATTACAAGCGCTTGGTCACCCACGCAAAGAGTGAATGGGAACAGGAGAAGTGGGAAAATCTCGCCACCTCATTAGTCGCCAGGGATTCTCGCAAATTCTGGTGCATTGTTAATACAGGGTCCGAGGAGCCAGTTTCGGCTATCGAACCTAATATTTCAGCAGAGGTTTGGCAGGACCACTTCCAGTCACTTTATATGGTTGATGATGGGGCTCTAAATCAAGCACAACCTACCACTAGCGGCTTACTGAAAGGGGAACCCTTTACAGAGATGGAGGTCCGAACCGCCATTGCAGGGCTGACTTCAGGCAAGGCGCCTGGACTAGACGGTTTGCCAGGCGACTTATTTAAGCAGGAGCCTGACGTATGGACCCCTACTTGGTGTTGATATTTAATGCTGTCCTGAGGGGTATGGAGGTCCCGAGTACTTGGCTGGGCGCAGAGATCTTGCCAATTTTTAAGAAGGGGTCACCTCTGCTCCCAGCCAACTACAGGCCTATCAGCCTCATAGACGTACCCCAGAAAATATTTGGTAGGCTGATACTTGATCGTATCCAAAGTTGGATAGAGGAATTTGCAATTTTGAGTCCCTACCAGGCATGATTTAGAAAGGGGGTCTCAACCATGGATCAGACCTTCCGTTTAAATCTTCTGTTTTGGAAGACAGCGGTAATCGAGGGCGGCAGTTTGTACAGAGTATTTATGGACTTACGGACCGCCTTCGATCTAGTTCCTAGAGCTAGATTATGGACTGTGCTGGCGGAGTTGGGCATTCCAGCCGATATCCTCTCAATCTTAACAAGATTGCACCAGGGGAATTTTGCACGTGTCAGGTGCGACAGGAACAGGGCACTTTCTGGAAGATTCCCCGTTGTCAGGGGGGTGAGACAGGGTTGTGTGTTTGCACCGACCCTGTTCTGCCTCTTTGTCAACGGGGTAATCGCCCATTTGACTAGGACAGGTGACATCGATGCCCCAAAGCTTAACGGCAGCAGGGTGCCTGCCATTATGTTTGCGGACGACACCCTGGTGCTGTCTAAATCCCCTATGGGAATACAACGGGTCTTGGATGGGTTCGCAATTTTTTGCGTGGAGCGGGGGCTTGAGATCAATGCTCTCAAAACAAAATATATGATTCTCAACCCCCCCTCCTCAACACGCCCCAACCCCACTATAGGGACTCAGAGACTGGAGAGGGTTCTCAGTATTGAATATCTCGGGGTGACTATTAACCAAAATATGACCTGGGACACGCACCGGACCAAGGCGAACATGAAATTAGCACAGTTAACGGGTGGGATTTGCAGGATGGTAAGCAGGTCAACCTATAAACCCCTTGGCCCTGTGCTCCAAATTTATAAAATGCAGGCAAGGGGGGCAGTCACCTATGGAGGGGAACTGTGGGGCCACATACCAGCGCAAAACCTGCTGTCCACTGTAAATAAATTCATTAGGCAGCTGGTAGCTCTACCCTCAAGTACCCCGCTCCTCCCGTTGAGGTTAGATCTGCGTCTAAGACCAATTACAGAGGAGCTGGGACTGAAACCAATCACTTTCTGGCGTCGAATTTGGAGCACGCCTGAACTCACGGATTATAGGATTGAGCTCCAAGAGATTCTATCTTTACCCAATGCCACACATATTCCCTGGTTGAGATACATTAAACAAACTTGTGAGAGCCTAGGAAGACCAGAGCTTTGGCTAGACCCGGGAAATGCATGCTGTAGGACCCCACGCAAACTCCTCTCAAGGGACTTCTACGAGCGGAACTTACTTGCACTAGTAGAGAGTACACGGGAGGGGTCGCTTACAAATTTGTTTATCAAATTTAAAGACTCGTACTATCTTGAGCACGTCCTCGATGGCATTAGTCCCGTCCTGACCAGGAAACTGTTTCTGCAGTGGCGATACAGCACACTCCCCCTCAGGGCATTCACCAAACGCTGGGGTCAGCCCTCACCCACAGAACAGTGCCCGGCATGCATACATCCCCAGAAAGACAATTTACATATCTTATTCTTTTGTAATGCTTACCACAGGTCTAGGAAGCACTGGCTCATCCCACTTTTAAAAAACCTAGGTTTTAGACATTATCTCCCAGCATACAGAATTCTAAAGACGGAACTATCACCACTGATTGTGTTCACGGTGGCAAAATTCCTAATAGCGATGTGGCATACCCATACTCACTATATGAAGGCAGCCTCTGATTTGTGAATAATGAAATGTACTGCCGATTTTTAATTATAATGTACTGTAATTCTTTTCAAATAACTTACTGTAAGGTTTTATAATTCCTGTTTCATTTGCTATTGATTGTGAGTTGATTTTAAATTCTATGTATATCTTTTATGATCCAAGTAGATCGAAATAAAGATTGAAAATGATTCAGTTTTGGTGATTAATGGTCTGAATTTACCTAAGCGCCAGCGACCTTTAGCAATCGCGCACGCTGCATTGCAAGATTTTTTATCCACAACGTAGTGTTGTGCAAATCTGTCTGTGTAGATTACGTAGCTGTATTGTTTGAGAGGCAGGATTTAGGTCGGCAGAGGATATTCATGTTCGTATTCTAGATCTTCTAGTTTTTTCATTTTTGGATCAAAAGCGTGTTTCACGTCTTCTGCAGCAAGAAAATTTTCCCATTGTATCCATTTTGGATCTAATGCCACAGCATTTGGAATGCGTGGTCTTGTTACTGCCTCAAGGGATGATTCTGCAGTTAAAACGGATATGTTTCTCCCTTGGACTAGGGTTCTTTCTTTTGCTACAGCAGTTTGAACCGCAGTTAGAATTTCTTCAGTAGAACTGAATTTCATTTTGGCTTGTGTGTACAAGTGTGATTTATAAGCTATTGGTACCGTTTCTCCCTCATTAGAGGTCAGGTACATGAATCCGCATCTGCCTGGGATGACTCGGATTACAAGGTTGCGTTCATTTGCGCGTGTTTGCAGTTTTGTTTTAGTTAACATGTCTGTTTGTAATGATCTTAAAATTTCTGTGTGTTTCTGAGTCCAATTAATTGGTTTGAAATCAGGTTTTATTAATTCATAGAGAGGTTTAACCCTCTCTGCATAATTTAGAATGTATGTTCTTCCGAAATTCAGGAAACCTAGTATTGATTGTAAGTTCTTCAGCGTTTTTGGAGCTTGGATTACTGCACATTTCTCTAAGAAATTGTCTGCTAGGCTTTTGCCTTCACTTGATAATTCATATCCTAAAAACAGGACAGTTAGATGGGCAATTCGTGACTTCTTAAAGTTGAATTTATACCCTTCTGCTGCGAACCCAAGTATTATGGTGTTCACTCTTTTCAAGTGTGTCTCCAGGTCGTCGTCTGTAAGATAGATGTCATCGACATATGATAATGCCTCATCATCATACATTTGTAGTAACTCTGTTACCCTTGCTGAGAATAATCCTGGGCTATTCTTGAATCCCTGTGGGAGTCGACAGAATTGTTTTTGCGCTCCCATTGTTGAGAAAGCGGTCAAATACCTGCTTTCAGGTGCAATGTTTTGACAAAAGAAGCCATTTGAGATATCTAATGTCGTTTTATATATTTTGCGCACAATGTTATTCATTAGTGCTGCACTGAGTGAGTTTTGTACTGCAAATGTTTTGCAGCAGGAGTTTAGGTGTCTGTAGTCCAAAACTAGACAATATGAATTGTCTAGCTTGGAGACAGGAAACAAAGGATTGTTCATTTGTGAGGTGCATGTTTCAATCACCCCCTGATATTCAAGTTGATCTAAGATCTCCCTGACTTGTTTTTTAGCTTCTTGCTTAACAGGATACTGCCTTTGTGCAGTGGGTTGCTTTTTTAACTGGATTTTATGCTGAGGAGAATCCTCATCCCATCCTACATGATTTTTATATAATGCAGGAGCTTGGGCCACTGCCCATTTTCTAGCAAATGTGTATTTTTTATGAATTGGAATGTGATTTGAGAAGGCAGGCATAATCATTTCTTCGCCATGAGGGCAATCCCTGACAAACTCTGGTGGCCAGTCTTTCTCAGCTAACAGGATGTCATAGCCTTTCGAAAGGTTATCCCAAAAGAGACCCCTTACTTTCCTAGTCTTGTCCCTCTCTATACGTAATGTTATTTCATATTATTTATGGGGTTTGCTAACTCTGGTGTCAGCAGTTTCCTCTTGAATGTATTCATTCGTGTCCACTGTCTCCAGAAGATTCATCAGGATCTTGCGAGCTATGGTTACTTCTGCTGCGCTGTCTAGCATTGTCTTGGCCCACTCTCTGTTTTTCAGTTGTGTCCTCAGAATCCTCGGCATGTTTTATTTTAATACTAGCTACCTTCTTCTTTGGAAATTGTAATTTTTTACTTTGATGAGCAGGTTCCTTGTCTTTGGACTTGACGTGCTCTTCTTTGTGTTCTGACCGTCCTCTTCTTTCCCATTTCTGTGAGGAAGTCTGAAAAGATCGAGAGGGACGTGTATCAATATCTTGATATCTGTCAGGTTTCCTCAATTTATCCCTATCTCTAAGGTTGTATCTTTTCTCAGAGGGCTCCCTCTGGGGAGACTTGCCTCCTCGTTCTGGAGATCTATCTCTTCGTTGAGGAGACCTTCCTCTGGACTGAAACCGTTTTTCTCTGGGAGTGGATTGTTTATTACCCTCCCAACTCTTTTTTGAAGTATTGAGATTATTTTTAATGAATGTTTTTTCAGGATTTTCAGTTCGTTGGCATTTTAGTGGTTTCCCACCCAAACTATCTCTACCTAGTACTTCATAGGATTTTTCTATGATTCTGGCAAGTTCAAAAGGTTGTTCTGCTATATCTGTTTCTTTCAATTTCTTGAGGTATGTTATATCGTCCATTGCCAATTGAACTAATTCTCTGTATGCCTTTGTTAATTCTTTTAGTTTAACTAAAAGTTCTTCACTTGACATCTTTTCAATGTCAGGATGTGGTGTGTAGCTGGCTAGAACCGGCCACGTGGCTCCTGGTCTACCTAGTGGACCGAGCCTGGTGATGTGATTTTGATGTTTTAGGGCGCCATTAAACCAGAGCAGGTGCTCTTGGTATGTTAGTGGAATTTCAACGTCCTCGAAAGGAGCGTATTCATCCGGAGGTTCCTCTATTTTGTAATAGTGGAAATCTTGTATCACAGTGTGTGCTGCTGGAAAATGTATCCATGAATAGAATACCTCTGTCTGCCGATATTCATGGGCCTCTACCACAAATATGACTGTACCACCTCTTGGTGATAGTCCATTTTCTATAAGTTTAAGAGTTATAGTTCTTCTTACATTTACCGGAATGATTATAGCATTCGGGTCTTCTTCTCGGAGACTTGTGTCATCTGCTTGGAGTTGAGCTGCTATTCTAGCTCTCTCTCTTTCGTCTTCACTTTCTCCCATTTTACTGACAGAAAGTTTTGTTGCAGAGCAAGTTTCAAGGGAAACAAAGATTAGGTGCACAATATTTTGGAACACTGTATCCTTCAACGTTGACTAAACCAAAAACTAATACATAGGAATCTCTTCCTACTAAGTTCCAGCGGATATTAACCTTTTACCCACTCCAGACGTCTTTTGGAGTATTTACGGAAAAAGGGGTCTGTGTGAAAAGCACGACTGAGTTACTCTAGAGTCTTGCGTTAGATTATCGCCTTACCAAACGTTGGGCGCCATGTAGTGTAGTTCCTATATTCCCAATAGGAATAACATAAACGGCAGTTTAGACGTAGGACTGCGGTCATCTAGGTCTCTACTGAATGTGTTAGACTTAATTAGGTTTGCCAGCTAGCTCAGAGTCACTAGAAACTTTCTCGAGTAAACAAGGAGGTGTTAACTTCCCTGAATAGACAAGAAGGGATTAGCTTCTGACAACTGCATAAACATGACAACTTTGCACCCTCAGAATAAAGAGTATATCTCCAGAGTCGTGTGAAAACAATAGACAGCTATTTCACTCAGTCAATCGTGCATGCTTAATTTCACCAGGAGTGCAGAGAAATAGAGAGACGGACGTTTTCAATAAAAGTTGTTATTTATTGAGCAGTCTTCTTTCTCATGCAAGAGAAATGAATTGCCACAATTGCAATACTTATCATGAAGTAAAGTGCGTACAGTAAAAGTAGTATTATGAAATAATACTGTAAAAGCATTGATATGGTTTCTTAGCCATATGATACTTTAAAACGGATAAAATATATACATACATAAAAACATTGACTAACGTACTCAACTGGTGCTTCTAATATACGCCTACCCCGGTGTACCTGACCTAAGCCTAATACGTGGGAAGGAGTAAGTAAGTTGCAGTTTAAGTTAAGTTGGTTTTTTGCCAAGAATCTAAATCAAGAATTCTCTTAAGGATTTAATCAGCCCCGTACCTTGGTTATAGAATGAAGGAGGTCTTGTATCTCTCTCTCAGGACTCGATCTCCCAGCAACCCGCAAGGGTGACTGGAAACACCGGAGCTGGATTTCTCGGCAGGAGAAAAGACAGAGTCTCTCTCAGTGCGTCAAATGGGAGGGTCGGCTTCCTTCAGCACTCGCAACAGCTGGGCGTCGGGCAAGTAGATAGCCGCTCAGCTCCAAACCACCGTGTGTTTGTTTAAGGCAAGTGTTGGTATATTTATACCTGAAAGGTGCCGAGTTTGACGTAAGGTTGGACATAAAATGTCACTAAGAACTAACAGTTCTTTCTGGACTCCACGAGTTCTTGTGCAAATCAAAACAAAAGCAGGGGGAATTTCCGGGCTGCTGGAGGCTTGGTTTGTTTAAAGAACGCGTTGTACTTTCAAGGAGTCTATGGGAGTAGCCTTGCCGTATTTGGACCGCATTGGCTATGGCTAAATATGGACATGATTCTTATGCCTTTATAAGGGTATGTTTTGTTATAACCACATAAGGGCATGAATCGGGGATATCTAATTAGGGTCCTAGATAGATTCACAACAATACTTCCAGAAAACTATTTATGCCTCCTGATGGGACAAGTTTGTGGCTTGGTGTATATCCAAATCTATTGATACCATGTCTGCACCCTTGTCAGACGTTCTGCTGTTTGTTTTATCCCTAGCCTGGGAAGACTTTGCTTTGGGCACGGTTAAGGGGTACCTTTCTGCCATTTCCACCTTGATGCAGTTGCTGGACTAACCTTCGCTGTTCAATTCACCTGTTGTGACTCGTTTGCTTAAAGGTTTGCAACACATGTTCCCTCATATGCCCTTCATTATGCCCCACTGGGACTTGAATGTTGTCTTCACCATCCTCATGTGCTCACCTCTTGAGCCAATGCACAGTTGCCCTTTAAGACTGCTGACCATCATAACTGTCTTGCTTTTGGCGATCACATCTGCTTGGAAGATTATGGAATAGTAAGCAGTGTCCATTAATCTCATGTATACTTCTTTCTTCCCAGACACACTGGTTCTTAGAGTACAGGCATTTTTTTGCCAAAGGTGGTGACAACTTTTCACGTCAGGCAGACTATCAGACTGCTTACCTCATCGCCCCCTCATCCTATCAAGGAAGAGGGGAGAATCCCTGTCTAGACTTAAAAAGAGGACTGTCTTTTCATAGCGATCTCACTAAAGATTTCTGGGTGGAGGATGTACTCTTTGTTGATTTTATTGGTGTGAATAATGCCAAAACAGTTCACAAAAGAACAATCTCGGGATGGCTTAACCTTTGTATTTAAAGTTGCTAGGCAGTGGCTAAAAAGCAGCTCCCTGAGGGCTTAAAAAATCATTCTACTAGAGCTAAAACTTCAACCACTGCATTGGCGAATGGGGATCTAGTTCTGGAGTTCTGGATTTGGTCTCTGTGCCTCATTTTATGTACGGTATTTTATTTGGTATTTGTTGCTTTTGTTGACTTGCTCTGATGTATTGTTGTAGCCAGGGCTTTAAGTGGGATGAAAAAACTGGGGAGTCTCTCAAAGGGGTGTAATTAATGTAATTAAGGGCGTGGCTTAAAAACACATAAGCTGTGTTTATCATAGTGTGTCGCCCGTCTGGTATTTTGCTGTTTCTGTCATTGCATCCATACAATAAGTAAAATACCCACAAGTCTTGTATATAATATTGAACAATCTTCCACTTAGAGCCCTGGTGACACCACGACAATGTTGCTGCTCCTGGCTTTAAAAAAGAGAAGGGGAATCCTGAGAGAAAATTTCCCTTCCCCTAGAACGCTCACCTGGCATGACGTTATGAAGTTACTTAGTTGCAGATTATGAGTATTCTCAGGATGCATTAACATTATGGCAGAAGTTTGGAGGCCAAGCATATTGGAAGAAGATGTTTCCACATGGGCAGACATGAGCTGGGGCACCAGAAAACCAGGTTAGAGTCCTGGCGTCGGCTGGACATCATATGATTCTGGGCTCCAATCACATGATCTCTCTGTGCCTAAATTATATATACATATATATATTCGCACAGGGTAATAAATTTCCCTTTCGTGAAGCCCACGGTGTCAGCGCCTTTCTTCAATCGCATTGGTGAATGTCTGGAATTTATACATATATATATATGTATATATAATTTAGGCACAGAGAGATCATATATATATGTATATATATATATATTCACTGAAAAAAACCATAGGTTTCAGGAGTTATATAGTTAGGAATTAGTTTTTAAAAAACCTTTGAAATTCACTCAAAAAACTATAAGTTTTAGTGGCGTTATAGTTAGCTGGACATTTTACTCATACAAAACCAATGAAATTGCTCCTATATAGTTAGTTGTACTAACTATATTTCGCGCACCCGCAATCCACTGCTGATGATGTCACATATTAGATCATTCATAACATGGTCAGTGACATCACTGATGACATCTCAAATGACATCACTGATGACATCTCTGATGACATCATCCAGTGAATGTGGTTTGCTTCGTTATTTAAATATGCATTATATATATAGCAATTTACATTGAAGAATGAGTGGATATATATAAATAAATATTTGGATGGAGGATTTAGTAGCAGTGTAATTGACTGTTTACTTGACCAATTTATAATGTCTCACTAAATATAGTGGATAGTGACTAAACTGTGTGAATATCTGTATCACATTGTCAGTTGTTGTGTAAACTGATTCTACAGTTGGTTACTAGCTATGTGAAAGTCTATATTAGTTATTGATTAGTTAACTGAGTATTTGTATGGGAGTGTGAAAGTGTGTGTGGTTCGGTGGGGGGTGTGTGACTGTCCAAAGATGTGTGAATAGTTGATTCAGTAGATATATGAAGTTAAAACTACATGTTCTAACAGTTTGGGTGAGGGAATCTCTTTATGGGTGTGGTGATGAGCAAATATGTTTCTCAAAGGTACAGGTCCAACAAACTAGAAAAATAAAAGGCAGTGTATGTGTCAGTTGTTGTATATAAATAAGTATACATAAGACACAATGATTGTATGTTGAGGGGTTGGACGAGGGGTTGGGAGGGGGAGTTCAGGGAGTTTAACTAGAATTCAATACAGCCTATGCGACAGGCAACGACATGGTGACTACACCAGGGACAGCTGGGGACCACACTACCCTCATACCTATTATGCAACTGACTGCTTGATAATATTGTTGTGATGTCTCCCTGCTTTCTTTAGTTTTCTTTCTCTCCTTATGACGAAGAACACTTACAATGTAAGATTGTACCTAGTTGGATTTACTGTGTGGAGATGTAACCTGTAAAACTTGATAAATAAAGTTTAAAAAAAATAAAATAAAAAATAAAGACACAATGATTGTGTGAGTGACTGTATGGATAACTGTATACTTGTAATAATGATTTTATAATTCACTAAGTATGACTTACTATCTAAATGAATAGAAGAAATGGTGTTTGTATAAGTGTTTTGCTAAGTAAATATGTAAGTATGATCCATTGTTTGCATAAGTGAGTAGGATGACTTCATATGTGAATAGGATGCGTGCTGTTGTTTAATGTCGATATAGATGTATAAGTATTTTTGATAGTGTTCTATTGTTCATTGACAGCATGTATGAGTGAATCCATAGGTAAGTGATTAGATGTGTGTATACATCTATGAATCACTGAGTGGATTTTTAGATACTTGTATTGCTGTGACAATGGATTTAAATATGATACTCTGTATTTTACAAACAGTGATGAAAAATTGTAATAGTGTATGAAAAGGTGTATGTGATTGTCACGTGGATGATGTCATCAGTGATGTCATCAGTGATGTCATTTGACATGTCATCAGTGATGTCACTGACCATGTCATGAATGATCTAATATGTGACATCATCAGCAGTGGATTGCGGGAGCGCGAAATATAGTTAGTACAACTAACTATATAGGAGCAATTTCATTGGTTTTGTATGAGTAAAATGTCCAGCTAACTATAACACCACTAAAACTTATAGTTTTTTGAGTGAATTTCAAAGGTTTTTTAAAAACTAATTCCTAACTATATAACTCCTGAAACCTATGGTTTTTTCAGTGAATTTCAAAGGTTTTCTTAAATGCTAATTCCTAACTATATAAGGCCTGAAACCTATGTTTTTTTCAGTGAATTTCAAAGGTTTTTTAAATGCTGATTCCTAACTATATAAGGCCTGAAACCTATGGTGTTTTCAGTGAATTTCAAAGGTTTTTTAAATGCTAATTCCTAACTATATAAGGCCTGAAACCTATGGTTTTTTCAGTGAATTTCAAAGGTTTTTTAAATGCTAATTCCTAACTATATAAGGCCTGAAACCTATGTTTTTTTCAGTGTTTTTAAAAAAAAAACTTGATTGGTTAACTGGCTTATTAAGTGTATCTTAGTGAATACATATATTAGCGAGTAATGTTTAAATATTTAAATATATGCATGAGTGATGTAATATGTGACGTCATCAGCAGTGCATTGCAGACGTGCAAGTTATAGTGAGTCCAACTAACTATAACGTGGGAATTTCAATGGTTTTATGCGAGTAAAATTTCCAGCTAACTATAACTGGTGTGAAATCTATGGTTTTTTCAGTGAATTTCAAAGGTTTTTTAAATGCTAATTCCTAACTATAACTGGTGTGTAACCTATGGTTTTTTCAGTGAATATATATATATATATAAAAAATTTCTATGGCAAAATGACACCCCTCATTTTGTTCCTTTTCAAATTAATTGTATTAAGTGTTACCACTTTATTCCAATCAAGATGACCTCAGGTGTGCCATACTTTTGTCATAAGTAAGACTGTTAGCGTTCTAGTTGTTCTTTAGAACACTCTGGGACATTCTGTCATTGGGCTATAGTTGGGCTACATCTGGCTGATATTTGGGCTACATTTGGGCTCTTTTGTCTCTGGTGGCAATCTTGGGAGACTGCATATCAGATTTTTTTTAATGAAATATAAGAGGATTTGAGAAGTCACTCAAAATGTGCCCTAATTTTTCTTTCTTCAGCACTAATCATAATTTCTATGGCAAAATGAACCCCCTCATTTTATTCCTTTGCAAACTAAATGTTTTAAGTGTTAACACTTTATTCCAATCAAGATGACTTCAGGTGTGCCATACTTATGTCATAAGTAAGACTGTTAGCGCTCTAGTTGTTCTTTAGAACACTCTGGGACATTCTGTCATTGGGCTATAGTTGGGCTACATCTGGCAGATATTTGGGCTACATTTTGTTTTTTTTGTCACTGGTGGCCATCTTTGGGCTACATTGGGCTACATTGGGCTACATTTGGGCTCTAACATATATATAGCCCAATGTAGCCCAATATATATTTTTTCAAAGTTAATTTTCGTAAAAACCACTGGAGCACATATCTTGAGACATAGCAAAGGCACATCGGGCTACCAGTCCCTACAATTTTGCCAAGTTTGGTGGAAAACCATTCAGCCGTTCGGGCTAAAAGTGAGTCCAACCGCCCTATGGAGAAAACACGTTTTGGGACCCCCTTTTATCTCGGCCCCCGCTTGACGAATCCCCCTCAAACTTTCAGGGAAGGAGCGGAGCGCCGCGAGGCAAAGTTAAGGAAAATTTCAGGAAGATTCCTCAACCGGCGCCAAAGTTATTCCCAATAGAATGTTACGATTTCCCTATGGAAAACAATCCTAACTATATATAGACATTCTGTCATTGGGCTATAGTTGGGCTACATCTGGCTGATATTTGGGCTACATTTGGGCTCTTTTGTCTCTGGTGGCCATCTTGGGAGACTGCTTATCAGAATTGTTTTAATGAAATATAAGAGGATTTGAGAAGTCACTCAAAATGTGCCCTAATTTTTCTTTCTTCAGCACTAATCATAATTTCTATGGCAAAATGAACCCCATCATTTTGTTCCTTTGCAAATTAAATGTTTTAAGTGTTAACACTTTATTCCAATCAAGGAAAATTTCAGAAAGATTCCTCAACCGGCGCCAAAGTTATTCCCAATAGAATGTTGCGATTTCCCTATGGAAAACAATCCTAACTATATATACCTACTGGCTATCGCCAGTAGGTAATATATATATATATAGATATATATATATATATATATATATATATATATATATATATATATATATATATATATTCACTGAAAAAACCATAGGTTATAGACCATATATAGTTAGGAATTAGCATTTAAAAAACCTTATTTTACTCACACAAAACTATTGAAATTCCATATATAGTTAGTTGCACTAACTATATATCGCGCACCCGCAATCCACTGCTGATCATGTCACATATTACATCATTCATGACATGGTCAGTGACATCACTGATGACATCACTGATGACATCTCAAATGACATCACTGATGACATCACTGATGACAACATCCAGAGACTGTATGTTTCTGTAAAGTTAAAATATGTCTTACATATTGAAGAATGAGTGGATGTATAAGTGTCTGGATGAAGGATTTAGTAGGTGCATGACTGACTGTATGAGTGAGTGATTAAATGTGTCTCACTGAGTGCATGGGTTAGTGACTAAACTGTCTTAATTTGTGCATCATTATGTCTGTTGTTCTGTAAACTGCTGCATGTGTTGATCAGTAGCTATATGAGTAACTATATGGGTTATTGATTGGTTGCCCAAGTATTTGTATGGGAGACTGAGTGTGTGTGTGGGTGGCTGGGAGGTGTATGACTCTGTGCATAGATGTGTGAGCAGTTCATTCACTAGATGTATGGGTTCAAAAGTGCACGTGGAAACAGCTGTATGGGCGGTTGACTGTGTGCATGAGTGTATTGGTGAGTGAATGGATATCTCAGTGCTACATGTCAAAGTAAGTACATATGTAAAACACAGTACATGTGAGAGTTGACATATATAAATAACTGTGCATAAGAGCCAGTGAATGTGTGAGTGGCTGTATGGATCATTGTGAACTTGTATCCGGGATTGTATAAGAGAGTAAATATGTGTTAGTATATGTTTGAATGAGTAAGGTGTGTATAACTGTATAGTTGAGGAAATGGAGGTGTGATTGATTCTTTGCATGACTGACTAAGTGTCTGAGTAACTCCATGGATGAGTGACAGTCTATGAGTGTCTGTTTACACTGAGTGTATCTAAGGTTATATTAGAGTCTGAAGAGGTTCATCGTATTATCACATGAATGATGTCATCAGTGATGTGATCAGTAATGTCAAATGAGATGTCATCAGTGATGTCATTTGAGATGTCATCAGTGATGTCATCAGTGATGTCATTTGAGATGTCATCAGTGATGTCATCAGTGATGTCATTTGAGATGTCATCAGTGATGTCATCAGTGATGTCACTGACCATGTCATGAATGATGTAATATGTGACATGATCAGCAGTGGATTGCGGGTGCGCGATATATAGTTAGTGCAACTAACTATATATGGAATTTCAATGGTTTTGTGTGAGTAAAATAAGGTTTTTTAAATGCTAATTCCTAACTATATATGGTCTATAACCTATGGTTTTTTCAGTGAATTTTCAAGGTTTTGTAAATGCTAATTCCTAACTATATATGGTCTATAACCTATGGTTTTTTCAGTGAATTTCAATGGTTTTTTAATAGCAAATATCATAAGCTGTCGAATGTCAAGTACGTGGTAAGTGAAAACATTTTCGTGTTTATGCACACTGATCTGCTTTGAATGGTGCCCCCCCTCATTTCTATTAGGAGTACTCTCTCTTTGCAGATAGTGAAAGGTAGTTAACGCAGGCCTTTGCCCCCGTTGTAATCCATCGTGCCTGCTTCTCTCTCCATTTGATTGATTGTTATCCAAGTATTTACTGTTTTAGAATTAGTTCTCTTTGGTTCATTCTCTATTTACAAACAAACACAGAGTCGCAATACTCTGTTTAGTCTTTGCAGATAACGAAAAATCGTGTAAAAAAAAAGAAAAGGAATCGAGCAAAATCAGTAGGCCACTAATGGGATCTCTTTTTGACCTCGCTAAAATAGAAACATTAGGAACAACCCCTCATGACAAATACAAAACTAGTGAGATGAACTGAACTCCACACAATGATGGCTGCAAAACAGCTCGGCTCCGCCACCCACCCCGCCCAAAATAACGATAAAGAGCGGCTGCCATGATTGGTTGCGGAATGACCACGACGGAGCTACGAAATGGTGCTGCTCTCATGCTAACCCCAGCTTCAGTCTGAAACATCCAGAAACACTGTAGACTACCAATTCGATCAGTTCCGGTAGCGCCCCAATGTAACCCGGTAGAGAAGAACTAGCCCTCCCCTCTTTGACTGATGGTTCTTGTTGCCTGTCCCTTCTGTTGTCATTTAACAGAACTATTTAGCCTGCTGAAAGGGGTTGTGTTCCGACCGCTGGTTGGTGGAGACATTTTGACTATATTCTGGACCTGCGTTGTCGCGTAATGCGTCATATGACGCGCCGCGTTAGCGCATCCGGAAGTCATCCGGGGCGCGCAGCGCGTAACGTAAGCATAACAAGTCATGTGACTTGTTAATAAAACTTTTCATTGGTTCATTTTACTTTTCTTATTGTAATGATGAAAGGCTTGGTCATATGACCTAAAAATTACGCTTTTCATTACTTCCGAACATTATTTTTTCTTAAATATATGTTATAATGTTCCAGGCTAATGTACTTTCCCGGAAATTTTACAACTGTCCTGCAAGTAAAATATATTCTTTTTTCAAGAAAAAGAGCGTTTCTTCGTCCCATGACGGAGCCGTTGAGCAAAAGAGGGTCGACCTGCTGTCTTAGTCGCCGATACGCCTGAATATGAGATTCTTATCGATCACTTTATGTTGCAGGAATAGAAAACACAACAGCCCTTGACCATTTATCTTTACTGCGTTCCTTCGTATTATACCTTTTACCCTTCATGTAATTGGTCTGCTTTATTTCACTTGCCTTTTAATGATTCTAAAACAGTCACTATTATTAAAAACTTTACCAATGTATATACTACTACCATGTTTTCTTTTAAAAACCTTTATTGTGAAAATTTCATTATACAAATACGAGCCTATAACCACGTGGGCCTGCCACGGAGCAAACTGTAATCGTATATGATGAATAGACATTTACACTGTAGAGGAACGTAACGGGCGGGCCATTAGGTTGCAAGAACTAAGGTGTCTAACAGTTACGGAATCGGTGGACGTACATTTTATAATTAAAATACGACAGGGCCAGTTACAATAAAATTATCTAGATATACATTTGCGGGCAAGTACCATGGGTGACGTTAATTCGAACTTTCAACAGTACAGTAATCAATAACACATCAGAACTTAATATCAATAGGGATGTCGAAATATTCAATCAATTCTCGTCCCCGCCCGCCATGTGCTTCAAAACTGCATACGTATCTCGTGATTTCAAGGTTCTGCAACCAGTACACAACAAGGAGTTACGAGTCCCATTTATTCCGGCGCCATTTTGGGCGAGGACGGGCAGGTCCAGGATATAGTCAAAATGTCTCTACCAACCATCGACTATGATGATGTTCATATGCTGTATTTATTAGAGTAACACTCATCTGTCCACATGAAATTAATTTGCCACAATCTAAACATGTCATTTTAATCTTTCCAAAGTTCTTCGAAATATTTGGGACCGTTTCCCTTGCCTCTGAAGCTCTCAGTGCCACTTCTTTGATGAATGTACTAGCAGGTCAGGGGTTCTCCTCCAAATCTCTCTTTTATGCAGCACTATAATTAATTGGTGCCACCTCTCCATATGACGATGCATGGTATAGTTACCACAACTATATTTTTTTTCGGTTCCTCTGGAGAGTTCATCGTGGCAGATGAAGCGTGTAACGTACCGGGCATTTACCTTTTTTTGCATGTACAGGAAAGGAAAAAAAAATCGAGCGTCCGAGTTCTAAGGTGTCCCAGGGCCATTTTAGTGGACCAGGCCCAAATCCAAAGAACAGGCCGCCATTTTGAGAGTCCTCTTGCAGCCGCCTGTCGCTGTAGCATCAAGAGCAGCCGAAACTCAGCTGAATGGCAACTGAAACGGTAAAGGGGCGCCCCACTACAGCAGACGAGCCTCCACCTAGGAAGGCCCATTCACGCCGGCTCCCCCCCCCTTCGGGCACCCCACGCCGTTATTCGGAGCAGTATTGTAGGATGGCCACACCAGTGCGGCAACTTGCTAGACATCACCTCGGTGGTAACCGAATCTCAACGCCTTGTGGTGTCTTCTATTCAGAAAACATTGTTATGCTGCCTTCGACCTATTCGCCGCAAGTGCGCACACAACTCAACTGCATAGCTTGCTAGACACCACCTCGGTGCCATCCGGATCTTGGAATGTCAGCACCTTTTGGTGTCTTCTCTTCAGAAAATATTGTTGCGCTGCCTTTGGCCCCATTCGCACATCAGTCCGCTACTGACGCCATCTCACAGGCTAATGGGGCGCCCCACGCCGACTTTCAGCATTGTAGAATGACCACACCAGTACAGCAACTTGCTAGACATCACCTCGGTGCCATCCGGATCTCGGCGCCCCACTGCAGATGAAGTGCCTCTCAACTATGAAACCACCACGGTGACGTCCGGATCTTGGCGCGTTGTGCTGCCTTCGGCCTATTCGCACATCGGTCCGCTACTGACACCATCTCACAGGCTAATGGGGCGACCCACGCCGAGTTTCAGCATTGTAGGATGACCACACCAGTACAGCAACTTGCTAGACATCACCTCGGTGCCATCTGAATCTTGGCATCTCAACGCCTAGTGGTATCTTCCATACAAAAAATATTGTTACGCTGCCTTTGGCCCCATTCACACATCAGTCCGCAACTTAGACATCACCTCGGTGCCATCCGGATCTTGGTATCTCAGCGCCTTGTGGTGTCAGTCAGAAAATATTGTTGCGCTGCCTTTGGCCCCATTCGCACATCAGTCCGCTACTGACACCATCTCACAGGCCAACAGGGCGCCCCACGCCGACTTTTACCATTGTACGATGGCCACACCAGTGCCACAACTTGCTAGACACCACCTCGGTGCCATCCGGATCTTGGCATCTCAGCGCCTTGTGGTGTCTTCAAATCAGAAAATATTGTTGCGCTGCCTTTGGCCCCATTCGCACATCGGTCCGCTACTGACGCCATCTCACAGGCCAACGGGGCGCCCCACGCCGACTTTCAACATTGTAGGATGGCCACAGAAGTGCGACAACTTACTAGACACCACCTCGGTGCCATCCGGATCTTGGCGCGTTGTGCTGCCTTCGGCCTATTCGCACATCGGTCCGCTACTGACGCAAACTCACAGGCCAACGGGGCGCCCCACGCCGACTTTCAGCATTGTAGGATGGCCACACCAGTGCACCTTACTAGACACCACCTCGGTGCCATCCGGATCTTGGCGCGTTGTGCTGCCTTCGGCCTATTCGCACATCGGTCCGCTACTGACGCCATCTCACAGGCCAACGGGGCGCCCCACGCCGACTTTCAGCATTGTTGGATGGCCACACCAGTGCGGCAACTTACTAGACACCACCTCGGTGCCATCCGGATCTTGGCGCGTTGTGCTGCCTTCGGCCTATTCGCACATCGGTCCGCTACTGACGCAAACTCACAGGCCAACGGGGCGCCCCACGCCGACTTTCAGCATTGTAGGATGGCCACACCAGTGCTGCAACTTGCTGGACACCACCTCGGTGCCATCCGGATCTTGGCGCGTTGTATTGCCTTCGGCCTATTCGCACATCGGTCCGCTACTGACGCCGCCTCACGTGGCAACGTATTTTCTCCGCATTTTATACCCTATGCCGCATAACAGGTCATGTGACTTGTTTATAAAACTTTTCATTGGTTCATTTTACTTTTGGTTTCCTAATGATGGAAGGCTTGATCATATGACCTAAAAACAACACTTTTCATTGGATGAAAACTTTTTTTTTTCCCCAAACGATGAAAGCCCCACCTTGTTTCTGGATGTTTCAGACTAAACTGGCGTCAGCATGAGAGCACCACCATCTCGTAGCTCCGTCGTGGTCATTCCGCGAGCAATCATGGCAGCCGCTCCCCACCAGAAGCCTGCAGGAGTCGGGGCCCCCAAAACTTTTGATGAATTCTCAAGGCGGAGGGGACGCTTTCGAGAATGGGGTCCAAGACCTAGCAGACAAGCGTCCGATTTCCAAGGTGTCCCAGGGCCATTTCAGTGGACCAGGCCCAAAAAGGAAAGAGCCTGCCGCCATTTTGAGAGTCCTGTGACAGCCGCCTATCGCTGCACCGCAAGAGTGGGCGCAACTCAGCTGAATTGCGGCTTTTGACACAGTGGACCAAAAACGGACGGAATGGCAACTGAAACGGTAAAGGGGCGCCCCACTACAACAGATGACACTCCACCTGGAGAGGCCCGTTCACGCCGCCTCCCCCGGGGCGCCCCACGCCGTTATTCGGAGCAGCATTGTAGGATACCAAAACCAGTGCGGCAACTTACTGGACATCACCTTGGTGCCATCTTTCTGCTGCCTTGGAACTATTCGCACAACAGTTTGCTACTGATGACCCACCCCCCGCGACGCCCCACGCCGTTATTTGCTGGGTGGCAACTTACTAGACATCACTTTCGTGTCATCTAGATTTCGGCGCGTTCTGCTGCCTTGGAACTATTCGCACAACAGTTTGCTACTGATGACCCATCCCCCGCGACGCCCCACGCCGGAAATCTGGACGTTGTGCTGCGTTGGGACTATTCGCACAGCCGACCGCTACTTCGTTGTTTTTCCCTAAAAATGTTTATATGTTATTACTATTTTTGTTTTCTTGTATATATTTATAAATTATTAAAGTTTTATAATCTTACTACTTTGTCGGAGTGCTATATATTTTTAATGTGACACATAATTGTAAAAACTTTGATGTACAAAGAGTCATCCCTGGAATCTTCCGCTTCACGCTCGGTCCCCTCCCCAATCACAATACAGGATGGTTTTCAGATAATAGCAACGCTTCTGCTGTGACGGATCTCATCGAGTGTGGGCCTTGATCTACTATAACTCCTTTGAAGAGGGGTGATTCTTTACAGCTGTGGCCATAAACTACATCTGCAGGGCTAGCTGATAGCCTAGGACCGGATGTATGACGTTATAACGCATACTTTTACTCCGCAGACCATTACAACGCGACTTTTACTCCGCATACCGTTACAACGCATAGCGCCTTGGGGCGCTGGATAGTGGTAAGTATAATTTACTATTCTAACTCCAGTCCCCGTGGACCCTAGGGAAGGTGTTGGATAGTAAATTATACTTATCCCCTATCCTAGAGCGCCCCCCAGCGCAATGCGTTGTAATGGTATGCGGAGTAATGGTCGCGTTGTAATGGGTCTGCGGAGTAAAAGATCCGTTGTAACGGGTGTATACCCCTAGGACCGGCCTGGACAATCGGACACAGAGGAAAAGGAGTGTCAGAGGGTGCGGTAGTGAATAGGGCGAAAGGGAGGTGTCGGGCGGGCACAGGGTGTGATTCTCAGGGAAGAGCAGCGCAGATGGGGGGAGGTTTATTACCCATGCATAAGACAGAGAGCGGGGGTGACCACTGCCTGGGTGAGATGCTTGCGAGGGTGGGGAGCCATGCTAAGGATCGACAGCGTGCACAGAGTGGGTCTGGTCAAGGCATCTAAAATGGCTGCCGTGCACGACAAAAGTGTGGCATTTGAAAAAAGACAAGATGGCGCAGACAATGTTTTTCAACACTTCCTGATTTCCTTCGAATCGAACGTTAACAGACGTTGGGGCATATTACCAAAGTTAAGCGATATTTATCCCTAACGATGCATTGCAAAGATTTTTTTACCGTCAGAAATTATCGCAGATAAACCTTGCTATTATCAAGGTTTATCGCAAATACGATAAAAAACGACCGCAATGCATTAATATCGCTGAAAACTCAGCGATATTCATGCATTACCGAGCTAATGCTCTTAGCCATGTTATCCACCTCCCATTGGATAACATGGCTAAGAACTGCTCAGGGCAGCTGTTACTTTTTGGAGATATTCGCGCTTATCTCGAATATTTCCAAAAGTTGATAATAGGAGATAGCGATGTTAGCGACTGTTTCCAGTCGCTAACATCTTGGCATGCCCACTTTGCATGTCATTAGTGATAAATATCACTCACATGCAAAGTGGGGCCCAAGATGGTCGCTATCTCCTACTAGCCGTCGCTAACTGGTGTTAGCAACAGCTAGGTAATACAGATATAATTTTATCTCCGCGAAGCGGAGCGCTGTTACAGATATATATCTTGTTTTTGAACGTTAATTTCTCAAAATGCACTGAAGCACATATATTGAGACCTAGCAAAGGCACATCGGGCTACCAGTCCCTAATATTTTACCAAGTTTCGTGCAAATCCATTCAGCCGTTCGATTATTATTATTTTATTTTATTTTTTGCCCCGCGGGGCCCTTTTAAAACCTCCACATCAAACCTAGGGGGTCAGCGAGGATCTACTATGCCCCCTTATGGTCATTTGCCCCTTCGCTTTGGCCTCCTCTTGTCTCTCGATCCTACCGAGAGACAAGATGGCGGCCGCTACGGACTGTTTGGAATGTTTACAGACACCGGAGAGCCAATCAGCTTCGCTTCGCAAAGCTCCGTAACGCGAAAAGTACGCGAAGCGGTGCGCTGTTACAGATATATATCTTTTTTTGAACGTTAATTTCTCAAAATCCACTGAAGCACATATATTGAGACCTAGCAAAGGCACATCGGGCTACCAGTCCCTACAATTTTGCCAAGTTTCGTGCAAATCCATTCAGCCGTTCGATTATTATTATTTATTTATTTTTTTGCCCCGCGGGGCCCTTTTAAAACCTCCACATCAAACCTAGGGGGTCAGCGAGGATCTACTATTCCCCCTTATGGTCATTTACCCCTTCGCTTTGGCCTCCTCTTGTCTCTCGATCCTACCGAGAGACAAGATGGCGGCCGCTACGGACTGTTTGGAATGTTGACAGACGCCGGAGAACCAATCAGCTTCGCTTCACAAAGCTCCGTTGCGCGAAAAGTACGCGTCCTGGAGCGCTGCCCGGTCCGCTGTTACAGATATATATCTTTTTTTAAACGTTAATTTCTCAAAATCCACTGTAGCACATATATTGAGACCTACAAAAGGCACATCGGGCTACCAGTCCCTACAATTTTGCCAAGTTTCGTGCAAATCCATTCAGCCGTTCGGGCTAAAAGTGAGGCCAACCGCCCTATGGAAAACTCAATGTTAAAAACACGTTTTGGGACCCCCCTTTTTTCTCGACCCCCCCTGGACGAACCCCCCCCCCCCCCCAATTTTCAGGGGCTGCTCAGAAACAAAATGTGCCATTTTCCTGAACATTTCAGCCAATTCCGTCCACAAACGCCAAAGTTATTAGACATAGAATTTTCAAAAAACCCATAGAGAAAAAATCCTAACTATATATACCTACTGGCGACCGCCAGTAGGTAATATATATATATATATATAAATATAAGTTTGAGTCATAAGTAGTTCAAATGTCTGTAAAATACATTGATGCTGAACAACCATTTCACCTCTTATGCTTAATTATCACATAAGTTTAAACAGCATATTTAATAAATATTATAAAAACCACATAAATATTTAAATAACTAGATATATAAATAAATGAGGTTAAATAAAGTCACAATATCGTGCTGTTATAAAATGGCTCATGATAATGGCAATTAAATTCCAGTTTATAAAAACATAATTAAATAGCAGCTTATAAAAGGATTTTATATTTATTCATAAAAAATTATAAAAACCTTTTATCTCATGAGAGAGCAGCATTTAAATGTCTATGTTGATCTACCAGCATTCCACTGATGTATCCATGTTAAAGTGGAGGATTACGCCCAAGTGGGCCTCGAATATCTAACCACCTAGATCCAACTGACCTTGTGCAAATCGCATATGGGAGTACGTTAAAAATTAATTAAATAAAGTGCAAACCATGTGCAATAAATACCAATTCAAAATAGCATTACATACGAAATGGTTAAAAACAGTTACAGGGAGATAGGAGGCAGCTAGTATGTACTATTAGGTCATAATGACCTAGTGAAGATAGGTAAAAAAATCTTCACTTGTATACAGTCTGTTTGGTGCCTTACAGTCCATAAGTATAATATGCCTCTTCTCAAGTTTGCGTAGCTGAGACTCCCGGTCCCCACCCCTTCTCTGTGGTGGGACTGTGTCAATCACAAAGTATTTCAGACCTGCTGCATTCTTATCATGCAATTCCTCAAAATGTCTTGCCACAGGGTACACGGTTTCGCCATTGGTAATGGCCCGTATGTGCTGGCGTATACTCTTGTAGACCTGAAGCTTGGTGCTGCCCACAGCGCAGGCCACAAGGACACTCCAGCACATATACCGCGTACTCCGTTTTGCAGGGAAACTTGCTTTGTATAGTAGTGTTTTTTTTTTACTCAGGGGAGTCAGGTATTCTGTCTTGCTTACCCCAAACCTTCAGGCTTTACAGGCAGAGCATTTAAGGAACCCCTTGCTGCTGTTGAGCCATGAACTATTGATCCTAACCTCTGGGCTACTGGAAACTAAATGGTTGCTCAATGAATTAGCCTTCCTGTATGTGATGCTAGGAGAATGGGGCATGTGTTGTCCCAAAACAGGATCACTGGCAATCAAAGCCCAATTGCTATTCACAATTTTGCGAATGCTTTGATGTTGACTATTGTAGGTTAAGATTAGCCGGGTTTCATTCTGCTCTGTTTTCTTCTTTTTCAATGTACCTGCCAGTGCCATTGATCTACCATGTTCATTGGCTTTACCTATTGCCTTGTTCACCAGTTCAGGCAGATAGCCTCTTCTCAGCAATCTCTCTATACACTCATTTGGGCTTAAGCACAGTCCTGATCAGTGCTACAGATCCTTCTTTTTTTTTGTTTAAGAGATTTTTATTGAAATTTTACAAATACATATGAAGCCATAAAATATCATAAATAGCATAGGGAACATAAGCAAACAGGCAGATATCAAATGAGCGAAATAGTGATGATAGAATTCAAAAGAAGGGGAAAGAAAGTGCGGAAGAGAGAAAAGAGGAAGAAAGAAATAGAAAGAGAGCAAAGCAAAACAAAAAGAAAAGGGGAAAGAACAAGAAATCATATTGCATGGTAGTAGGAAATAAAAGAGAGAAAGTTAACGAGCATGAGGATGTATAGAGAGATAAGTAGTGAAAGGAAGCCAAAGAAGATCTGATTTGATTTTATGAGCAACAGAAGAAGAAGAGACAGAAGCAATTTGAGGTTCATCACAAATAAAGTTCCACCAGGTGAGAAAGGAAATCATTGAGTTATCTTTCCAAGATGACAAAATAACTTTAAAGGCAAGTGCAATAAAAAGGTCAAGTAATCTAGGAGAAGAGATTGCAACATCAATATCAGGAGATATGGAACCCAGAAAAATATTCTGTAGAGTTAGAACAGTATTAAAGTTAAATACTAGCATGCAAACATTCCAAACAGAATTCCAAAAAGATAATACATTAGAGCATTCATAAAGCAAATGTATTAACGTGCCTTTTTCGGTGGAACATGACCAACATAATGGGGACGCTGTGGTGGAAAATTTACAGATGGTAAGAGGAGTAATAAGTGCTCTTTGATAGATAAAATACAAAGATTGTGTTATACGAGCAGCAGCTGAAACCTTAAAATTTAGACCTCAATTTGTCCCAGGTAGTAACAGAAAAAGAAACAGATAAATCAGTTTCCCATGCATGTTCAATTGGAGATTTGGGACGATCAGCAACATTAGACATTAATAACCTATATACAGCAGAGGCTTTAGGTCTGGGAGTTGATAATAAAGAATATAAAGGTGTGCAAGGGGATAGAGACGGTGTTTGAGGAGGGAGAGAGAGAGTAGCTAGATATGATTGTATGGCATTAACAATAATATCATACTCCTTAAGAAAGGAATCAGGTAACTGATAATGAACCTGTAAGGTAGAAAAGGGGATAATGGAAAAATCATGCAGTAATTGATGAACAAAAATAACACCCTTTTGTTTCCAGTATTTATAGTAAAATGATTTACCTTTATATTTGAGAAATTTGTTGTACCATATACTGGAAGACAAAAAGCATTGGAGAGGAGTAAAGTTCTTAGAAAAAAGAATATATAGCACAGCTCGGGAATATTTTAAAATGGGGTGTGCCGCCATGAAGGTACAATTTGACATGAAAACAATTTGTTGAAGGGAGAAATCTTTTAAGAGGGAGCGCTCAAAATGGACCCATTTAGGAACGGGGCAATGCACAAAATCATACGCTAATGAAAACGATTGTTTGATTAAAAAAGCAGAGTGGTAAGTGGTAAAATGTGAAAAACGCACGCCACCTTCCTCCTTAGGGCGAATGAGTTTGGATAGAGCAATTCGAGGGTGTTTATTGTTCCACAAAAAATGTGTGCATATGGAGTTTATTTTAGAAAAATATGTATTAGGAATTTTAACAGGAAGCATGGATAGCGTATATAAGATATGAGGCACAATCATCATTTTAATAGTATCTAACCTCCCCACCAGGAGAGAAACAAGGGTGACCAAATGAGGAGTGACTACATTTTATTTAACAGTGCATCAAAAGTGAACTTAAGAGTGTCTTTTAAGGAAGACCAAAACCAAATGCCAAGGTATTTAATTTTAGAGGGACACCAAGCAAAATTAGTATCACTAAACATAAATTGATAACACGAAGAGTTAAGGGGTAATACTTCAGTTTTGGAGAGATTACGTTTATATCCAGAGATACTGGAATACAATTGGACTTCATTTAAAAAATGAGGGAGGGAATCAATGGGATTAGACATGTAAATAAGTATATCATCTGCAGAAGCAGATAATTTAGTTTCTACAGAGTTAAGTTTAAAGCCAGCAATTTGGGAGTTAATACGAATGCGTTCCAGGAAGGGTTCAAGATATAGGACAAAAAATAGGGGGGAAAGGGGACAACCCTGCCTCGTACCTCTAGATAATGAGAATGACCGGGAGAAGTGATTATTAACAAAAATACTGGCTCGGGGACAGGAATACAAAAGCTTAACATAGGCAATGAAGGAGGGACCAAAACCAAACCATTTCAGCGTATGAAACATAAATTTCCAATTAATACGATCAAAGGCCTTTTCGGCATCCAGGGACATAGCAGCAAGGGGAGACTTGTATGTTTTGCCATAGGAAATAGCATTAGCAAACATCCGAGCATTATCAGATGCCAGTCTGACCTCCACGAATCCGACTTGATCAGTTTAAATTAAGAGAGGGATAATGGTGTCAAGTCGAGATGCGAGAATTTTGGCAAAGATTTTACAATCATAATTAATTAATGATATGGGGCGAAATTTTTTACAATAGGAATGGTCCTTGTCTGGTTTGGGTATGATAGCAATTAGAGCATCCATAAAAGAACCAGATGCTTTTGCGTCAGCAATAAATGAATTAAAAAGAAGAAGTAGTTTAGGGACAAAAATGGAATTAAAAGTATTGTAAAATTCAACAGATAGTCCATCAGGACCCGGGGCTTTTGATTTCTTTAGGGCTTTAATAGCATTGGTTATTTCCTGAGACGGAATGTCTTTTTCTAACACATTGAATTCATGAGATAAAGATGGAGGGGCGGGGAGGCCTGAAAAAAAGGTATGTAAGTTCAAATCAGTGGGGAAGGTATCATTAGTATATAACAATTTATAATAGTCATGAAAAACCTCAGCAATATCTTTATCCGAAGATACTAGTGTATTGGTAGATTCATTGAGAATCGGGCCAACATTCTTACACTCAGATTTAATCTTTAAATAGTTAGCTAACATTTTCCCCGCTTTGTTTTGGTCACCATGGTATTTAGACTTAATTTTAAGTAAAACATGACAAGCATCAGTCGTAGCTATTTTGTTAAGTTCAGATTTGGCTTTGATAAGAGCATGTAAGGCAGTAGAGGAACGGGAAGTGAAGTAAACATGTTCTAAGTTTTTGATTTGTCACAATTGGTCTTCATATTTTTTCTTGGTAGATTTCTTTTTCTTAGATACAAAAGAAATGGTAAAGGCACGGAAAGCAGCTTTAAAAGCATCCCAATTGTTAGGAACAGAGGTATCTGCTGTGTTATTAAGACTAAAAAACTCATTAATAAAAGAGGAAGCTTCTTAAAGAAAAACCGTGTCATACAACAAAGAGGTATTAAGTTTCCATCGGCTAAATTGAGGGGAGACATGAGTCAAGTCCAAAACAGCATAAACAGGGGCATGATCTGATATGAAAATGGAACCAATTTCAAATTTTGGACAGAAGGGAGCATAGATTTACTAACTAAAATATAATTAATTCTGGAGCGTGTATGATGTACATTGGAGAAAAAAGTAAATTCAGTTAGATCGGGATTACAAGTTTTCCAAACATCATATAATGGGCGAGAGGCAATGGCCGACTGAAAGGCTTTGTGGGAACTATCGGGTTGAAATTTACATCTGGATAATCTATCAGAAAAGGGTTCTAACCATTGGTTAAATTCACCGGCAACAACAATATTGGGACAATCAAGTGAGGAGATGAGGACTTTAATAACGTTCCAAAATTTGGGATCTGGCTTGACAGGACCATAAATATTCAGCAGAATTAATGTTTTATTTTGTAATACAATCTTTGCCATTACCCATCGCCCATCAGCATCACATTGTGAAGACAAAATTTGAACAGGTAAAGCCTTATGGAACAAAATAGCAACACCCCCTTTTTTATGGGTAGCAGGAGAAAAAACAACTTGACCCACCCATTGCCTTTTTAGTTTAAGGGATTCAACATCATTACAATGAGTTTCTTGAAGGAAAGAAATCTGTGAATTGAGTTTTGATAGATGGGACAGTACCTTTTGTCGCTTGCTTGGAGATCCAAGCCCACGAACGTTCCACGTGACCAAGTTACACATGATGGAGGTAAGGGGGGGTACAACAGAAGTGGAGATGACTCATCGCAAGGGGACAACTGTAAGGGAAAGCACACCACAGAAAAAAATTACATATGAAACATACTACAAAAAGATCAACATTGCCGTAAATTAGAGATTGCAGAAGAGTGTAGAAAAAAGAAAGAAAAATAGGAAGAGAAGGAAGAGGAAAAGGAGAAAAATAGAAGTAAACAAAGGTAAGGAAAGAAAAAGAAAAAGATGCAAACAGGCAAAGGAACAGAGGGATGGAAAAAAGAGCGAACAGGTCAAGGAAAAATAACCCGACCTAAAAAGAGAAGAGAAGTCAAAACAGAATGAGCATGGTGATGCCGAGGAGCACGGATCTCAGAAGAAATACAACGAGGGTAAGGAATGAAAAACCTCATAGAAAAAGGTACATAAAGAGAAAAGAGTTAGGCACGGAAAGATCAGAAAACAAAAAGAAAAATATGACGCATTAGAACAGAAAAATAGGTAAGATTAGACGTTAGTGTCCATTCCATGAGATGCTAGCCCTTGTAGATAAAGCTTAAGCTGTCCTGGATCATCAAAAGATCGGGAGTGGCCATCGTGGGTGATCTTGCAGAGACATGGATGGAGAAGTCCATACTGGATGTTGAGCTGGTTTAGTTGAGGACGCAATGCAAGAAATTCTTTACGACGTGCATTTGTCGCATTGGAGAGATCTTGAGATATAAAGAGGTTATGACCTGACCAATTAAGACGACGTTTAATTTTTACCGCTTTCAAAACCCGCATCAGATCAGTGAATTCAAGGAAGAGCATGATGATGCCACGTAGTCTAGGAGAAGTAGGATTGAGGCGACCCAGAAGATGTGCTCTTTGTATGTTAAGAGGAGACATGGAGGTTTGAAGATCAAGAAGCTCTGGAAGGAACTTTTGAAGAAAGGCTATCATGTCGGGCCCTTCAATATTCTCCGGCAGACCATATAGGCGAAGATTATTGCGCCGATTACGATTTTCAAGATCCTCAGCATGGATCTTTAATTTATGGATTTCTTGCTCCAAAATTGGGATCTTAGTGGAGACATCATGAAGATCACTAACTCGCTGTTCAAGATCTGCTACTTTATTTTCCATTACAATCCATTTCTCCTCAATTTGTTTAAGTTTTTCATTGGTGGATGTCATAAAAGGTTGAAGACCACGAACCTCATCCAATATTGAGTCCAGAATTGGGTTTTGAGAGGAATGTATGGGAGAAGGCGGGTCATTTTTCTGCCGTTTAGGTTTCGCCCCAGTAAGAGAGGATCGAGCAGAATGGGAGTCACTCGCCATAATGATACGTCAAACACAGACCAACAAAAAAAATGGAGAAGGAGTGAAGGTCACTGGTGAAGGAGACCAGCAATATAAAAAATGTTGGACGCAAAAAAGACAAACCAGAGTTATCAAAAAGGACAATCCAGTGAAAAGACGAGGTCCGCCGCTGACTCACAGTAAGGAACACTCCTCATTGAGAAAACTCATGCGCGCTTTCATGAAAGGCTCTAAATAACTCTGAAAGAAATAGCGTTGAAATCATTCCCACACAAAAATTGGAGAAGTCTGCAGGTAAGTATATTGGGTAACACCCCTTGTATGAGACACTGTTATTTTATAGTAATTTATCCTTATGAGAGCAATAACGCATAAAGAAAAAAAAAAACATGAGCCTGAGAGGAATAGCGCGAAAAAGTACTCAGCCCAAAAAAACAAGAGAGGAGGAAGAAATAAATGTTCCATCAACAATGATGTACTAAACACAGCAGTAAGGAGTCCAAAATTAGAAGGGCTGAGTAGAAGGTGAGTGGTAAGTCAGTGAAAATCTCATTTGAGGAAAGAAGAGCTATGATGGACAAAATGGCGGCATGCCATACCCCTTCAGGTGTAACTGCCTAAGATCTTGTGCAACCTTCATGTGCAACATGTCGATGTTATCTTTCAACATTAATGGACAGAACGTGGATTTAGGCTTGAATGTTGTGGGTGCTGTCCCCACCCTGTTTCCTTGATCCAAGTTAGAGGGCACCTGCGTATTCTCAGCCTGCATTTGTAATAGATCTTTGAACAACTCTGCATCACCAGCAGTAAGAAGCGGGGGACTTAGCCTTAGTAGAACAGGTGGTACCATTGGTTCAGACCTATGCTGTGTGTGATATTTGCGAATTTTAAGTTTACGGACATATTTATAGATATCAACACGGGTCCCAGCATAGTTTTTCTCCTAGCGCCATATGAGAGACCTAAAGCCAAAATATTGCTCTCCTTTTTTGAAAGTGTTAAGTTAGTGAGGTTGACAACAGTCTGTGAGTCATTCAACAATGTATTATCACTTACTTTTTATATATATATACATAAAATATATATATATATATACATATATATATATATATATAGCTCTCTCTCTCTATATATATATATATATATATATATATATATATATATAGCTATATATATATATATATATATATATATATAGCTATAAATCAAGGAACTCTCCCCCGTCTTCGGCCACAGAGCAGGAGGAGCAGCACACAAAGGACTTGTGTGAGTGCAGGGCGCTGAAGAAGGCAAGAAGTCAGCCGAAATGCATCCGCCGCCACCTACCGTTGCATCTTTGAAATAAAGTGCTTTACAGGAATCCCCTCTGGCCTCCGCTGTTTCTCTTCGGGGAAGGAGTTGTGTGAATATTTTCTGCGCCAAGCCAGAAGCGCAGTACGGATGGCCCTGCTATTCAAGCGACCCAGACTTAACTGGCATCGCGCTGCTCCGCAGTGTTTGTATGGCTCGAGGAATCGGGAGCTCCGGTGTCCACCGTGAGGATTGGGTGACACGTGCAGAGTGAGGTATTCCACCTCCGTCAGGACGTTGTGTATTGCATGGCTGTCCCCGCACATCGGTCTACCACATTGCACGTCTGTAGCAGTTCGAGGGGACCTGAGGAGGCGCTTTGGTTTCTGGGTGTGTAGGATCGAGTCATACCATCCCTGCCTGCATATTGACACTAAAGCCAGTACCATCAAGGGTTTTTCCCCCCACACCACCGACCCAGATGCATGATCATGATGCATGCTGGGAGTTGGAGTTTGTTTATTCGCCACGATCCCCAACAGGTGAGCTGAGTGCTAGGGGAGGAGCTAAGTGCCGTCACCACTATGTTCGGTGAAGCAGAGCTGTGGGATTTATTGCTGGACTTGTGTGAGTGCAGGGCGCTGAAGAAGGCAAGAAGTCAGCCGAAATGCATCCGCCGCCACTTACCATTGCATCTTTGAAATAAAGTGCTTTACAGGAATCCCCTCTGGCCTCCGCTGTTTCTCTTCGGGGAAGGAGTTGTGTGAAAAAAAAAATATATATATATGTATATATATATATATATATATATATATATATATATATATATATATATATATATATATATATATATATATATATATATAAATCAATAAACTCTCCACCGTCTTTGGCCACAGAGCAGAAGGAACGGCACGCAAAGAAGGTAGAGTTGATTATTTATTCCGCCACACAAACCAACATCTGTGTACAAATTTGGAAACATGGGCTATATGTGTGTGTGTGTGTGTGTGTGTATATATATATACATACATATATATGTATATATAAATATATGTGTGTGTATATGTATATACACACACACACATATTACATGTATATGTCTGTGTACATATATGTGTATGTATAGACAGATAGATAGATTGATGGTCCCCAGCCGGCTTCTTTGACTTTCACTTTGACTTCTTGGTTCCCCTGAAGTACTTGCCCCCTTGCCAGTCTTGACCCGATCTTCATTCCAACCCCATTTTGCTTTTCCTCTCTTCCTTCTATACCCCATAGGATGTGTGTATATGTTCAGCTATGCTCTAGTAACTAATTTTACTGTGTAACACTGTGCTTTTTTCCTATGTTTATACTAGACTCCTGTAACTGATGTAATTTTGTGACTCGCTCATCCTCGTGTAAAGCGCTCTGATACCTCCGGGTCTAGCCAGCGCTATATAAAACCCTGTAGATAGATAGATAGATAGATAGATAGATAGATAGATAGATAGATAGATAGATAGATAGATTTGCAAACACAATTCCACCCTTTCCTGTCATATTCATGGGCAGGTGCCTCCGTACCATGAGGGTGGATTCACGTAGGGAAACATCAAAACAGCTATGAAGAGCAGCACGGAGCACTCACTGTATGAAAAGATTCCTTTTTATTAACGGCAAACGCGCTTCGGCAACTGCCTTTTTCAATGCCGTAACACAAATGAAAATGAAAACATCATGCTGATTTTAATAGTCATATGCGGTGCTCCCGTTGGAGGACAGTAGCGTAACAAGTGAGAGAGGACTGTTCATTCATGTTTAAATACTCCAGCTCTTGGCAGCCATATCAGCGTGACACCTTCCTCATATACTCCCAATGGAGATACCCACGTTTGTAGATCCATAAATATAAAGGACACAATGTACCAATAGTTCATTTCACTTGAATACGTTGAAACGTCAAGTAATTATATTCCCTCTATCATGCTGTTGGCAATGCCAGTATAGTCCAGCCTCAAATTTACACCCTGAATGGACTGTCACTTATCTTCCACGGGGTCAAATCATTTCATCCATACATATATATATATATATGCATGTATGTATGTGTGTGTATATATATATATATATATATATATATATTACCTACTGGCGGTCGCCAGTAGGTAGTTATAGTTAGGATCGTTTTCCATAGGAAATCCGCAACATTCTATTGGGAATAACTTTGGCGCCGAATGAGGGATCTGCCTGTAATTTTCCTTAACTTTGCCTCGCTGCGCTCCGCTCCTTCCCTGAAAGTTTCGGGGGGATCCGTCAAGCGGGGGCCGAGATAAAAGGGGGGTCCCAAAACATGTTTTCCCCATGTTAATTTCCATAGGGCGGTTGGACTCACTTTTAGCCCGAACGGCTGAATGGATTTCCACCAAACTTGGCAAAATTGTAGGGACTGGTACCCCGATGTGCCTTTGCTATGTCTCAAGATATATGCTCCAGTGGTTTTTACGAAAATTACCTTTAAAAAAATATATATTGGGCTACATTGGGCTATATATATGTTAGAGCCCAAATGTAGCCCAATGTAGCCCAATGTAGCCCAAAGATGGCCACCAGAGACAAAAAAAAACAAATGTAGCCCAAATATCAGCCAGATGTAGCCCAACTATAGCCCAATGACAGAATGTCCCAGAGTGTTCTAAAGAACAACTAGAGCGCTAACAGTCTTACTTATGACAAAAGTATGGCACACCTGAAGTCATCTTGATTGGAATAAAGTGGTAACACTTAAAACATTTAATTTGCAAAGGAACAAAATGAGGGGGTTCATTTTGCCATAGAAATTATGATTAGTGCTTAAGAAAGAAAAATTAGGGCACATTTTGAGTGACTTCTCAAATCCTCTTATATTTCATTAAAAACATTCTGATATGCAGTCTCCCAAGATGGCCACCAGAGACAAAAGAGCCCAAATGTAGCCCAAATATCAGCCAGATGTAGCCCAACTATAACCAAATGACAGAATGTCCCAGAGTGTTCTAAAGAACAACTAGAACGCTAACAGTCTTACTTATGACAAAAGTATGGCACACCTGAAGTCATCTTGATTGGAATAAAGTGGTAACACTTAATACATTTAATTTGAAAAGGAACAAAATGAGGGGGTTCATTTTGCCATAGAAATGTTATGTATATATATATTCACTGAAAAAACCATAGGTTACACACCAGTTATAGTTAGGAATTAGCATTTAAAAAACCTTTGAAATTCACTGAAAAAACCATAGGTTTCACACCAGTTATAGTTAGCTGGAAATTTTACTCGCATAAAACCATAGAAATTCCCACGTTATAGTTAGTTGGACTCACTATAACTTGCACGTCTGCAATGCACTGCTGATGACGTCACATATTACATCACTCATGCATATATTTAAATATTTAAACATTACTGGCTAATATATGTATTCACTAAGATACACTTAATAAGCCAGTTAATCAATCAATTTTTTTTTTAAAACACTGTCATGAGTGATGTAATATGTGACATCATCAGCAGTGCATTGCAGACGTGCAAGTTATAGTGAGTCCAACTAACTATAACGTGGGAATTTCAATGGTTTTATGCGAGTAAAATTTCCATCTAACTATAACTGGTGTAAAACCTATGGTTTTTTCAGTGAAAAAAAAAATATATATATATATAAATACATATTACATATATATATATGTGTCTGTCTGTGTACATATATGAGTATAGATAGATATGTGTAATGCAGAGTGCTCTGGTTCGCGCTATATATTTTAAAAAAATGCAACCCAAACACTGAGCCGTGAGCAATGTAGGCTACATTCTTCCAAGTGATGGGCCGCTCTGTCGAGTGCTCTTACAAGGGCTGATTACCGGAGTGGCAGGACACGAGGCTGCGTCCTCGCATCTCTCAGGCGGGCCTCGCGCCTCCTGAAGTGCCGCGCGGCAGCCCTCTTTAATCGCACTACAAAGGTCTGGCCTATAATCTCATTACCCTTTGCTCAGGCTGCAAACGCCCCTACATTCGAAATAAGATTACAGCGCGCTGCCAATTATTCCAAATAATTAGGGCTGTACGGAGCGCGGGTAGAGTTTGATTTCAGCCGTTTAATTGGCCCTGAAGGGCTGTTAGGATCCTACATGGCCAAATAATACAGCACGGCAGCTTAAGTGAAGATGTAAAATAAACAACGTAACGGTACGAGTGACAGACACGCAGAAAAGCCAAACAAGTGCTACTAGGCTTTGCTTGTCTGTGCTTCCAACGCATTCAGCATAGCGCTGTGGTATGTATGATTCCAGACGCCGGGTGTGTATGCTATTTGAACTCTGATGTGCCGAGGCCTGCAATACTGCATGGCATTTGCATTTATAAAGTGCTTACTAACCCTGGGGAGGCGTGAAGTTATTTACCATCGGCGTAAACACACCCTAAAAGACAACTCTGTTCCAGTGCTTAATTGGTAAAAACAGAAGCGCAGGCACTCAGTCTTTCGTCGGAGCCTGCCGCAGACTCTGCCCAATGACAGGGCTGCATAATACGGGCGCTTAGTTTTGATTTCACCTCAGGCCTCTTTGTTCCACCACCTTTCCCTTCCTGATTCCTTTGTAGTATTTATTGCATGATTTAAAGCAATATATAATTCACCTCGTTCAACTTAAAAAGAATAACTGACAAAACATTGGATGGGAGCTTCAAAATAAATGCATTTAAATAGTGTTTCTTAACCCTTTGACTTCTGTGCAGAGGTGGACATTAGTATGTGCGAGAGGGGCCTATGCCCAGGGCACCGACTTCCAGATGGGCGCTGAAGCTCCCTGCAGCAGTCTTCATAAGAAAGCAGTGTTAAAGCACTTTTTGTGAAGGTTGCTGGTACCCTTGACAGTTTTGTGTTTGTTTTTCATGGTGCTCCTTAATATTGCCTACCTCACCTTCCTCCTACTCCTCCCAACTTTTTAATACATAGACAATTAAAGAGGACGTGTGGGAAGGGATGCCAAATTCCGTTTCGCCCAGGGTTCCCTGTAATCAAAGGCCAGCTCTACTTCTGTGGGCCTCTAGGCCCCCACTTAGTCATTTCTAGACCCCGGGGACCTCCACTAAATCGTTAATGGATTCCAGAGACCCCTCCACTGAGTCATTACTGTCAGTCAGAATATCTTTATTCGACTTTTTTTTCAAGTCATACAAAGAAACGAACACACAAAAACATCACATAAAATACATGTTCCATGGTTATCTTAAAAGCAGCAAGCAAATAGAAAAACTATATGCATAGTTAAAATATAAATACATTTCATGTCAAAAGGAACGTTGTAGAACCATTACTTTTAAGGCGAAATATGGCCGGCAGCTTTTGCCCTTGCTGCTGCCACCAAAAAATTAGCAGTGCAGAAGGAAATGCGAGGGTTTGACAGAAGTTGTAAAAAGAGCAGCGCCGGGCGCACCTGTGTGAAGCCGGCTTCTTTCAGGATTGGCAACAAATATTTTTTCCTCTGCTCATGGTACAAGCTGCAAAACATTACGAAATGCATTGTATCCTGCACTGAGAAATGGTCGCAGCAACAAGGGGGGGCTAAGTCTGGTTTCTGCCAGCTCTTAAAAGAACCTAGACAAAGGTGTAACAGGTTAAATCTAAACTTTGTTAATAAAAACCTGTGGTAAGGGAAGGTAACGAAGCTAAGGTAAGGTGCGAGCGAAGATGTGCTAACCAGGAGGCTATGAGCCCTCACTGTTGGTTTCATCAATTCATGAGCCTCACGGCGCACTTCCTTCCTGTCCATGAAGGACTTTTTTATGTAGTCTATATCCTGGGCCCTAATTTTCTCAGGGGATGAAAAAAGTTCAGGGCGACCCAGGTCTAAGAACGATTTGGCCAAATACGACAGCCAAGGAATGCTGCTGTATTTATCGAGCGCTAGGACATCATGTAAGATTCTATGGTTTAAGGGAAGGTCTTCGTTCAACCACATTTTCAACCATAGAGTCAAAGGGGCTAGGCTCAGTGTGTCAGACAGATAGGGTAAGCCCACCTCTTTGTGGATAGAGTACGTTGGGGTTGACTGCGGTACAGAGAGCAAGGATCTAATAAATCTATTTTCTGCTCTCTGGATAGGGTCAAGGTTTGCATACCCCCACAAGGGGGACCCATATAGTGCAATAGCCACAGGCTTACTCTTATAAATTTTTAAAAGAGCTTCCATGGGCCTAGCTCCTAGCTTGCCAGCGAAGCCCAAGAGCACTGAGGAAGATCTGGTTACAGCCAACCTTTTTGCTCTTATCTGTGGGCCCCATGATCCTTTCTGATCGAACAAAACGGCCAAATAGGGGAATGTGGTTACCTTAGAGACAGGGACCCCTCTGCAGAAAAATGTTTTGTGTCTTTTTTTTGTGCACTCGCGCCCCATTACCATCGTATGTGACTTAGAGACGTTAACCTTGAGGTCCAGATTGTCCATATAAGAACCAAAAGCATCCAAAAGGAGCTGAAGGCCAACGCCAGTTCGAGCGATCAACACGGCATCGTCCGCATACAGGAGTGCCGGTATTAGGGCACCTCCTGCACGCGGAACATCCGCTACCTGGGACCGCAGATGTTCTCCCAAGCCATTAATGTAGATGGTAAATAGCAAGGGGGCTAGAATACAGCCTTGCCGTACCCCCTTTAAAGATTTAAACAATGGGGTGCATCTGCCATAGTTTGTCACTCTAACAGCTGCAAAGAGCTCCTGGTGCATAGTCGCCATAAACATAACAAGGGCTTCATCAATACCCATCTCCAGCAAGATCGACCATAGTTTTGTTCTATTGACCAGGTCGGAGGCCGAGGAGAGGTCCATGAAAGCAAGAAACACGGAACCCTCCTTGGCCACAGTATATTTAGAGATAAGTAAATGCAGATTAATACATTGTTCAATGGTCCCTTTTCTCTCTCTAAAACCATATTGTAGTTCAGACAGCCCGCCACAGCCCTCGACATTCTCCCTCAATCTGGATAAAAGTACTCTTCCCAAGATTTTAATGGTTGAGTCCAGAAGAGATATGGGCCTATAACACGCGGGGTCATCCCGCTGGCCTTTGTTTTTAAAAATAGGGACGATGGTAGATATGGCCCACGAGACAGGGGCATGGTTGGCATTAACTGCGGTGAACACATTCGACATCACCTCCGCCCACAAATTTGGAGAGTACATAAAAAAGTCAGCGGGGACTCCGTCAGGGCCAGGTGCCTTGTGTTTTGTGGTTGCCAAAAGAGCTTTTTTCACTTCTTCAGGGTTAAAGATGATGGGTTGTACCTCCACGGTAGGCAGTGAGAACTCTTTAATTTCTTCTTCCACGCCCCCATAGACGGCTTTAAAGTGAGACAGCCATTTTTCATCAGTGATCACGCAGTCCATGGGTGCATTGTTGTCGTCAGAGAAAAAGGGCTGTTTAATGATATCCCAAAATCTCCTACTATCCTTCAACACTGCCGCTGAAAGAAGGTTGTCCCAGGCCTCGCGTTTGATGTTATCCTTGCGAATCTTTATGGCTGCCTTATAATTTCTCCTTAATCTGGAGATATCGTCTTTAACCCTTGGAACGATTTTTAAGGCTACCAACAATTCTCTGTGGGCGTTCGAGCATGCAGAGTCAAACCAGCGCTTAATTCCTGGGCTCCCCTTTATAGGTTTAGCTAGAAGGTCCTTTGCCACCTGGGCACATATTGCCTCGTATGCTGATACTATTTCTTTCCCTTGCGTGCCAGGTTTTTTACAAAGCTCTACATAATCTTTAATTTTTGGGAAGTTTAATGCATAAAAGTGTTCCGGAATAACTTTGGCCCATTTCACTCGTCTGTCCTTGTCGGTGGTCCTCAGGGGTTGTGCAGGTTTTGCTAAGATTGGGGGTGCCCCCATCTGAGCTCCCCAGGTCACTTCAAGTAGTACGGGGTTATGGTCGCTATGATGGCTTAAGACAGTGCGATAATCCGTGGTCCGGCCCAAAATGCCTTGTGAGACGAAGATATAGTCTATCACTGTTCCATGTTGGATACCAGAGAAAGTTGGCATTCTTAGGCCCCAATCGGGTTCGTACAAATCAAAATTAGCGAGTAATTCTTCAAGCTCCTGCCCCTCTACAGAATGTTCAAAGTGAGGACCCTTTAAGGCTGCATCGTCTTCCTCATTAACGCTACTTCCCTTACATGCTAGGTTACATAAGTGAATATTAAAATCGCCTAATAAAATAAACTCATAAGCAAACTGGATATTCTGAGATACTAAGTATAAAATGCTATCTAGGTTAGCGATGTTGTGACCTCTATAGTCACTATTCCCAGAATTATAAAAATTAACATATAAAGTCCTGCTACTATTGTTAATCACCCTTTCGACCATTAAGATGTTATCAGAGTCGGTGCTGATCTGCCTATAGCTACCCTTTATATCTAAGGAGAACAAGATAACCAAGCCACCCTTGGCTCTACCCGCTCTGCTGGAAACTGCAGGTTTAGTGAAACTAGTGAACCCATCCCACCAAAGGCTGGCGGATGTGTCCCAAGTTTCTTGCAGGGCAATGATATGATGGTTTGAGATAAAACTCAACCGGCGTTATCTTGACGTTTCGCATTTAAACCTGCTATGTTCCAGCTTAAGATCTTACAGGGATCAGTGGTTAACCTAGGTACTTTGATCCCCTCCAAATCCCCTTCTGCAATATGTGGCGTTGGTGGTCCCTCATTAAGTTCCCCTTGAGAGAAACTCTGTACGTTCTCGCTAATTGGGGTTGTCGCAGCGCAAACCTCCCTCTGAAATAGAGTCGGGGGCTGGTTGAATTTTGGGGGCTCTTGAGGACCAGAAGCTTCCTTGTGGTTAGGGTTGCTATTGGTTTTGATGATGTTATTTCGGCCACTTTTTATTAATGGCGTAATCAATGCCTCATTTGCTAGATCGGCTCCTACATTGAGTCAATCACAAGTGTTTAGGTCTGATAGAGGGCCATACCTATTTCTCGTGCCAAATCCCCATCCAAGGGGGGTAGCTACCTGACCCTGGCCAAAAGCTGGCATGTTCCACATGGGTTGGGGAGTAATTGGGCGTATCCTAAGCTGATCGTTTCTCATCGGATATATAAACCTATTGCCCTGTCCACGATGATCATGACCCGGGAGGCTAGTGCCCCAACCAATAACACTAGGTTCGTGTAGTGTACCGGGCCTGGTGTATGGCTCATTCGGGTAATTAAATCTAACTAAATCTGGGTTAGTTGTAGACTGGAAATAGTCGATAGAATGTCGAGGTCTGATATCCCCTCCCCAGCTAGTGATGTTAGAGGGTCTCTTCAAGATGGGGATATTGTGAATAGTTATGGACTGCGATTTACTATAGAAAAATTTAAGAGTGAGCGGGATTATGGAGCCACTGCGACGTTGGGGTGGAAAGATATTAGTCAAAATCTCTGGAAGAACCTCTGCATTGGCAAAATTTAAAATTACACAATCCCCCTTAAACTTCTTTGGGTTGCTCCCAATCCAGGGTACCCTCCTAGTCATAATGATATCCCCAGCCAGTTTTTCTATCCCTTGCTGTGCCATGTACATATTATTGGTAAGCCAGTGTAACGCTTTGTCTTTCAGGCCCTGATTGGACTCTAGTTTATCTTGCGTTAAAACAGGAACATTTGCTAGTACCAGTACCACTGGTGAAGCTTCCAAAATAAATTGGGCTGAGACATCCTCTGGTTGCAGGTCCACTTTAGCAGCAGTTATGCTAATAGGTAGGTCTGCGGCTTCTGCCTCCTGTCTGGGTACTGGTGGAGATGGAGATAGTGGCAAAGGCTCTTGTAAGGCGGGCAGTGGGTTGCATTCAATTGGAGTAACCGCCGCATCTGAAGCCACCATGTTTGTGACACGAGAAGATAGATTCCCCACCTCTTCAACCAACTTGCTATGTACACCTCCCAACTTTTTAACCTCATAAGTTAGTTTGTCCAGTTTCCCAATCAGGGGTTTTATTATAGTCTTGATTTTAATGTCTATCATATCTTGGATCCTGATGAATAAGTCTTCATCAACCGTGCGTCTTGCCTCTACGTCAATGTCAGGCTCGTCGTTGTTTTTCCCATCACGGCGTGGTGGCGGGGTGGCGGGCTTTTTTCTACCTTGTTGTTTCCCTCCCCGCTTTGCTGGGTATTTTCTACAGGCTCTAACCGCCCGTTTAGCGGGCTGCGGGGGTGATAGAACTTCGTCCGCTATAGCCGCCTGGTGATCTTGATCAACAACGGTATTATCTGATAGATCTATTAGGTCAATTTGTGGATCTGAGTCATCAGCTTCGTTGACATTAGCTTGATGGGTAGAAACTGCAAGGTGTATAGGGGACATTTCAGGCGGGATATCCTCTGTTGCTATAGTTAAAACGCTTGTGGAAGGGCTTTCTGGGGGCAAGATAGGCGACTGGCTCAAGCCTAGAGATTGCCTTCTCTCGGTGATAATTTTACTGACCTTTTGGACCAGATATGAGTCTAGGGTGTTAAGTGGCTCGGTAGGGACGGGTGCCAATTTCTTCCCCATATTTGCTGCCGTCTGTTGAAGGCTGTCTGAGGCTATGTGGGCTAGCAAAGATTAGCTCAGCGGCAACAAATTTAACAAGTTATTCACGTCGGCGTGATGTTAAATTCTGGAATATCAGGCTGTGCACAGTACCTTATCAACGCCAAGCAGTGGGTAACAGAGGGGTGGCCTAGCCTGGCCTTTTCGTGCCTCTGAGGGCCACAGAGGGCCCGCCCTTTGCCCGGGCTTCGCCCGGCGTCCCGCACGCGTCCCGCTTAGCGTCAGGGGTGTGGCTTTATAGGAGGAGCAGGGGGCGGGAAGAGACTCCAGGTGCGCTCCGGTGCTCCTGCGCTGGACCCTGGGTCTCGCAGTCCCGGCCCCTGAAGGAACAGCCTCCCTCACGGTAAAAAATCAATATTCCGCCCTCACTTCAGGGAGCAGCAGGCAGAGAGACAAATGCCAAAGTCACGGGTTTCCAAATGAGCTGCGAGCGGCACCCGCGTAGCGGGAGCCGCGAGCTGTTACACGGGCAGGCAGCCAATCAGGGAGGAGCAGGGGCGGGAAGAGACTCCAGGTGCGCTCCGGTGCTCCTGCGCTGGACCCTGGGTCTCGCAGTCCCGGCCCCTGAAGGAACAGCCTCCCTCACGGTAAAAAATCAATATTCCGCCCTCACTTCAGGGAGCAGCAGGCAGAGAGACAAATGCCAAAGTCACGGGTTTCCAAATGAGCTGCGAGCGGCATTCGCGAAGCGGGGGCCGCGAGCTGTTACACGGGCCGGCAGCCAATCAGGGAGGAGCAGGGGCGGGAAGAGACTCCAGGTGCGCTCCGGTGCTCCTGCGCTGGACCCTGGGTCTCGCAGTCCCGGCCCCTGAAGGAACAGCCTCCCTCACGGTAAAAAATCAATATTCCGCCCTCACTTCAGGGAGCTGCAGGCAGAGAGACAAATGCCAAAGTCACGGGTTTCCAAATGAGCTGCGACTGGAAGTCAGGGACCCCAGCCTAAGCATTTTTGATCATTTGAAACCCCAAAACAATACACAAAAATACAGAAACAAGCATTAATCCAACACATACATAAATGAAGAAATATTTAATTTATTTTACACAAATATAAAAAAAGAAAATTACATTTTAATGCGAAAGTTGGAGTTTTTCTAAATACAGCTGAGGCATGCGTTGTCCATACTGTATTCTGTTTGATGCACTTGCATGGCTCCTACAAATCAATCTGAGGGTACTAACTCTGAACCCGATTCACAAAGGGCCTCCACACAGTCGTGGTAGGCGGCCCTCACTCATGGCGTATCTCTGCAATAAGAAACAGGAAACGTCCTTTAGAATGAAGCCGTAATTTTTCTGAGCCTTCACAGCACCGGCAACAGAACCAAAGTGTCTTTAGTACGCATTCTTTCAGCAAGCAAGTTGTTATAATGACTTGCATTAGGGGGGGCGCATTTGTGGAATGGGGATGGATTTAAAGACCAACACCTTCACTACTGTTGCGCAGACTGGAGTTGGAATAGTAAATTAACCTATTCTAAAATCCAGCACCCTCATAAGGCAAGTCATTATAACAACTTGCGTGCTGAAACAATGCAGGCTAAATACACGTTCGTTCTAATGACGGCACAGTGTGATTCCGGCTCGCGGACTACCGTCATACATTCATAATATATTGCAGTTTGGAATTCCTACCACAAGTGCGGGTCCCCCACCACGACTGCGGGTCCTCCGCCACGATTACAAAGGCCCTTTGTGAATCTGACCTCAAATTTTACCCGATTTCAAATTCCTGAACATTAATAGAACGTTTTCAAATGTCCAATTTTGCCTCTTTAGTTATGTACATTTTATTAATCTATTATAAGTATTTAATTCTATAAGCAGTCGCAAACACCCTGAGTAGGCTTCAAGAACCCCCAGGCATCCCCACCACAGGTTAAGAACCACTGCATTATAAAGCAAATTAGTTATGGCCCACATTTGAATTTTATAATGAAGAAAAACTATCCTAATAGGTAAGTTGGCAAAAACAAGTTGCATTCTAAACTTAGTCAAGTGGGTTACCATTTACAGTGTTTCTTGTTTCTTAGTTCTAGTAATGTTCCAGGACAATGTATGTATCAATGACATTCTGGAATTGTGCATGCTAGATTAGCTACTTCTTTTTTTATTTTACTCTCGCTTCAAGTTCTTTAATTGTAGGAGAGAGTGCATAGAGTCTAGATAGAGGCACAAAAGAAGATCTTGAGCTCATCAATTGGCAACTCAGTATACAAAAGGTTTATCTTTACAATAATACATTCATTAAATAGATTATTGAGGCTGGGCCATGGAGGCTCTGAATAGAAATCGTAATACCAATGTTAACCTTGTTAATTAGTCTGCTTTGATCTTAATGTTTAAGAGAATTAGCACCTCTTCTAATGAATGACCAGACCTGATCACAGTAGATCACTGACAAAATATCGATGACAAAAATATTGATGGCAAAAATATCAATGACAAAATACAGAATACAAAAATATTTACCCCTATACTTAAACAGGTAAGAACAAAAGTATTGAATCAAAAATATCGAAGTAAAAAATATTGATTTAAAAATATATATATATATACCATAAAATAAAATATATTAACTATATTAATATTATTTTTAACAAGATAACAAGATAAATTACATTTAATATACATTGTAACTAAATATGGCCTAGCTTCTTGGTTTGCCAGTCTGAAGTCAGAGTATATGACAATAGTGTTCCACACAAATTCAAGCATGCCTCTTTCCCTGGCCAAGCATAGTGCGGCATTGCGGTCTCTGTAATTTAACAGTCTGGCCACAATGGGTCTTGGTGTAGCTCCCGGAGGGCGCCTGGCCATGAGTGTGCGATGAGCCGCTCTACTATCAACAGCTAGGAGAAGGCGTCAGGTCCAAAAATAGTAACAAGCAGGCATTCTACACACTCCTCCATTTTCCCTGTATTGGTTGTCTCTGGAACTCCAAAGATTTTGATGTTGTTCCTCCGTGAGCATGCCTCGAAGTCCTCTTTCTTCGCAGCGTTGACCCTCAGCAAACGTCCCATGTTTCCTATCTTGGTCCTCCCTTCACACAGCAAAATCTTCTTGTGCAGAGATTATGTGCTCGGTCTCCCTAAGTCTTCCATCGTGCTTTTCTAGTTTCTGCGCTATAAAGTCCATTTGTGTGAGCATGGAGTCCATCTTGGACTCTGTCAATGTGAAGTTTTGCCGCATCGTGAGGAGGAGTGCTTTCACATCATCTTCAATAGAAGTGTGCTCAGTACGTCCTTCCTCTGCCATATTAGGTTCACTGTCAATGTTGTGGTTGTGGGCCGACTTTCGAGGCTTGAATTGCAGCTTCGCCTGTTTGCCCTCTGGCTTACCAATTTCACAAAGGCAGACAAGCAGCATGCAGCCATGCAAGGAGCTGGGATCAAGTGGACTGTATGATGCCCTTGTGATTTATCCTGGCTTCTCCTGTAGCTAAATCCTTGTGTTGGGCAGCTGGCAAGCGATGTTCATGTGCAGCCTGTACTCCTCGCAGATCTCGGTGGGGGTGGGGTCACAGCCTAGCTTGCATATACAGCCTGGGATTTGTATGGGCCTAGTTCGGTCTGGCGATATAATTCCATCCATCCCCCTGCCCGGGGGAGAAGCTGCTCAAGTCCCAGGGGAGTTCGTCAGTCCGAGCCCCAATCAAATGGAGTTTATACGTTGGCTCTCCCCATAGCCAGGCAACCGGCAAAGAGTTCTCAGTCTTCCCATTCCGGGCCCAGGTGAGCAGTGATCTGCGCATGTTGAGAAGATCACCGCCTGCGGCTTTTCACCGCTCCCTCGTGGCCGCCATTAAGGAATTCTTTGAGTGGCTCGGGCCCAGAGACATAACTTGGTGCTTATGCCTCAGCCGTAGTTGTTATATAGTACATTTTGCGCCTGAGGGAGTGCAGCAGCCGCGGTCCGTTCGGGTAATGGCAGTGGGTCGGTGGGGGGGGGGGATTTCGAGGAACGATGCTGAGGGAAAATTAAATAAATAAATAATTTTCCCTCTGCATCATCCCTAAAAAAAAAAACAACAAGGCCCCACCGCACCACCACTGTTACCTGCATGGACCGCGACTGGAGCACAGGACCCTCCTGTGCCACACACTGCAGAATTAGAAGGTGTACAAGCACATGGGGCAGGATTATGGTGATTGACGGCCCAGGACAGCAACAGCTTCACGCAGGTGCTGCCATCTTGCAAGCCCGCCCTCCAGCGCCCCCTTAAAGGGATATTTTTATTTGGTTAATATAGATCTCCATTATTTTTAGTGATCCTGTCTTTCTTTTTAGGTCTCGCCTAGCGAACGCAGCGCACACGCTGCCTCGCCTTGGTGACAAAACATGTGGGCGCCCGGACAGCCGATGTGCACGCACATGGCGTCTCCTCTTTGCCTCACATGCTCCCACCGCGTGCTTGATTTAGCTTTTAGTACTTGTGCGCGCCCCCGTTGCGGCTTCTCTCTGGCTCCTCTCTGGCTCTCACGCTACCACCGCGCGCTCACAGGCTCCGATCGCGCACTTGATTTAGTTTTTTTTTTGACTGCTGCACTTAGTGAAATAGGTAACTTCTTTTATATCTTTAGCCTCATCTTCCATATAATCAGTAACAGCTTTTTTGATTTCAGTAATTTTGCCTATAGTGCTATATTAGTTTCGTTTTGGTTCCTGTTTTGTTTACTTTACATGTCAAGATTTGTTGCCTTTTCATGCAATACCTTTCCAACTATACTCCTAAAAAGGTGCTCCTTTTTCTAAAGTGGTCCTTGATTTCCAAGGCCACCATTTCTTTTCTCCCATTACCAGTCCTCCTCTCTATCACGTTATCTTGCTCCCTCTTGAGTTGCTTAGCCACCTACTGCTTCCACAACTACAGCATTATAAAGTTGGCAGTCACCCTCATGATGCCTCGTACATCCTTACCACTTTGTCATGTGTGTGAGTCTACCATGCCCTCACGTCGCTTTAGCCTTAGAAAGACTGCAGATGTTTTGTCCCCTTCACAATGTAGACTTCATTGGCTACTGTTTACTGCCCACCGCAGCCCAACCTTCAGTACCACTGCTTCGTAAGAATTGTATTATATTATAGCTTTTCTAGAGTGCTTCCTACCTAGTTTTCGGGTGTTGAAGAGCTTTATCACGCAGGTGGCAGGCTATACAAAGAGGGCGAGTGCAGCAGCATTTTTTGTTATTCCATTTGATCTCTTCTGCCACTCTTCCTCAGAGAAATTTGTAATCAGTTTACAGTCATTAAGCTGTTAGTTTTTTGTAGACTGGCTTGTGCAAACAAAAGAAAAAAGAAGTTAAAAAAGAGCTGTGCGTTGTTCCTGTCAATAAACCTGAGGAAGGGATCTACAAATGCAAGAAAATACGTGCTTCCTGCTTTCACATAAAATTGCATTTTACAAAATAGCGTCCACAAAACCTATATTTATTTTAAACTAGGGAGCAGATAGATAATATATTGATTCTGCCATCCCTTCTAGTTTGACGCATCCACCTCTGGACAAAGTAGTTGCTTGGCGTCTCCATTCAGTGATATTCCTTTTACTTTGACCTTTTGCAGCTTTGCTAGTAATATACATTTTCTGTTCCCTGATACCAGCCTCTCATTTAGTTATTGACTGTAAATCGGGAGGCAAAAATATAAACCATCATTTCAGATTGCTGAGGAATTTACCTCCCCATTCGGCAACCTGGGTAAAAAAAAGAAGCACAATAGAGTTCCTGGCACATTTTGTGTTTCTCCAAGTGTAATTACAACCAGCATTTTACGGGTGGTGTGAATGAATTTTATAAAGATGTGTGGATCACGCAACACAAAGCAATAAAGCATGGAACAGTAATCAGATTTAATCATAATGCTGCACACATTAATATTATACGAGCAGGGTCGGACTGGACAGAGAATAGGCCCGTGCACCAAATTATAACAAGCATTTGCAATGCAATAGGACTCGCATTTGCGAGAGTTTGAGTTATTGGCATTGTAAAATAAAATGCCTTTTATTTATGCATTTGTAAACCTGCAAGCTGTGCTTAAACAAGCACTTTGTACTTATAGTCCTTGCTTATGAGAAGGAAGGCTGGCAGTCTCTTACTGCCAGGCCTTGCTTCTCGTAAGCAAGGCCTATATGTACAAAGTGCGTGTTTATGCACCCCTTGCAGGTTTTAAAAACAAATGAATAAAAGGCATTGTCATTTACAATGGCAATAGCTCCAACTCTCGCAAATGCGAGACCTATTGCATTGCAAATGCTTGTTTAGTATAGCATTGTAGCCTACTGCCAAGGGCTAATCTAGTTGTTAAAGGCCCTCTTGCCGAGTTAGAGGCCCAAGGTGCAAGTCATTGCTGAAAAAGAAAGTACTCCCATGATTTAATTGGTTTTTATAGCAAATATTTGGGAGATGAATAAGCATGCATAATGGTGAAGAAGAAAGTAGTGTCTTATGAGCCTCTGTTTTTACCACATTGGAACTGAACAAAAATGCAGTCCTGCCAATGATAAGAGATGAGGATAGTGATGTCAAGACCCCTCACTTTAGCAGGTTAAGTTGGGGGTGGCTAACACTGGGTGTTTCTGTGTGACATAAAGCATTTAAATTGTTGGTTATAACGCCATTGACTTTGATCTGATGTCTTTAACAGAATTTCACAAGTGCTACAAGAATATAGCATGATGGAGTATTAAGGTGCAGGTCAAATTAAACAAGAGAGGCCGGAATGAAGTAAGGCAGGAAGAGGAGAGGATGTGGCCTTACGGGTAGAGCGGCCGACCTTGATGCTGGGGAACCGGGTTTGAGTCTTGGCAGGGACGCTCAACATGCTGTGATTCTGGGCAAATCACTTAATCTCCCTGTGTCTAACAAAATAGAAATGTCCGTCTGTAACGCAACTGGTGTTCATGTAAAGTGCTCTGATACCTTTGTGTCAAATTCGCCCTATACAAAATTCCAGGGGAAAAAAGGGAAGGAGAGAAGGATGGATGGATGTGGGAGGTTTGTGGATAGATGGAGAGAGAATGAATGGAGTGGAAGCTAGAGGATAAATGGAGAGAAGGAATTATAGTGGAAAGAAGGATAGATACCAATAGTGGATAGGCCTTGTCGTGTAGCTTCCATTCATCAGTAGGAACTGGGCGTTTGTGGATGACAAAGTTTGGGATGCTGCCAGGCTAATTCTGTGATACCTGCTGGATATGTTGTTCTTTGGACCAGCTAGCTCACAGTGCTACCATAAGCTCTACCAAATCTACCAAGGGAGCAAACAGTCCTGACAACAACTTCCCACATCCCCAACTAGCAAAGCACCTGTCGCCCAAAAGGAACAGTCAACTGATGTAGGGCTGACGGGCACCAACACTTAGCATCCCCGCAGGGTCCCATTCAGCCCCACAGTTTAGAGTGTTGCTGTGTTGCTTAGTCCAATGCAGTGCCCCATTGTGGCCGTGACTCATTACCTGATTGTCCATGGCTTCAGACCTTGACTCCCATCCCACAAGTCTCGACCTATACCTGTAATACTTCGTCCAACGTATTTTGGATCCCTTGGAGCCAGGAAGTGTTGTTATTTTCCAGGTTTCGCTGCTCTGACTCTAGGACTCCTCGAGAGCGAGCCTCTGGACCGTGTTTCCTACCTCTTGTCCTCTGCTTGTCAATTTCGGGAACTCCAGATTGCAGTTCCGGCTTCCCCGCCAGTTTTCCTCTTGTCATCGGTTGCATTTCTGAGGGCGCCCCTCCTCTAGCCATTGCTGTACCTCCGAATACCATGAGTTGTCATTGTCAATTACTCTAAGTTTTGCTCAAAAGAGCTTCATGTATTTTATTCCTTTCTCCCTCAGAGAGTACTTCACCCCATCGAAGGTGTGTCATTCCCGCTGCACCCTTAGGGTAAAGTCTGGAAAGAATCGTAGAACTGAATTCTAATAGAGGAGAGCCCCATGCATCCTGGCCACCTGTAAAATAGCATGTTGATCCCTATAGTTTAGAATTCTGGCTATAATTGTTCGAGGTGGGACCCCCGGCTTTTGCGGAGGAACCGGAGCCCTGTGTGCTCTTTCCACTGTAAAGAAGGTTGAGAGTCTTTTTGGCTTAAGATGGTTCAATATAATGTCCTCTAGGAACAGATTCAAGCTCGGGACCGCCGCCCCCTCTGGGACCCCAACTACTCTACTATTATTGTGGCAGGCCCTCCCGTCCTGATCCTCCAACTTCATTGCCATTTGCTTGTGTTGATGTGTCAGTTGTTGTACTCTTTCTTCCAGTTTGTGTACTGTAGATTGTAGCTCCACAATGTTTGTTTCAGCCGTGGTGACTCGCTCAGAGGTCTTATGCATATCCCTCTCATTAGATTCATCTCAATCATGACCTTATCTATCTTTGTCCCTAGGGTCGTACCCAGAACTTGAATGGCCGTCATAATTGCTCCCAGGGAGGGTTCCACAGTAGTTTCCTTATCACCAATCGTTCCGTCTTCTGATGCTGCTTGTTGCGGGACTCAATACATATCCAGCCTGTTGGATTACACCAAGGGTAGAGCACCCTTCGGTTTTGCCATGGCGGAGTCTATCTCTGTTATGAGCTGCAACTACCCTGCATGGATTACAGTACTCCGGTCCAGCCATTAGACTTCTGTAAAATTTTCTCTCTGGCCGATGAAGTGGGGGCAGAATATCGGAGAGTCCCCCCCCCCTTGATCTCATAGTCTCATCCGCACAGTTATGGCCGGTTAGTGGCAGCACTTCCAACGTTTTTCACTCTCAGAGGGAGGGTGGATCATCATTCCCCTCACAGCACCCAGCCGGGCGATCGGGCCTCTCTCTATCTGGACGACAGAGGTTTCTTAGGGTGGGCAACCCTCTCCGCGTCAGTTCTGCCCAGATTTGCTGGTGGGTTGGAGCCGTCCTTCCGTCGTCTCACTCAAGTCCTGAGCTCACTTTGTCTTTGACTTGCCCCTGGCATGCATAGCCAAAGAATGCGTCGGCCACAGTTTCATATGCCCATTGTCAGCCACCCGGGGCCCGTTTCTATATTTTGGGGCAGCTCCCGGCCAGAATGGGGACTTACTCCAAGTCTACTGTTTCCCATGCTTTATTAATTGGCTCCAGGGCTCCTCTCACCATAGTTGGACTGGGCCTTGGGCCGTCCCTTTCAATAAGTCCTCTCAGGCTCTCCGGACACTCTGGCTGCCACACCCCGCAGTCACCGCAGGCTGCTAGGAGTCTGCCTCCACCCTTGCGGGAAGCGCTAACCAAGCTCACCGGCCCTGGTGCAGGCTCGTCTCTTCCGATGGTTGCGCCCGGGACCTGCTCCGTCTGTTGGAGTCTCCCACGCTCCTGCCGGGCCCAGGTGATGTATTATGACGGGGGTCCGGTCTCGATCCCCGCGCTGCCGTCCTCTCCTGCTTCACGTCTTGGCCTCTCTCAACGATCTGAGGCTCTCGGATTACTCGACTCCACCCACATCACCGTCGCTCTCCAGGCCTTCTGGCTGCACAGGCCTGACTCCGTTGCACTCAGGAGTACACTGACAGTCACAATGTTTATCTCTTGGCCCCGGGACATTGCTCTAGGGTCCTCGATAGCTATTTTTTCATAGCACAGATGCCGGATTATGTGCAGATATTGTGGGCTTTCTAAAAGGACCCCGCTGAGCACTCGCTCTACGTAGCCATCTTGCGGGAGGCCCGCGGTCCCTGCAGGGGACCCCATAGGAGGGCAAACCCCGTAGTAGGGCGCAGGTAACCGCGGGCCCGCCAGGGGGAGGGACAGGGGGCGGGGTGGGACAGGGGTAGGCCACCCCCCCCCCCCCCCTATTTTGCAGGACTGATAAGGGGAACACTTCCGCCCGGGCGCCCTCTTTGTTCTGCCCTCCCTCACCGACGGTCGTCCCAGGCTGTCCTCGCCAGCCCCAGACACAGGCCCTAGCCCCCTTGCCCCTCACTTCCCCCCCACGACGCGGACGCGAGGCCCGCAATTTCACTCCCCTCCCTACCACTCACCCGCTCAAAGGGGGGAAGTGAGGAGGGGGGATTACTAATGATGTTGTTGTTTTTCAGGTTGCAGGAGGAGTTACAAGACGACCCCCATGCAGGACAGGGGCAGGAACAGGACCTGAAGCCACAGTGCGAGAGGCACAATAATGAGTCATACATAAGCCGAGGGGCCCTTCTTGGGGACTTGGTTCTACGGCACCCCGTTAGTCCTTAGGGCGGTTGTAAGCCTGAGCAACCGGGGGTTTGCTAATAACGCCCCTCCTGACTGGGCAAGGTGTGAGTTAACTCTCCCTGGTCCAGAGGGGGTGGGGCAGGTGGACGATAGGTCCATCGGGGGGAGGCTTGCCTCCCAGGTTCGACACATGGCCAGGGCCACTAGTGTCTGCTTCATTGGCTCCACTTCAGGCGCCCTGCAACAAGGGGTTGCGGGGTGGGGGGTCGCCTGTCAGTTAACCCGCTCTGTTATTTGTACCACAAATAAACCTGCAACTTTTTATTCCCAACATACTTGTCTGTGTATCATTTGGGCGGTGAGGGTTGTGGGACAAGGGTACCGATGCCACTACTATGGCTTGTGCTAAGCCACGCCCCCGGTGTCTCCTTTGTTAGACCCACAGGTAGCTGTACATTTCTGCCACACCATAACCAAATAAATGTAAGCGTGTGTCTCCACCGTGCAACCGAGAGCAATGAGCAAGAGACGGCTAAAATGACCTCTCACCGGAGGATGACGTCAAGCGTTCTTCACCCCAAAGTAATTGAATGGTAGAATGTGGCAGATGCACTCCAGTTCTTCCTCCAGTCCAACTATGCCAATCACTGTGCTAAATCCTGACACATGCTAAATATGCAACCTAAGACTTTGGGTCTTTGTCACCTCTGACAAATCTCGTATGAGTGAGCAATTAAATTACCTAATGCACCTCTAACCGTAGGCTTCGATCCACTTTGGCCAAGAAAGTGGTAATCCCTAAAATGAACATAACCTATCGGAGCGGCAGAAGTTTCACATTCTCCACCTGCAAACTCTGAAATTCTCTGCCTTATGAAAGCTCAGCCCAACTTAAACCAATTCGGAAAACAGCTTTAAACCTCTCTTTTCTCATACTCTGTATCTCATTTGGTCTTTTATTTGACTCCACATTCAGACGTTAGTGCCAAGATGTCTTTGGGCATATTCATGCTCTACAAATTTCTTATTTACTTACTTGCCTCTGGTAGCTACATGACAGTGTCCATGAGTGTAATAAATGTATCTTGTTTGCGTTCAGTTCAGCTTTAATGCAATTACAATTTTCTTTGGTGTGTAACAGTTTACTGGTAAACGTCATCGCTAGTTTTTTCTTGTTTTTTCCCAACTATCATTCTAATGGACAATACATGGAATGTTGCATATGAGCTGGAAAAGATTCCTAGGAATACCTTTTTTTGATCATCTCAAACCTGAGGCAGCTTATTTTTCATACTCTTTGAGGCCAACTACGTTAATATGTCATTCCATTCCTGGGTCAGTGTTGGTATGCTATTTTTATATGTGTAATGCCATGCTTTTTAACGTTACCCACTTCGACACTTCATACAAACATACATACATTTTGGAAGCCTTTGCGTATTTTCAAGACATCAACTGCTATCAATCACTTAGTTCATTGATATCCTTTGTTACACCTTTTGTATTATTCCAGCAAAGGAGGATGCATTTGACCTTGCCCCTATTCTCTAGAGGTCCATGTTCCATCTTTTAAAACTCATGTATGCATATGTGAAATGAGTATGTTGCAGGTTATCTTGGGTGACTGAAGAATTGGTTATATTTCATTCTCAAGAGGATTGTCTGGGACATACCATCTCCAACAAAGAATTTTTTTCAAAGGAAACATGCTAAAGGAGACTACCAGATTTACATTAGGGATTACTAATAAGGTGATATTAATAAAATAAAGACAATAACAAACGCAGTATATCCTTCGTATTAAAAGCTTTCTATTTCTGTGCTGCACATTTCTCATCATGAAATATAATGGTACTCATGCAATTTACAGACCTCTGAAATAGTTGGGCTTATTAGCACTCAACCTCTTAATAGGCAAGCAGACATTGCAACAGCAGTCTTTCAGCTCACGGAGTTATCTGGAAGCAGCCAATGGAATCTGTGCTTCCAACCTATCATTATAGCATACTTAAGATTGGCTGGCGTTGAGGGGAGTGAGACACTGAATGTGACGGGGATAATTGTTGGGTCAAATGTGGGCCTAGTCAGCATGCGTGTTGCCCGCTCGCGCTGAAGTATGACACACAATAACCATGATTTTATTGAGAAGGACAAGAACAAATGTGCAAAACCCAACGACATTACCCGTACTATTTTAAACAGGTTAACCCTTCATCCTCTCTTTTCCCCGTCCTGGCCTGCACACCCGTGGCATAGTAAGAGCGCAATGTGCCCAATTGTAAGCAAGGATAATAGCTCTTTGCCCACGAGTTAGCCTCCATTGCATCCTTCTTACTCGTGGGCCTTGGTGCCACTGCACCTGCTGCGCAATTGAAAGCTACGCTCCTGCTGCACCCATGAGTCTGCCGCTTAGGCCCCACTGAATCTAGGAACGCCTCGCAGGAGAACCCTGACAAAATATGTGAAAAGACCAGGCAAAATATATAACATTCTGAAAACAAGCATTGGCAATGCCAATAGGTCTGCCTTTAAAGGAATGTTTTATGGTAACGTGAAGCTGTAGATAACATGGGAATGGATATGTATTTGTGTGGAAGCGGAGAATTGTAGAATAATATTGGTGTAGGTTAAAAGGTCAGCTGGCAGTTGCACTGAGAAGCCAGGCCTAAAATTCCAAGTAGGTTAATGACAGTGTTCATCCAATCTGTGCTGCTGGCAGAGAAAAACACCATAAATAATGTCTAGTTTCCTAAGACAATTGAATCTATTTACAATATCATAAACAAATAAACACAAATATCCCAAGAGGGTGGAGGGCAAGCACACAAATTCTGCCCAATCAAACGTACTCCTGGCTCCCATCACGAGCCAAAGCCCCTCCCCTGGTGATTCTCACAAAATTGTCTGGCGGCAGCTTCTATGTCAAGCCGGACCATAACAATACGGTGCAGAGAACACTATAAAGAAATAGTTATTATACGCAAAATTATTATTGTTATAATAAAAAATAACTAAACAGTACACTTCTGGTGAGCAGAAGCCAGAGAAGAGGACTAATGATTCGCTCACGAGTTCTGCTAGCTCTTGACTTGCACGGATTGTAGTGTTCACATTCGATCTTTTTTTTTTTGAAGGAGGATCTTGGGAACTATTGTATTCTGCCTTCTTTTAAAAAGGTGGGAAAAGAGAAGAATAATGTCTTCCTCTGGCGATACCATAACATGTAAATAGAAAAGGCGAACTGCGTGCTTTTTTCTTAATCTAGCTACCATTTAGCCACCATGACCATAAAATGTATCTTTTTGCAGGAATTTTTGCAGGCTGTTACTTCGCGGCCTCTGACAGAAGTTATCGCTGAGGGAATAAAGAAAAAGAAACTACAGTTTTTCAACACCTTTGCCAGCCTCAAGGTCGAGCTCTGGGATGCCCACTACCTTGATGACGAGTGCTACCCTCTGCCGGTGAGTCGGGGGTGTAGGTGGGGTCTCATGATAACATGCATTTATTTATTTATTTCTTTGAAAGGTTTTATATAGCGCTGGCTAGACCCGTGGGTATCAGAGCGCTTTACAGGAGCAGGAGCAACACAGAAAATATGAACAATTGTTCAGCGTAACGCATACACAGTCAACTCCAAAATAACTTGATTTAGGTAAGAAAGGAAGGGCACAAGCAATATACAAAAGAGAAGAGCATAAGGGTAAAACCAAAACAGTCAGTTACAGCCCCACAAAATGGTACGGAACAGGGTAATTTACCCTGGGATGAGGGGGGAAGGAAGAGCAGGCCGGAAGGGCTCAGCCTTACATTGAGGGTCAGAACTCAGGAGGATTAACATGATATGAGCATCAAAGAGAAAATAAATTACTGGATGTTGAATTGTGGGGAGGTGAACAGGGTAATGAGGGGAGGGGAAAGATGGGGAAATGGGGAGGGGGTTGAATGGGGGACAAGTAACAGGAAAGATGGCGGCTGAATGAAGTGGGGGGGCAAGGAGAGGGAAGGGATACATTAAAAAAGTATTATTAATGCACAGTCAGTAAGTGATATTGGCCAGTGGGTGATCGGATTTTCGATCTGATTTTGGCTGGGGAACAGGGAGCGAGACCCCGCCCGGGTAAGCAAGTTGCCAGACCTTCTCACCCACTGCTTCCAAGACGCTCTGACTCCCCCAGTGATTCCGTCGTCCATCCGGGACAGATTCAGGGTAGGGACCGGGGGCCTTAAGGAAGCCCAGACCTCGGACTCGGGTTCCAGAAGACTGCACATCCCATGGCTGACCTTGCTTTCTCTTCGTACTCTAGCGGCCCCTCGGCCACAGGCCAAGAGTGCCTAACGAGGAATGTATGCATGTCTCGCCATGAAACTTGACATATTTACAGTGGTTTTGCGTTTTATTTATTTCATGTGCGGGCAGTCAGACCTCTTCTTTTACCTCACCCTCATCCCAAACTCAAACGTCCATCCTCTCTGTCCTTTTTATATTACCCCCTCTACTACCCTCTCATTAGTTGTGCTACTTTCAATCCTTTCCTCATATCTTTTCTCTCTCTTCTCTTTTGTACCGCCTCTTGCATTTGTTTTCAATCTTTCTCCTCCTTCCCTCAGTCTTACCTCTCCTGTCGCCCCACTCTTGTCCACTTTCTCTTCTTTCTCTCTGTTATGACTTTATGTGTATGTCCCTCCTAGGACACCGTTTCAGTATATGCTTCGTAGTGTCCCTGAGCAGACACCATACCACCGGTGAGGTCACCAGCTGTGAACTGTCAGTTGACAGCTTATCACCGAATTGACTGGAAGTGTGTACGCTCCGATCTATGTAGAAGCTAGTGTTGGTGAATTTTATTAAAGAACTCTTCAACTTAATATCTGCGTTTGGAGTTCTTCATAAAGTGGCGACGAGCGCCAACACAGAACCCACGGAATTGAAAAAAAAACTTTCAACAAAAGCAGTCGGTCGTGACAATTCAAGAAAAGAATATAGAAAATGTAAAATGTTAACGAGGAAAACGAAGTACTCCAGCAGAGAGAGGAACATTCTTCACAGGAAAAAAGAAAGAAATACAAGGTCAGAAATCTTTTATAAAATAAACAGAAGAACATCACTCATGTGCAAGATATCCGAAAAAGTTATAGACGGAGTCAGGAGCACAAAAATACTATAAGGAATAAAAAAGTATTGAAGACTGCGGAACATTGCTGCGCTGCAGTTAACAAGGCAAAAAATGGAGTAAATAAATAAAAAGAGGGAGGTGTACCTAAAACTTCAACAAAATGTCCCTAAATCTTCTACAAGATACCAGCTAGAAAAACCTTTGTACAACACTGCGTGGAAACTAAGACAAAAATGAAGGTACACGAACATTGAAATTAAGCTTTCCACCCCTTGTCAAGCAGATTCACATAACGTACAAAACGGAACTCAACTGCCAATGCCAACGGCAATCATCTGTGGTAACTACAGGTGTTCTCAATAATAAGAGAGGGGTCCAACAAACCAAAGGGACAGGACACCACAAAGACGCTTAAGTCTGAAAAAAATTCCCTTTGGAATATTCTATTGTCATACAATGTGTCCAATCATACCTCAGTATTCCACAACACTCAAAAACATACTTTGGGTCAGTACCATCAACACCAGAAGGTCAACAGCTAGACAAGAATTATTTTCCGTGAAGGAAAGAATTTTTTATTTTTGTTAAGCTTATTCATATAAAATCATAAAAAAATATCTTGCTAAAAATAGCACAACAATGTACACATTAAATTATTATTTTTTTAAAACCAAGTCACAGAAATACAAAGAAATTAATAACAACCTCCACAAAAATATGACATTGTTTACTTATACCAAAAAATAATGTGCAAATACATTCAGCAGTTCATAAGCAAAAGATAACAATTCATTTAGTAGTTTGTGAGCAAAAGACAGCGACGCGTTTCGGAGGATTGAGTTGATCCACCTCCTTCTTCAGGCTTGCTACACATCTATTTCAACACTGCACATCATAATCAGCACAGGTTGCCCAAAATAATCCTCAAGGGATATCTTCCTGATGTTCAGTATGGTAAACTTTATTATCTCAAATTGATATTTGGAGAACACTTCTTTCAATTGCCAGGGCCAATAGGCCTTAAGCGTACTAGGAGTAGGGGATTTTTCAATTTCCACCAGTAATAGGCGAATAATCCTGAGAGTATAAAATACCACGTCTACCTTTAATTTTTCTCATATATGTGGTTCATTTTTGTCCTATTTTTATCCAACTCAAGTTATAAATTCTTCCATAGGAAGCATGGGGAAGAAGAATCAATAGATGATTACGTGTCTGCGCTCAAAAATCTTGCAATAAATTGTCGGTTTGGTGCACTCCACGACGAGTTTATAAGGGATCAAATAGTGATGCAGGGTTCAAACTCAAACATCCAAGACAATTTGTGGGCCAAGGGCGAATACCCACTGCAAAACATAATAGAAAAGCCGAGCTCACAGGCTGTTGTGCCAAAGCAGTCCTATCAGAGAATAAAGGAAAAAAATAAGACACCATAAGCAGGGTGTCTGACCAAAAGTGCTACAACAAGCAGAGTAGGAACAAAAGAAACAATAGACCAACATACAAGAGAAATGAAACAAAAAACTGGGGACACTGTTACAGATGTTTAAGCACATCGCACATAGCAAAATACCCAAAATGCTCCACACGTGAAGTGAAGTGTACACATTGTGGCGTAAAAGGACATTTCATCAAAGCCTGCAATAAAAGGAGGCCACAACTAGTGAAAGTAGTGGAGGGTGCGGAAGATAACATTCAGAATGCTTCTGACGATGACGACATTAACATGTTTATATTGAACATCGATGATGAACAAAGCAGCGATGTCAACGAAGTTAGCGCAACAATGACAAATACTAAGAAAAGGAAACCCATATTGCAGACTCCGGATCACTATATACAATAGTTAACGAGGGAGGCTGGAAGGAAAAATTCAAACCAAGCATCGGCGAAAAACTTGAAAAACCTGATATAAATATCAGTTCGTTCACCGGAGAGCCCATTGACGTATGTGGCAACAGAAAATTGAACTTTATATCCAAAGGACGAGAGTCTGCAGGTAAACTTTATGTTTCAAAAGTAGGACCATCAGTACTAAGATGGATGGACCAAGGGAATCTGGGTATCATCCTAGACCAGAGCAAAAATGAGCCTGTGTTAAGTTTGTCTGAAAACAATGACTATGCAAAATCTTTACTCAAACAATTTCCCTAAGTATTTAGTGGGGCTGTGGGAGTATTAAAAGGGTATCAACACAGAATCAAACTTAAGCCAATCACAACCGCGGTGGCACACAAGGCAAGAAACATCCCATTTGCCATAAGGGATGAAGTAAAGACTCAATTAGACAAACTAATGGATGAAGGAATAATTGAAAAGGTGGAAGCATCTGAATGGGTCGAACCACTTGTCGTCGCGAAACGACCTAATTGCAAGTTGAGACTCTGTGTAGACCTACGTGACCTTAATCAAAACATTATAGTGGAATAATGCCCACTACCAAAAATAAATGGGCATCAAGTAGGTCTCAACAATCGACTTAATATCCACTTATCACCAGGTACCTCTGCACCGTGATAGCAAGACACTAACAACATTCATTACTCCATTTGGTTGTTTTAGGTTTACACGGGTAACTTTCGGTTTGGCCTCAGCGGCGCAATGTTTCAAAGACTCATGAACATTTTCGAAGAAGTTTTAGGAATACAACTCTTCCAAGACAACATCCTAATTATGGGCAAATCAAAGGAAGAGCACGACAACAGGGTAGAACAGGTTTTAGAAATTCTGAACAGAAAAGGTTTGACCGCAGAGCATTCCAAATGCAAGTTTGCAAGCAATTCTGTCAGCTATCTTGGCCACCAAATAACCGGCGAAGGAATCAGCCCAAAATAAGAACTCATACAGGCCATAAAGTAACTTACCGGTACCCGCCAACAAAGATGAACTGAGATCTTTCTTGGGATTGGTGGAGTTTTACTCCAAATTCATCAAGAACTTCTCACTTAAGACATACGCTTTAAGACAGCAACTAAAGCTTAAGAACAAATTTGAATGGACAGAAGAATGCGAGAAAACCTTTCAGAATCTGAAAGCAGAAATGTGCACAGTTTTACCCCTTCAAGGATTCGACCCTTCTCTTCAACACTTTGTAAGCACAGACGCAAGTAATAAGGGATTGGGCGCTGTACTCACACAGAAGGACATTAAAGGAGTGGAATACACTATAGCCTTTGCCTCACATTCACTGACCCCAGCAGAAGAAAAATTGTCAGTAATAGAACGTGAGGCACTAGCATGTGTGTGGGCCCTAGAACACTTCAGGCAATGTATTTGGGGCAGAATGGTCAATTTGTGCACAGACCACAAGCCCTTAACAATAGTACTCATAATGAAAGGTTTGTATACAGCTTCACCCAGATTAGCCTGGCTATTGGTGCGCCTGTTTGACTACGTGTACAATGTCCAATATGTCCCAGGCGTAAAAAATGTTGTGACAGATTTTCTAAGCAGAATGCCCTTAGGAACAACCAGCAGCATCGACATCAATGAAATGGATGAGTCTTGTATAGCAAATGTCCTCGAAAAATCCAGTGGTATTACAAAAGAAGAGTGGCTTTTGGAGTTAAATAAGGACAATATTATTTGTCAAGTAATACAAAGGTTGACGGAAGGTTGGACAGGCAAAAGTAAACTGGCAGAACCTCTAAAGCACTTCTGGGAAGTGAAAGACGAATTGCCACTAGTAAATGAATTCCTATTGAGGAGTGGAAGATTTGTACCATGAAAACACATCAGAAAAAAAATACTTAAGTTATGCCACGAAGGACACCTGGGCATCGCAAAAACAAAGAGCAGAGTCAAAAACATGTATTGGTGGCCAGGTGTTAGCCTTGACGTGGAGAGAACGGTAAGGAATTGCAAAATGTGCATGGACTCTGACAAAAGACAGGTGACATTTAGACCACCTATACACCCCATTCTCTGCCCATCCATGCCGTGGGAGAGAATATGTATCGATATTATGGGACCCATATCAGATGATCTTGAACAATGGTATGTGATAGTTATTATTGATCACTTCACCAAGTGGCCAGAAGTAAAAATTATCAACAAACCTGATACACTGAACTTAGTTACGTTCATGGACGATACTTTTGCATGTGAAGGTCTCCCCAAACGGATAGTGAGCGACAACGGGGCTCAATTCACTTCAGAAATATTCAAGGATTACATACTCAGGCACAATATTGAGCATAAAACGACATCTGTATAACATCCAGCAGGAAACGGGCTGTAGAAAGATTCAACTAGTCTTGAAGGGCATAATACAACTCGCAAACAGCAACAACCTCAACTGGAAACAAGAGATACTCAAGACTGTGTAGGCATACAGAATTACACCATGCGAGACTACAGGACACAGTCCGTTTGAACTTATGCGAGGCAGAACACCTCGTTCAAAGGACAATGTGGGCTGGGATACGGCAGACAGAAGAGTACACTGGTCTTCACAACAGGTCAGAGAAGGACTCATGCATGCTCAGCTCAGGAACAAAATGATCACCAACAACAAGCATGGGTGCAAACACATGGAACTCAAGGTGGGAAATGTTGTCAAGGTAAAAAAAAAGTGGTCACATAGGGAAGAATCAAGACAGATACACCACTCCCCTGTCAGTACATGAAGTGTACTGTAATTCCGCACTCTTGAGCGACGGTAGGATATGGCATTTCTCTGTCCTTTCTACCTACAGACATCCCGTGAAGAACCCGGAAGACACCATGCCCACGGAGTTTACGAGAAACTCTCCTGAGACACCTAAAAGCAACACGGCACAACCCTGTTCCTCAGACTATGAGTCTGACTATGAGTTTCCTGCACCATCTACCACGACAGAAGGCAACATCTCGTGATCCACCTCTGCGCCAGCGAACACATCATCCAATCAGACTAGCACAAAGAGAGTCAGACGCATGTTGCCACCTACGCCCGTACACGACACATCACAACCCATCAGCAGGAACCGAGCAGGAAGGTGGTTAGGACCACCTGCAAAACTAAAAAACTATATTTGAGAATAGTCTGCACTGTACGCATTGTTTTGTTCTTCTCCTTTCCCCCTTTCCCCTCGTCTTCTCTCTTCCTTAAGGGAGAAGATGTGTTATGACTATATGTATATGGCTCTCCTAGCACACCGTTTCAGCATATGCTTCGTAGTGTCCCTTCGCAGACACCATACCACCGGTGAGGTCACCAGCTGTGAACTGTCACAATGGTTGTTGACAGCTGATCACCGAACTGACTGGAAGTGTGTACGCTCCGATCTATGTAGGAGCCAGTGTTGGCGAATTTAATTAAAGAACTCTTCAACTTGATATCTGCATTTGGAGTTCTTCACACTCTCCCCCTGTCATCTCTCACTTCTTGCACCTTACACTATCTCCCTGCCAAAGATCCCTATCTTCCCGTCTCCCATTCGCCCTCTCTTCTCCTCTCTTCCATCTCATTTCACGTACAGCTTCTCTCCTCCTGCTGTCCTCTTTATGTCACCAGCTCTCCCCCTTCCACACACTTACCTCTCCTATGAACTTGTCTCCTCTCTGTGCCTACCACTTGCCTTCTCTCTTCGAACCTCCTTTTTCCTCTCCCTTCCACTCTGATAAGGTGTATAGTTATTTGTTTTATACAGTGGTCACTGCATATCTCAAAGGCTTCTTGGCTCTTCTGAGAGCTACGTGAACCACGTGAGCCAGGTTGTATACAAGGACGCCGCTTGGCCGGACTTACCTGAGCGAAATGGTTATTTGACAGGAGTGGCAGTGGAAAATGAACAAAAAAGTATTGGTCAGAATAGTTCCGTTTTTAGATTTTTCCTAAAAGTCATGTGGTTAGGGCCTTCATGGGTGTGAGTTGAGTTCATTCCATATGCTCGACCTGATGATTGCAGAAGCTCTACTTTTGCATATGCTTTTGGGATGATAAACAATTTGCCTTGTTCTGAGCAGAGGTAGTGTAGTGGTTGGTAACGTTTGATTTTATTCTTCAGATGGTTGTGAGCAGAGCCTTCCAAGTTCCTGTAGGTGAGGCACTTGTTTTGAAAGTGATTTTGGATTTAAAGGGGTGCCAGTTGAGATTTTAGTGTTGATGGCAGGTGTTTTGTCCCTTTTGTAGGCTGAAGATTAAGCTGACTTCTGCATTTTGCACTCATTATACTTTTTTTTTGATAAGTGGAGAGACCCACATGTAGGACATCGCCACCCACAGTAAAGGCGTGAGTTCAGTAGTGCACATAGCACCACAAAGTGATGTTTAATTGGGATGAAGCATAGTGAGCTTTTTTCAGGCGTTCCATTGTGTTTTAAGAGGCTTTTATTTCTGATCCTATTTGTGCATGGAGACTTAGGTGTACATCTCAGGTCATGCTTAGCTTCCTGACCTTGACTTTGATAGGGACAGTGTCCCGAAGAACGTAGCTGATGGGCAAATCTGACTCATTATTTAAGCGTGTTGCCCAGGTCCAAGGCCATGATTTCTATTTTGGGGGTTAAGTTTCACACTGTTTAGGTCCATCCATCTCTCTCGCTTTAAACTGTTCTGCTGAACTTGTACATTTTTTTGTCTCCTGATGTCACCTGCAGGAAAATGTGCTTGCCATCCTCCTATGAGTGGCAAAGGAGGCTGTGGACTTCTAGAAATTTTACCAAGAGTTGTAGAAGTGAGAGATGGGAAGTGTAGACTCTTGGGGAACCCTTTGCGGTCCTGAGCTTGTGGAGATGTACAGTTTGCAATTCTGATGTTTTCAGACCAGTGGATGAGGAAATAATTGAACCATTGCACCCATACATCAGTCACTGATGCATGGAGTGTATGTAGGAGGATGTTGTTGTTCCTCATATTGAAGGTGGCAGGGATGGCCTTACAGGACTACATGCTTTGTGATTCTTTATCTGTCTTGTCTAGAAGGTCTTCCCAGACATTTACCACTGCGGGTCTGTTCCAAGTTTGGTTGGTGTTGAAGATGATGTTCATATCTATGTGCATTTGGAGTTGTGTGAAGACTCTTTTTTCAAGGGTTTCGGAGATCTAGCAAGACCCAGAATAAGGCAGTTAAGGCTAATGGCTATTTGTTTTTGAGGAGAAGGGTAACAATGCATATTTTAGTGGAGTGGGCACTCAACACATTTAAAAATAGTTGTTATTGGTGTCTGTTATTGGTGATGCAAAGGATTGCGAGTGTAAGGATGCAATGAATGCAGGGCATGGTTCTCATGTCTGAGGCCTTCACAACTTCGGCACATTCCGCCTTAAGATACGTTTTCTTGACTCTGACCGACTACCAACGAAACATTGCTCTACCTTTTAAATACAGTCCCTAATATTAAGGTGACTCTATGATTGAATCGAAGATCGTATTTAACCTTCTGGAAACTACGCTGCATGGTTCATAGGTCTTCGATACATCTAATAGGAGACTCAAGACAGGCTAATTTTCCCTCTCCTTTAAAAACTCTATGTGGCTCCTGAAGAAGGCGTTGTCTTAAACGCCGAAACGCGCGTCGAATATATTATCTTGCCACTTTTTTAATTGTGTACCACTCTCTTTATTGATTGTAATTATTGTTATTTTGTGTTATATTATGGTCTTATTTTAATTTGTGTATTTTATTGTGTAATTAATATGTTGATTATGAAAATTATTTGTACAATTTATTATTAAATATTATGTGATTTTACCGGTATGTTCTTTTAATGTCCTCCTCTCCCTACTAGTTCCCTTTGTTATTATTATAATTGCCTAGGAATTGTTGCACATATATTATTTTCCCTGTTCTTGGCAAACGGCGACCGGGAAACTCAAGAGGAGGGATAGCACACTTGAGAAATAGACGCCGAGACTGGTCGGCTTTCGAAAATACCATAAGGATCCCCTCCCGGTTACTGACTGATACGCACTCGTATCCAGCATACGTCTTTTTATATATCAACACCTTGGAGTTTTGATTTGAATCTAAAGCAAATACACTTGCTTTCTGGCATTAACTTCCTAAAGACCACTCGTTTGATCGTACGAATCCGGTCCACACTTGATGGATGTCCCCGGTAACATCTATCGTTCTAGACCTGTACGCAACACCTGTTCCAATTTGCATTTAAGGGGTGCTACAGGGTGTCCTTTGGACACCCCTGGCACCCTTTAAATCGCTATCTTATTTGCGAGTAGCAAATTGCTACTCGCAAATAAGGAATACTCCCCATTCATTCCTATGGGCCTTTTGGCCCATAGGAATGAATGGGGAGTTATTCCTTATTTGCGAGTAGCAATTTGCTACTCGCAAATAAGGAATGTGTAGGAATCGCTATTTATTTAGCAATTCCTACATGAATACCATTTTGCGAGTCTCTAATAGCGATTCCTTATGAATCTCCATTAGAGACTCGCAAAACGGTACCTTGATGAATCAGGCTATTCAGGGGGTCCTTGTTTTTCACATATACCTTACTGTAGGTACTCTAGCTTAGTTCTTTTGGGATTTCACACTGCTGCACGAGTTACCATTTTTTTCCAATTTCTTGTGGTTGTTTTGAAACCTACAGGGTGCTATTTGGCCCATGTTATGTTATGTTATGTTATGTTATGTTATATTGGTTTTTATAGAGCGCACGGCTACTCAAAAAGAGTGTCCCGGCGCTTTTATTTATGGTAGGCTGCAAACATAACACATTTAAAAAGAGGATGAGAATAGCGAATAATAACAAAACAGACAGCAAAACAGGAGACCTACTGGGTGAATAGCCAAGTTTTAAGATCATGACCATGTAAAAGTCTGACACTTTTTCTCTCTTTTTTAAAATCTTTTAGTCTGTTTTCGATTTGTTTGGTGACAGCTATCCTGTTTGAATGGCCAAGCACACAAACAGTTATCACTCTAGTCTAGTCATTAACTCTCCCCTATGTGTAGGCCAGGCAATTTAGATTGAACTTTAATATGTCCGCAAAGCGAGTGGAACGCTGGTATGCCAAATGCAAACCCATTTGAGCCTGTCTGGGCCCAGTCACGGTGGGGAGCCAGGTACTATGCCAATTCCACGTCACTTCCTGGTCTTACACACCCCTGGATGGTTTACTCCTTAGAAGAACTCATTGCTCTGAGGTCCTAACAATTTCCACTCCTGCCCAAAGTGCTGAGTACACTCCGAGCCACTACATAGTTATACGGAGGACGGCTTCCATGTCAATCCACCAAACATGAAGGTTGCATTGGGCAGATCCTGCATGAATGTTTCACCTCCTCTATGATGTCAGGTATTAAAAGTGGCTTAATTAATGCTCACTCGCGGGCACCGCAGAACACTGATGTCTTTGACCTGATAACAAGTCACTCTTTTGACTTGCTCTCTTCATTGAAACTTGGCTCAAAGACAGCCTCGAAGATAATTTCATTGATTTGATACACAAGGCTACTCCATCTTATTATGCAACTGCCCTACTCTAAAAAAGGGGCAGGGGTTGCACTAATATTCAAAAACTGTGTTTAAGTATTTAACACACAATGCTTAGCTATAGTAGAAGCTGAAATACTAACTACTGTTTTAGTCATATCTCCAAGCACTTCCATCTCCATCATGACTATCTACCACCCTCTCAGTTCCCCATCCACCTCCATATTTAAGCTCTTTGATGCCATTTCGGCCTTTGCCAATCTAAAATGTTTCACAGAATTTCTCGGAGACTTTAACTGTTCAAAAAACTGTAACCTTATTCAGAACGTGGCATAATGTCCCACGGATCCTCAACTGCCCTGAGTCAATTTACACTAACTATTTGAACTGGACAATTGCAATCACCGATCGATTAGCTCCTCTGTAAATGAATAAAAATATAATTTCTTCTTGGTTCTCCTAATCCTTAGCTAAACTCCCCCCCCCCCCAAAAGCTCTTTTTTGTTTTACATTTATCTTTACATAGTCTAGCAACACAGCTCAACAGCATGTTCCAGTACATATGCAAAGATTTAAAAGAGTTATAATGACCTCAACACGTTGGCACATGGCTGCTTTCCAGATCACAAAATTTTTGCATGCAGCCCATATATCACCATCTTGGTAGTAGAAGTAATAATGGACAAACAGCCCATGAACATCCAACAGTTGTTGTACCCCTTCAACCAGGCTATAATCCCACTCTGCCTGAAAAGGGGAAAATAAAGAGTTAAGAGCAGGGTCCTAAAGAATACACGTTATGATGGAGTGTCACTTGGTTATGCTCTTTTGGGCAACACCCCCTTTCATCAGCAACAACCAGCTGCTCCCCCCAGGCAGCCTTTCATGATCTTTACAGCATGGCCAAATCTCGTCGGTATCTGTATCCCGACCTTCAGTTAGTTATCCTAGTATTCATAACGTATATGATAAATTCATCCTCCACTGTCGTGTAGTATAGATAAAGTCCCAATGATCTGTTACTGCTCTATCATCAGTTCAGCTCGAGTCGATTCATGAACATCTCCAAACCACACCTTGGTGGTTGTACCTTCACAGCTTCCATTCCATTGCTATATTTCTTTTAGCGATCACCAGCTGAGCCTCGGGGAGAGTCAGTTATCTGCCTGAGCTTAAAGCGCCATATTCTAGCAACCTCTTACATTACAAGAAAGCAATATGCACTGCGCACTCCGTTTTATTTACGATCAAATAGGCAATGTTAAAAAATAAAAAAATAAAACTAGACTAATTGAGAATTCTCGGGATTCTTGTCATCCTTCAGCAAATGTTGTGTTGTTAAAAAAAGCTTTTGGTTATCATTCTACACTATACTACGTACCGTAACGTTCCTCAGAATCTTGTAACCTCCTCTTCAATCTCCGTTGACAAGTTCGACATACATATGCCTGAAGATATATTTCGCCTCATAAAGAAATGTAAATCGGCATCCCCTTATCAGCTATCTCCCTTCCAAGTATTCACCTTGACGTGCCTGACAATAAAGGGGCTAATTTGCAGATAGTTATTCTTTCACTGTGTTCTGGCTGAGTCCCTAGTGAACTCAAACAAGGTGTGTCAAAACACCGGCATCCGCAGAAGTTTTTCCAGGGGGGCGGGGCAAAATGTTAACTCATCACCATCCTCCGACATGATGTGTGCCAGGTGGGGCACAAGAAACACTGGGGTGCAGGAGGAGCCATGGGGGGGGGCAGGAAGCAGGCTGCATATGATCTCATACACCATAGGGTTGTTGTGCCACAGCCATCTCTTTCTTTTGTGGCACCCCAAAATCCATACCCGCCCTGGTCCCTAAAATTACCCCCTAGCACTCCAAAATCCATACCCACCCTGAACCCTAAAATTACCCCCCCTTGGACGCCAAAACGGGAAACATCCTTTACAACAAAACCTTTACCACGCAGTACTGTTACAACGCAGTTATTACAACGAAAACCTTTACAACGCATTACACTGGGGGGCGCTCTAGGATAATTTACTATCCAACACCTTCCCTAGTGTCCACGGGGACTGGAGTTGGAATAGTAAATTAAACTATTCACTATCCAGCACCCCCAAGTGTAATGCGTTGTAAAGGTTTGCGTTGTAATACTTGCGTTGTAACAGCATGCATGGTAAAAGCATGCGTTGTAACGCCATACATCCCGCCAAAACCCATACCCGCCCTGAACCCTAAAATGATCCACCTGGCACCCAAATCCTTAACCCACCCTGAACCTTAAAATTACTCCCTGACACCCTAAAACCCAGACCCACCCTGGACCCTAAAGTTACCCCCTGGCACCCCAAAAGCTGAACACTACATTCTGATTGTGTATCCCGCCATCTTCCTGCTCAGGGTGATCTGCTGGTCCAGATCTGCTAGCCCTGGTCCGGTTCTGCTCGCCCTTCTCTGGAGCTATTCTGCCTGCCCTGTTTCTTTTCCAGACCCACCGAGCCTGTCTCTGTGCACACTGCCTGGACCTACTCTCTCTGGCCTGGTTCTTTCTCCTTTGGACTCGCTGCTTCACTGGCGGAGTTAGGAAACAGGTCTCACTTCTCTGAAGCTGCTTTTCCTCACCCAGACCTCCCCAACCCCCTCCACTTGCTCTCTCAGCTTCCTTCCTCCCTACTTCTCGGTCTCTCTTTCCCCACGTCCTGCTAACTGTGTTGCTTTGCCCCCTCCCTCCCTCCGTCTGTTGTCTGTGCAGCCTTGCCCCCACCCTCTCTCCAGTTGTCAGTGTTGTCTTGCCGTCACCCTCCCTCCCGCTGTCTCCACTGCCTTGCCCCCACCCTTCCTCCAGTTGTCAGTGTTGGCTTGTCCCCACCCTCTCTCCTGTTGTCTCAGTTGCCTTGCCCCCACCTCCCGCCCATTGTCAGTGTTGCTTTACCCCCACCCTCCTTCCTATTGTCCATGTTGCCTTGCCCCCCCTTCCTCCCGTTGTCAGTGTTGCCCTGCTGGTGTCAGTGTTGCCTTGCTCTTTCTCCCCCACCTGGTGTCCGTGTTGCCCCGCTCCCCCTCTCCCTCTCTGTGCTCTGCCACTCTCTGTGCACACTGTGTCTGAAAGCTCCCCTCTCCCTCTCTGTGCTCTGCCACTCTCTGTGCTCAGTCACTGTGTGTGTGTGACATGCCCCCTCCCACTCCCTGTGCAAACTCACTGAGTTTGTGAAGTGACCAATCTCCCTCTCTGCCTCTCTCTGTGCCAACTCAATTAGTGTGGGAAGTATCCCATCTTCCCCTCAGTGGTCACCCACTTGCTGTGCCAACTCATTGTACATGTGAAATGACCCATCTCCCTCTGTGCTATGCCACTCTCTGTCCCCACTCACCATGTGGAAAGTGCCCTCTCTCCATCTCTCTGAGCTGTAACTCTATGTGCCCACTCACTATCTGTGTGAAATACCCCATGTCCTTCTTTGTGCTCTGCCACTCTCTGTACCCACTCACTGTGTGTGTGAAGAGCCCCTCTACCAATCTGTGCCCTGCCATTGTCTGTGCCGACTGACTGTGTGTGTGAAACGCCCCTCTCCCTTTCTGTGCCCACTCAGTGTGTGTGAAGTGCCCACTCTACTCTCTATGTTCTGCCGCTCTCTGTGCCCACTCACTGTGTGTGTGAAGAGCCCCCTCTACCACTTTGTGCCCTGCCACTGTCTGTGCCAACTCACTGTGTGTGTGAAGTGCCCCTCTTCCTCTCTGTGCTTTGTCACTCTGTGTCCACACTTAGTGTATTTGAAATGTCCCCTCTAATTCTCTTTGCTCTGCCACTCTCTGTGCCCACTCACAGAGTGTGTGAAGTGGCCCCTCCAACTTGCTGGCACTCCCTGTGCCAACTCACTGAGTGTGTGAAGTGACCTCTCTCCCTCTCTGCCACTCTCAGTGCCAGCTCACTGAGTGTGTGAAGTGCCCCATCTCCCTTTCAGTAGTTACCCTCTGGCTGTGCAAACTCACCGTACATGTGAAATGACCCATCTCCCTCTGTGCCAACTCACTGTGTGTGAAGTGCCTCATCTCGCTCTCTATGCTGCGCCACTCTCTGTCCCCACTCACCATGTGTGAAGTGCTCCCTCTCTGTGCTCTGCTGCTCTCTGTGCCCACTCAATGCATGTGTGAAGAACCCCCTCACCCTTTCTGTGCTCTGCCACCCACTTTCTATGCCCATCACTGTGTGTGTGAAGAGACCCCTCACACTCTGTGCTCTGCTACTCTCTGTACACACTCACAGTGGGTGTGAAGTGCCCCCTGTCCCTCTCTGTGCTCTGCCACCCTCTTTACGCACTCAGTATGTGTGAAGTGCCCCTTGTCCCTCTCTGTGCTCTGCCACTCTCATTACGCAGTCAGTATGTGTGAAGTGCCCCCTGTCCCTCTCTGTGCTCTGCCACTCTCTTTACGCACTCAGTGTGCATGGGTGTCCGCAGGGGGCAAGGAGGGGCGCTCAAGGGGGGGGCAAGTGCCCCTCCTTCCCCACCCCTGCCGACGCCCATGTGTCAAAAGAACCTAGACCCTCAGCGGCCCTCCAAATAAAGAACAAGCACTCTCTTGCCCTTCTCTTTTTGCCAAAATGCTAGGAAGTGTTGTGGCAAACTAACTATGCTTGTTTATAGAATTCGGGAAACTGCTCAATGATGCTTAGCCGTAGCGGAGGCCCATAATCCACTCCTGCTGCTATTCTTTATGATCTCAGAAGATCTACTGAAAATAATTTCACCTCTACCTTGATCCTGCTCGATTTACAGGCAGCTTTTGATATCGGTGACCACTCAGTCTTAATATCTAGGCTATAAACGTTGTGGTCTTAACCATACTGTTTTAGCCTGGTACTCCTCTTTTAGAAGTAGTAAATCTCAAAGAGTGTCGTTAGGCAACTTTCTTTCTGACTACACCTGTGTTACCCGTGGTATGCCACAAGGTTCCATCCTCTCGTATTATTTATATAATATCCACATGCTTCCTCTTATGGAGATTATTAGTTCTTTCAACTGTAGGTTTTATGTCTATGCCAGTGTTATGCAGTTCATTTTCTATCTTAATGTTCAGTCTACCCTGCCACCCTCAAAAAATGCCTTTGTAATGTTAACAGCTGGATGGACCAAAACTGGTTAAAAATGATCATTAACAAAACGGAGATCCTCGCAGTAGGCACGTGCCCCTTAGTCTGGGCTCCCTCTCTATACCCTTATACCCTATGCCCGTGTCCCACCTCTCAGTCCTGTGGCAAAAGCCTGGGTGTTAAACTAGATAGGAAACTGATGTTGGCTAACCAGGTATCCGCGGTTGTTTCATCTTGCTCCTTTTGGATGCGTAAACTAAGACCTATTCTTCCATTTCTTTCCTTGAAAAGTACGAAATTAGTAATGGCTGTAGGGATTGATTCAATATTATATTATTGCATTTATCTTTATTTAGGAATTTCTAACTACCTCCTTCAATAACGAAATCCATTCAAAACCTACAACCGGACTTGTCAATCAACTCCACTATCTGTCCATTCAGAGCACACCTATTTTCAAAACGCTCTATTCAGTTCATAAATTAATTCATGGGCGCACCCCAGAGTTCTTAAGGTCCAGAATTCGTAAATATGTTCCAATTAGCTGTGTTCGTTCCTTAGTGTTTCTTCTAATTTAGCCTTCTTTTAAAAAAAGCAACTTTTTGCGGTAAAGCCTTTTCTTCTCTTAGTTTGTGTAGGAATAAAAAATGAAAAACTTTACTTTTACCTTCACTCCCTTTGTTTCCTGGGTTGAAGACCTGCTAGCTTCAGAGACCTTCAAGTGTATGCACGCTTTATAAGCATTTCTTAACATAACATAACCCACAAGGCGTTCACATGCACACAATCACTTAAAAGTAAAATTACATGGTTAGTGAAAGGTCGCAAGATCAAGCCCACCTTGGTTCCCCTGTTATTGGAAAAATCCAAAGCCAGCAAAGTCCTGTTTCTGTGTTCATGAAAAAGTAGTAGTAATGTTTTGTTTATATATTGTAAACCCTTAATATGCATCGTTTAATTGTGTTATTGGATACAGGGATACTGTCATCATGAAAGCATAAAGCTTATTAAATACAGAGCGTGAGACCTGGGGGTGAAAGGTCCGAGGATCCACCACCCTCCTGCCTCGATAGATACACACACACACACAACACACACCCAACACACCCCAACACACACACACACCCAACACACACCCAACACACACACACACACCCAACACACACCCAACACACACCCAACACACACACCCAACACACACACCCAACACACACATACACCCACCCCACACATACACCCACCCACCACACACACACACCCAACACACACACACACCCAACACACACACACCCAACACACACACACACCCAACACATACACACCCAACACACACACACCCAACACACACACACCCAACACACACCCAACACACACACACCCAACACACACACACCCAACACACACCCCCAACCCCAACACACACACACACTCACACCCAACACACACACACACACCACCACCACCACCACCTACCTCACTAGCATTCACCAGTCAGCATACTAAGGGCCCGAGACCCAGACATGAATTAGAAGGAGAGCAACAAGAAGTGAGTAGTAGGTGAGATCAAAGTAGTAAGGCTTGATGGGTTCATTTGAGATCAAAGTGCGGGGCAGTGTTGCGCAATGCGGCCATGTCTGCATATTTGAAGGTAGATTTGCTGTTTTAACAACACTCTGAATCCCGCTACACACTGCACCTTTGCTTTTTTGGATGACAGGTCAGATACCTTTGATGCAGGGGGCAATGTTCCTTAGAAAAGCACATTTTAAAGTATATCGGATAAGGTCCAGGACTGCATCACAGCAGACTTCACAAAAACGTACCATTCTTAGCGCAACATAATGTATTGAAACAGCCTTGATATACTGTTTAATATACGCCATGCACCACTCAGGATCTTGTTCAAAGAGCAGTGTCACAAAATGTATTCAGTCATCCATGCATCCATTACAAATGACGCTCCCTACCATGCAAGCCACACAGTGTTTCTCAAAACATTTCTTCTGTATTGTATTATACAGTGTGGCTGACTGTTCATGCCGCTGGTGTGAACTTCATTTAGTAAAGTAATTGTTTTAACATTGAATCTGCAGACATGGTGTTAATGAGAGAAGAAACCACGAGATGTATACGTTTGTACTCAATATTAAAAACAATAAAGATTTTACTAAAAGAATAATCTGCATGCAATGAAGTAATTGAGATTGCAGTCTGCTTTAAAAGTGTTAATTCAGTTAAATAAGGGGCAGAAAGCGGAATCAAAATGTAGAATTCAGTAGAGTTGTCATTTTCCAAGAAAGGACAATTGTAAACTTTTGTGCAGTATATTTTGTATGTGTGTGTGGGGGTCTTTCATCTTTTTAGGCTGCTTCTGATGTGGTTCCTTAGTTGCGGGTATGCTTCAAGACCAACATTTTACATAACAGTATTTCTTTTTCCTAGATCCTTTTGACAGCGACCTCATTAGTTAGTTCTCTTTGAAGGAAGTAAGACGCTTTGACATGTAAAAATGATGACCTCTGGGCAGTTTTGATCCTTGTGATTGTGGCGTCTTCCTGCATTTCTGCTCATTGTATCTAAAAAAGGACTTTCTCTTTCCTACGTAGGAAGTGCACGACCTTCTTGCTGCTGGCAAGGTATCCAAATTTCTTAAAACGCAGTCCAACAAAAAGGGCGCGGAGATGTCTCAGCTGGTTCTGCAGAGTATGGATAAAAAGCTGCAGAAACTGAAGAGGAACAGTCCTGAATACCAGCAGCAGGAGAGTTTTTACGAAGAGGCCATGACGAATGCTTTCTATAA